>NC_143582.1:104977787-105318238 GCF_048544385.1 Mastigoproctus giganteus | reverse complement strand
AATACTGTCTCAGTCCATCGTAGTTGCCTTTACGAAAGCAATAACCTTTCCCTTTACCCCTAATGGTACCTATTTGAGTAAATACCACTTCAGCGCACTGATCACTGCCACCTAGTGGTTCATTTACCTGCAAATTCTTAATGCATGAAGAATCACTACTGATAATTAAATGAAAAGTATTACTCCCTCTAGTTGCCTTCCGAACATTCTGATGTAGAAAACAATCATCCAATAAATCCACAAAAGCCTTGCTCGTGTATGAGTGACCAACCCACAAATTCCATTCAGTGTCTGGAAAATTAAAATCCCCCATTATAAGACTCTGATACTGGACCACTCTATTTCCCTGTACAGTTTCTTGTTATACTCATGTCTATCTTTTCTGTAGACGTACTCCCAAAATTCCAGTTATGCATTCTTTATATCTGTGTGACGCCACGTCTCTGATATCCCCACAATATCCACCTTTGATGCTTTGAGCAATACCTCAAATTCATCAAATTTATTTACCAAACTTCTAGCATCTGTGTGCATGCAAGTATACATGCATCTTTTTTTTTTTTCTTAGCTACCATAACACAACCCATGTGTTTACTTGTACCGCAATGACTCCCACAGCAGTCTCTGAAATACCATGCATCTTATTTTCCAGGCTTCTGCTCATTCCAATAGAAGCAGTGCAAGAATCACTTTCACCTCTGCCAGTGGCTACTGTTAATCTATTAGTCTTGTATCCCCCCACAAGTTAGCAGTTTTCAGACCTTGTATCCCCCAAGTTAGCAGTTTTCAGTCCTTGTATCCCCCAAGTTAGCAGTTTTCAGTCCTTGTATCCCTCCCAAGCTAGAATTTTGACATAATCACTCATGAGCTGGATTTAGGGAATGATTTAAGCATTGTTTATTTAGATTTTGGCAAAGCATTTGACTCAGTCTCACATGAGTGGCTGCTTTATAAGCTGGAACAGATTGGAATCGGGGAAAATTCTTAGTTGGATAGCAGAGTGGCTTCGGGACAGGAAGCAGAGGGTTGTAATAAATGGTTATTCCTCAGATTGGGTTAATGTAAGATGTGAAGTTTCCCAAAGATCAGTATTGGGACCACTGTTTTTTTATCCTTTTTTTAAATGACATTGATGAAGGGATAGAGGGCATGAGATCTAAATTTGCAGATGATGTAAAGATTGGTAGTGATCATTATCAAGCAGAGCTTCATCAGAGTGATCTAGATCGACTTCAGGGATGGTCAGAAAGTGGCAGCTATGCTTTAATCCAGCAAAGTGCAAGATTTTACACCTAGGGAACAGTAACACAACAATAACTTGTACATTTGGAGTTCAACTAATGTTAATAGTGGAAAAAAGGAACTTAACATTCGATGATGTACTGAACATCTGCTAGTAGAGATAACGATGTCATAGGCATTATATAAGGCTATTGTTTGACCACACTCTGAATACTGTGTTCAAGTGTGGAGACGTGTCTAAAAAATGATGAGCTTCTTGAATGGGTCCAGAAATGGTATCTCTCCTGGTGAGATTGGTAAAATGGCATCCCTATGAGGAAAGACATCGAATATATGGGTTGTACATCTTGGAAACTGGGCACCTTAGAGACGACTAAAATGAATGAGGATGAAATTTTCACAGTTATAAATGATTCTAGAACTAGAGGCCTTAAATTGAAGTTATGGTGGGGGATTACAGAAATTTACTACACGCTGGCTAAAGGCCAGCGGGTAGTAAATTTCCACACATCTATCCTATATTTGTCTTTCCTCAATTTGAATTTATGCCCTCATGTGATTATTCTGAGCAAGAGGAAGAATCCTATCAACATTGAGCATGACCTCTTTCAAATCACCTTGCCGGTGTCTAGTCTCCAGACACTGTAATTTGCAAAACTTAAGCCTTTCTTTGTAAGAGCACAACTTGTCCCAGATAAGTATATGCTCCACCTTTTCAATTACTGCTCCTTCAATCATGTCCATTTCTGTGGCATATTTGTTCATCATTACTTATCCTTACTAACTGTGCATAACTGATTGTTTTCTTCTAAATCTTTGGGATCGTGGCTTATGACCATCTGTAAATGGTTTAGGTACTCTCCATTCACATTGACTCATTTCTGCAACCAGACTAATCTTCTGAAAGCTTCCTCAAGGGCAGCAGTAAACAGCTTTGGAGATATTGTCTCCCCTTGTCGAACTCCTTTCTCAATTTTAAATTTCCTACTGTCTTTGTCTAGTCTAATAAAGGAGGTAGCATTCTCATATTTTCTTCAAACCTGAAACATTGCCCTATGCTGTATGGAGTCAAATGCCAGGCATAATGGTGTTTTATATTCATTTGCTTTCTCCATTAGCTGTGATATTACGTGAAGGTGATCCATACTTGAGAATTCTGTCCTAGACCAACTTGCTCTTTCGGTTAATTCTCATCAAGTATTCTTTCTAATCTGTTAGTAATGACCCTTGTGAACAACTTGTAGATGTGGGATAACAAGCTAATTGGTCTATAATTTCTGATTTCCTTTCTTATGCAGCAAAACTATGATTGCATTGTTCCACTGCTTAGGTGTCACACCTTTTCGGATGCACTTTGTGATGAGCCTTGCCAGTTTGTTATGTCTCTTCCTTCCAATTTTAACAATTCTACTCTAACTTCATCTTCCCCCGGAGCTTTCTGATTTTTCATTTTCTTCGATGCATGTTCTACCTCATCAGGAAGAATATCGGGTATGTTGTAATGTGTTGCTAATTTGCGATCCATCTTCCCCCACTGCTGGCATCATTCCCTCGTTCCTTGTATAATTCTCTATGGTAGTCTTCTGCTATTTGAATTATGCCTTCTCTGCTGTTTATAAGTACACCATCGCTATTCTTCAGTTTCACTATCATTTGTCTTTCTGTATTACTGCTCATGGCTGCTGATTTAAATCCTTTGTTTTCCCTTAATGCTTGTTCTACTTTTCTTGTGTTAAATCTTCTTATGTCCTCTCTGAGTCTCTTTCTAAAGGCTTTGCATAACTCAGTATACCCAATTTTCTCCCTGTCAGTGTTTTTCCCTATAGGTTTCTTGGGCTTTTTCACTTTCGGAAAGTTTTAATATTCCTTGTTGATATCTTGTCTCTGAGCAGTCTGCAGAAGCTCAAACTTGTTCTTAGGTTCCAGTACAGTTTTTTTTTTTTTTTTTTTTTTTCCTCTCTTGTGTTATCTTAGACGATTTTTTTACTTTCCTTTCCTACATCTATATCGTCTTCATCTTACCATTCTGTGATCACTTCCAACATTTACCTTATTCAGAATGGTAACATCATTCACAATATATCTTCTGTTAGTGAGGATGAAGTCAATTTCATTAGTTGTTAATCCATTCGAACTCTTCCATGTCCACTCTCTGTTCACCCTTTTCTTGAAAAAAAGTGTTCATTACTGACAATCCTTGAGATTCTGCAAATTCCATATGTCTTTCGCCTCTTTCATTTCTTTCACCAATTCCAAAATTTCCTATAGTTCCCCTTTCTGCGCTGTTTTGTCTTTTTCCAACCTTAGCATTGAAGTCCCTCATAATAATAGTGTAGTGGGTTTTCTGCTCATCTAGAGGACTCAATTTCGGTGTACATTTCTTCAACCTCTTCATCATCATGGCTTGATGTTAGTGCATAAATCGTTATAACCTTTAGCTTGTACCTCTTAGAAATCTAGAGTATTAGTCTTGATACCCTTGGTGACATACATTTTGAATTCCAAAATGTTTTTAAAATCTTTATGGACCAGAAACCCAACTCCACCTTCACTCCTTTCACTGTTTCCATTGGTGTACAGCAGATTTCCGCTTGATAAACTTTAAGTGATTCATTTCTTCTTGTTTCAGCCAAATCGATGATATTCCAGTTCACATTTTCTAATTCCTTTCCAAACTCTAATATCCTGCCTTCACCGATGAGTGATCTTACATTGTATCAGGCCAAGTTCAGTTTCCGTGCATGGCTGTCTGGTTGTACTCAGAGATTCTTAGCACCCTCTGCTTCCACTCTGATCCTCTCGCTGCTGTAAGAGGGGGAGTGAAAGTCCTTGGGGACTGAGGGCCATTTGTTTTGTCGTGCTATCATTTGCTGGAGGGTTTGGTCTTTTCCTCTTCACCCTGACCAGGCGTCTTGAAGAGAACCACTCTACACGTTCGTTGCCACCTAAGTGATGTTGTTGTTGTTATTTGGTTTTTAGGAGCACTAGCAACTAAGGCCATATTGCTCCGGGATATGTGGTCATTTCCTGACCTTTCCATGTCCTCTGCATTTGGTGGTGATGGACTTGAACCCCTGTCTAATCAAGAAGCGTGTGCTAAGCACTACTGCTCCTTCCCACCTGGCTACAAAGGCGCCACATAAGTAATGTAACAGGGCTTACCATCGAGAAGGTGTGCATGAGGGGATTTTAGGGAGGCAGGCCAACCGGACTTCTCCTAAATCTTCTGTAATAGAAAGGTATTGGATCCATCAGTATTTTAGACTGAGTGTCTGATAATGCACACGATAATACCTGTTCCCCCTCTAAGCCCCTTCAGCCATAACACTGCACCAAACAGTGCATTTTTGGGGATGCAATTGATGCTGATGTAATTACCTGGGATTCTCAGTGCCCCAAAATCTGTACGTTTGTTGCTGTACCTGTTTAAATGAAAATGGGCCTCATCACTCATTATCAAGTTGTTTAAAAAGTTATTCCTGGTTAGGTGTTGAAATCGAATGGCGTACTGCAGGTGCTGCTTTACTACCCCAAATATCTTGGGGTAGTAAAGTTTGGATCTTGTATGGAAACATTTTTAAATCCAGTTTCAGAATCTTCTGAAGCGATGCAGGTGCCTTACAGAGAAGCATTTTACCACTATAAGACATGACTAGTGTCTATATCAGTTCAATGGCAATAGGGAACAGATAAGATTTTGCGAAATTCTAATGAAGTGTGATCCTCAAGGACACTCTGCCATACAGCTTCCACTGCTGCTTCGGTGCGCACAGTGCACTTAGGACCTCTTCCCAGAAGATCGCCGACTGATCCAGTTCTTTCAAACTGGGCGATTAGGTTCCGAATCATGTTATCGCTAAGAGATACTCTTGCTTTAAAATGTTGACGGTATTTTCTCGGAGTTTCAATAATTGATCTTTCACTGGAATAGAAAAACCCGATGAGTTTTACTCGTTGCTGGACATCGTACATAGCCATTTTAATCTCCAAGGGCTCCTCTATAACCTGTAAAAAGAAAATAAAGGATTGAAAATTAACAAGTTGACTTTTTCAAGCCCTTCAGTCTTTCAGTGGCAGCCCTGTAGAAAGCACTAGAGGCTTTGATATATTTAGTGCATTCAAAAATTTTATTGAAAAAATTTAAATTACCACTATTTAAGCTCTTATCAATAACAGATGGGTTCTTGATGGATTCATTGCATTGTGCCAAAAGGATGGTGAATTCCTAGATTTATTGAGTTACCACTGTATCATCCACCTACAAGTGTTAGCCATACAAGTGTTAGCCAGCATAACGTTAAATACTAAAGGTAATATGGACACAGCTTTCAAAATCGTGAATTCCATCAGAGGACAATCTCTTCAAAGGAGACTTTTCAAAATGCAGCTCTATGAAAGTGAATCAGATCTGATTTACACACAGAGGTGAGGTGGCTGGGTCAGAGTCAGTTTCTGTAGAGATTTCAAAATTTGCTGAATGAAATAAAAAAAATTGTTTATTGATGGGGAGATGATTATCAGCATCTACAAGGAGTGGTTGTGTGATTTGGGTTTTTTGGCAGATTTTACCAGTAAATTAAGTGATCTGAATTTGGAATTAAAGTAAAAAATAAGAAAGAGTGACATTTGTAGTATTGCTGCATATAAATATCAATTTTTGGCAATGGATATCAAAGAAAAAAAATTTCTATCATTTTGTAAAATAGCAAGATCATTTGCAAAAATATTAAATATAATGAGAAATATCTTTCTGAAATTGAGAAGGTTGTGGGTGATTTTAAAACAATTGGAGACATTTTTCAAAATATTTCTTATCCATTTAATGTAAAATCGCATAGAGAAAATATTACTTGAAAATGAAATTATTACATTTTGAAACGATATCTTCCTAAAAGCCAGATCATCAGAAAAAGACTTCTGATGGAAGTCATCAGGAAATATGTTTGCCAAGAAAAGTACCCAAATGTAAAAAAATGCAGTGAACTTCTAAATTCCTGTTTTGGTTCCACGTTATCTATCTGAGTTGGCCTTTTCATATTTGAAACAAAGAAAGACTAAGAATTGCTCTACTCTTACGGATTTGCATACAGAAGATTCATTACGGTTGGCCTTATCACAGCATATCCCCGATTTTGAAAGCTTGGCAGATGACACAAAGACACAAACTTCACATAAATTAAAAATTTAAATACGTATAAATTTAAAATAATTCAGAATTGTATTTAATTTTAAAATTTATAAACATTTTTCAATATGTGTTTAACTTTTTTTAACCATGTGAAATGAAATTATTTTGATGGTAGATTGTGGCACATTTTGAAGAAAAAAAGTAGCTTCACAAATTAGGTTGGCTACCCCTGCCATATGGCATCATTACTGTCTAGATGGCATTGCATTATTTCTTTAACTAGTGACTATTATGGGAGGGGGGCTGGTGCAGCAAAACCCTAGTGCTTCCTTATTCCATTACCCCCATTGCAGTATGACTGTTTCTTGAGGTGATGGGCATCGTGGTAAGATTCAATCTTACATTTCAAGGCAGTGTTCATAGGCTGCCTGCTGGGTAGTCCACCAGACCAAAGCTAATGTTAACTCAGGGATATCTGGATCAGCTATTATCTTGCTGCCTCTGCTTTGCCAGATAGTGACTGGATGGAGTCTGAGAAAGGCTTAAGTTTTGCAAATTACAGGTCTGGAGACTAGGCACTGGCGAGGTGATCTGATAGAGGTGTATAAAGCCTTGAATGGTTTGAGCATGCTCAATGCTGATGGGATTCTTCCTCTTGCTCCGAATAATCACCTGAGAGGGCATAAATTCAAATTGAGGAAAGATATATGTGTGGAAATTTGCCTTTAGCCAGCGGGTAGTTGGTTGGTGGAACAGACTTCCATCCCTTGTTGTGGAAGTTGATAGCCTAAATAAATTTAAGGCTCAACTGCACAGATATTACGAACGAACAGAGGGATGAAGTGGAAGTTTTTTTTTTTTTTTTTGTTTTATATATATACATCTGATGCTGCATAACTTGCTTTCTTGCATCATATGCCTATGCTAATACTGTGGGTTTGTGGAGGCTATATTATTTTTGGAGTTGGGTATATTTTCGCTGTGTTGTCATATCCCAAAAATGTCATTACTTTATGCATCCCCTTTATCCCCTCTTCCTTTACTATTGAATACACCACAAATAGTAATCATCATCATCAGCCATTTTCAATTCACTGCAGGATGAAGGCCTCTCCAGAAACTTTCCAGTTCCTTCTGTTTTGAGCACTGGCCATCCATTTATTACCCACAAACTCATGAATTTCATCTATCCATCTCTGCTTTGTCTTCCAGGATTTCTTCTAGCTCCTCTTGGGTACCATTCTGTTACTTTTTTATTCCATCTATCTTTATGTCTTCGAGCTGTGTGTTCTGCCCAAGACCATTTTAGTTCTTTAGTTTTGATAAGAATGTCCTTTGCTGCCTAATCCATGTGTTTCTCTTCTTATCTAACAGTCTGATTCCCAGTATAATTCGTTCCATTCTTTTGATGAGTGCCCAAGTTTCACTTCCATAAGTCATGGTGGGGAGTATACATTGGTTCATTATTTTACGTTTCAGACAAACTGGGATATTGCTCTTCAGTATGTGACTATTTCCTGAATGCTATCCATCCAAAATTTATTCTTCTTGACTTCTAGCCATTTATCATTATTACAGCTAATAACTTTCCCAAATAAGTATATGACTCTGCCTTTTCAATTACTGCTCCTTCAATCATTATTTCCCTTTCTGTACCATACTTGTTCATCATTACTTTTGTTTTGGCCATATTCATCTTTATTCCTTACTAACTGCATAACTGATTAAGATTTTCCTCCAATTCTTTCGGATCGAGGTTTATGACCACACTGTCATCTGCAAATCGTAAATGGGTTAGGTACTCTCCGTTCACATTGACTCTTTTCTGCGACCAGTCTAATCTTCTGAAAGCTTTCTCAAGGGCAGCAGTAAACAGCTTCGGAGGTATTGTATCTCCTTGTCAAACTCCTTTCTCGATTTTAAATTTCCTACTGTCTTTGTCTAGTCTAATAAAGGAGGTAGCACTCTCATATATTTTCTTCAAAATCATAATATGTGGGGTATCTATGCCTTGTCTTTGTAGTGCTCGAAACATTGCGTTATGCTGTATGGAGTCAAATGCCTTTTCATAATCCACAAATGCCAGACATAAATGTGTTTTATATTCATTTGCTTTCTCCATTAGCTGTGATATTACGTGAAGGTGATCCATAGTTGAGAATCCTGTCCTAAAGCCAGCTTGCTCTTTCGGTTAATTCTCATCAGGTATTCTTTCTAATCTGTTAGTAATGACCCTTGTGAGCAACTTGTAGATGTGGGATAACAAGCTAATTGGTCTATAATTTCCAATTTCTGATTTATCTCCTTTCTTATGATTGCATTATTCCACTGCTTAGATGTCACACCTTTTCAGATGCACTTTGTGAAGATTTTTGCCAGTTTTTGTGTTATGTCTCTTCCTCCCAATTTTAACAATTCTACTGTAATTTCATCTTCCCCCAGAGCTTTCTGATTCTTCATTTTCTTCAATGCATGTTCTACCTCATCAGGAAGAATATCGGGTATGTCATGTGTGTTGCTACTTTGCAATCCATCTTCCCCACTGCTGGCATCATTCCCTTGCTCCTTGTATAATTCTCTATAGTAGTCTTCTGCTATTTGAATTATGCCCTCTCTGCTGTTTATAAGTACATCATTGCTATTCTTTGGTTTCAGTATCATTTGTCTTTCTGTATTACTGCTCATGGCTGCTGATTTAAATCCTTTGTTTTTCCTTAATGCTTGTTCTACTTTTCTTGTGTTAAATCTTATGTCCTCTCTGAGTCTCTTTCTAATGGCTTTGCATAACTCAGTATACTCTATTTTCTCCTGTCGGTGTTTTTCCCTATAAGTTTCTTGGTCTTTATCACTTTCGGAAAGGTGTAATATTCCTCGTCGATATCTTCGTCCTGAGCTGTCTACAGAAGCTCAAAGTTCCAGTACATACTGCTTTTTCTCCTCTTCTGTTATCTCAAAGACCTTTGCATTATTTACTCGAGTCAGTTTTTTTCCTTTCCTACATCTATATCAAGTGTACATCTTGCCATTCTGTGATCACGTCCAACATTTACCTTATTCATGATGATAACATGATTCACAATATATCTTCTGTTAGTGAGGATGAAGTAGATTGCATTAGTTGTTAATCCATTTGGACTCTTCCATGTCCACTTTCTTCTGTTCACCCTTTTCTTGAAAAAAGTGTTCATTACTGACAATCCTTGAGATTCTGCAAATTCCACAAGTCTTTCATTTCTGTCACCAATTCCAAAATTTCCTATAGTTCCCCTTTCTGCACTGTTTTGTCTTTTTCCAACCTTAGCATTGAAGTCCCCCATAATAATAGTGTAGTGGGTTTTCTGCTCATCTAGAAGACTCAATTTCGGTGTACATTTCTTCGACCTCTTCATCATCATGGCTCGATGTTAGTGCATAAATCATAATCTTTAGCTTGTACCTCTTAGAAATCTTGAGTATTAGTCTTGACACCCTTGGTGATGTACTTTTGAATTCCAAAATGTTTTTAAAATCTTTATGGACCAGAAACCCAACTCCACCTTCACTCCTTTCACTGTTTCCATTGGTGTACATCAGATTTCCACTTGATAAACTTAAGTGATTCATTTCTTCTTGTTTCAGCCAAACGGATGATATTCCAATTCACATTTTCTAATTCCTTTTCCAGCTCTAATATCCTGTCTTCACCGATGTGTGATCGTACATTATAACAGGCCTAGTTCAGTTTCCGTGCATTGCAGCCTTGTCGTACCCAGAGATTCTTAGCACCCTCTACTTCCACTCTGATCCTCTCGCTGCCGTAAGAGGGAGAGTGAAAGCTGCTGGGGACTGAGGGCCATTTGTATTGTTGTGCTATCATTGCTGGAGGGTTTGGTCTTTTCCTCTTGACGCTGACCAGGCATCTTGAAGAGAACCACTCTACACGTTCGTTGCCACCTAAGTGACGTAACGGGGCTTACCATCGAGAAGGTGTGCATGAGTGGATTTTAGGGAAGCAGGCCAACTGGACTTCTCCTAAATCTTCTGTAATAGAGAGATATTGGATCCATCAGTGTTTTAGTCTGAGTGTCTGATAACACACAGGATACCTGTTCCCCTCTGAGCCCCAAAGAGTTATAGCAGAACCTATCTGCAAAAAAAAAAGGAGAAAAAAAAACTTCCCAAACAGTTCATTCATTTCACAACTATTTGTTCATCCATTCTCAAATATGTCCTTCCACTTAGTCTGCTAAGTACCACTTTATTTTTCAGACAGAATCCCAGTTATCAGTTGATTCAGAGGTGGTATTTTTGCATATGTGCACTTCCATATTCCTTCATAGGGATTTAGTAAATTGCTCTTCTGTTTTCGATTTTCAAATTCTGCTAATCACTTTGACTTCCTCTCTTGGAAGTTTGATTTTCTTCAGTCTAACTTTCCTAACAATGAGGTGATTTTCCTTGATGGTTTTAAAGTTCAAAACTCCAGCTGGCTTTAGTTTTCTGGTCACACACCCAGCTGATCAAGGTGCTGAGGCTTTGCAATTACTAATCTTGAACACTTAGTCTATTTACCTACTAAATTACCAGACAGTCCAAAACACACAGCCAGCACTATTTCTAACAAATAACTTTTCAAGTACCCAGCCAAGGCAAGTAGTCCTCTAGGCCAGGTTCTCAATGGGGGCCATATGCCCTCCCCCAGTGCACAATGGAAACTTACGTGGGCCATGAAAAGTTCACTTCTAAAATAAAATTATTACTGATATAAAAAAGTTGAGACACTAAACTAAGGTAAATTAATGGAGACACTGGTTAAAGAAGCATTGCAGGATCGTCTTGACAAGACTTCAGTTATGGCTCGGAGACATCATGGGTTTGTTAAGGGGAAGTCTTGTCTGACTAATTTAACTGGATACTATGATGTAGTCACAAATGAACTGGATGCAAAGAATAACTTTGATCTTAGAAAGGCTTTTGATTCTGTTGCACATGGAAGACTGCTGCACAAATTGGAGCAGTGTGGCATTGGTGGCAAATCGCTGCTATGGATCAAGGGATGGTTGAGTGGGAGAAGACAGTGTGGTAATCAGTGGACACTGTTCTTCGTGGACTAATGTTATTAGTGGAGTCCCTCAGGGTTCATTGTCGTTTTCTGTATTTATAAATGATATTGATGATGGTATATCAGGCTTAATGTCCAAGTTTGCAGACGTTACGAAGGTTGGCATGGTTGTTAATCACACTACTGACACTGTGCTGATGCAACAGGATCTGGAAAGGTTGAGCAGATGGGCTGAGAGGTGGCAAATGAAGTTTAACATTGACAAATATAAAGTACTACGTATGGCGAAACAGCAACCCCAGAGCAACTTATCAACTCTGTGGTACCACACTGATAGTGGTAGAGAATGAAAAGGATCTGGGGTTTTCAAGAGTAGCTCATGGTGTCTTGTCAGTGATATACAAGAATTTTTCTAGCAGTGATAAGGAGGTGATTATCCCCTTGTATAAGGCAATGGTCAGGCCACACCTTGAGTACTGTATACAGGTCTGGAGGCCTCATTTTAAGAAGGATGTAGAGCTGTTGGAATGAGTACAGAGAAGGGCAACAAGATTAATGAATGGAACAAAGGGTTGCTCTTATGAAGAAAGGCGTAAGTTTTGCAAATTAGTGTCTGGAGACTAGGCACCAGCGAGGTGATCTGATAGAGGTGTATAAAGCCTTGAATGGTGTGAGCATGCTCAATGCTGATGGGATTCTGCATCTTGCTCAGAATAATCACCTGAGAGGGCATAAATTCAAATTGAGGAAAGAAAGATGTAGTTTAGATGTTTGCAAGTTTGCCTTTAGCCAGCGTGTGGTTGATTGCAGGAACAAACTTCCAAGTGTGTAGAAGTTGAAAGCTTAAATATATTCAAGGCAGAACTTGACTAACATTTTGAGCGAGTGCATGGGTTTTTTTTTTTTTTTGGCTGATAATATATAAGCTTGTTTTCTTACATGTGCATTTGCTAATGCTATTCCTTATAAACAAATAATACATGTTATAAATAAAAAGTGCAGTTGATAAGTACATATTTATTATATTATATTTATTATAATTAAACAATATGAGTGGGCCACAATAATTAAAGTATAGTTTATATATGTATATATAGTTAAATGTTCTATTTCCGGCCACGACATTGTCTGTTTTGGATCAGGTAAGAATCCTGAAACATTACATGCTAACAGTGTAGTGTAGAAATTGTGCTAACGTTCTGAGTTTAATAATTTTGTTAATTACGTGGTATAAAATATCTCGTTCCGCGGGTCAACTAAAATTACTTTTACAATACTGTAGGTGTAGAGACCTTGCTACCCGAACTAAGTCTGAGAAACGAATGAACCCTACTGCCTAGCATCAGGACTATGCCTTAATTTGCTCATTGGCTATGGACACACACGTGCAAAGCAGCTGACCTAGTGCAACCTCAGTATGTATTAATACTTCTCAGTGCTACTCAAATGCTGAGTAATACTAAGAAGTAATACTCAATTAATCCCTTGCTGTAATCCCTTTTGTCTCTTTAATTTGTGCTTCCTACAGCACTTCTCAATTTTCAAAAACCATTTCTCATGGCATTATAGTTTTCGGACAACATAAAATTCAGTTTATTAAATGATTGAGAGAAACTACCATTGAGCAAAAAGATCTTATCGACCTTGCCTTCTGACGAAGCATTAGTGCTCGTTTCAACTACTTGCGAAAAACTTTGGCTTTCTCTTTGAGATGAGATCCAGAATTATCGAAAATGGTGGTACAAATATAATATGTAGACCTTTCGGGTCTACATATTTATGTGAGGTTTGTTTCTTAAAATTAACAGCTAAAAAAACAAAACAGCACTGCAGTCTCGATCCAGAAGATGACATGAGATTAGCAATTTCAAATATTGCATCAAAATATTGACCACATATTTTGGTTATCTAGACTCAATTATTTTGTTTTATAATTGTTTGTTTTTTATTGTTTTGTAATCTTAATTGAAGAATAAGAATTAGATTTGTTGTTTTTGCTGTATTGAATAAAAATATTAAACAATTATTTTAATTTGTAAATTAAAGAGGAAACAGTTTTTTTATTCCTTTCTCAGTACTCAAATAATTTTCTACTACATAATTTATGAAATACCATTTTTCTTCTCAAAAAAATGTTTCATCCTCCCTCAGGGTTTAACATTGAGGGGTCGCTTAATTTTAAATTTTATTAAGGAGGTTGCAAGTGAAATAAGTTTGCATGCCACTGGTCTAGTTACACAACCCATTTTAAGCTTCAATCAGATATTGTTGAAAGTATTTTCCAAAACTGAAATCTTTGTCGAACTTTTTTTTTTTTTTTTTTTTTTTTGCATCTGACTAATCTTGTTGCTCTTCTCTGCACCTATTTCAATAGATCCTTCTAGACTGTGTTCAGTGCCTTTGTCAGACTATGGGTACCAAAAAATGTTGATGTTATTATGGATTATGATGAGAGTGCTATGTGTACAAATTTGCATTTACCAATTTATTTATTTTTATTACTATTATTATTATTGCTTGTCTCATGCCCTCAGCTGCCAACTGATCATTGTTTTACCTGTGTTACCACATATATTACTATGTGTTCTGCTGCATGTGCACATGGCTAGCTCATACAAGATAATGTAAGAATTATCAAATGCACTGGTAAGTATGGATCTTAGAGTTGGTTCTAATTCTAGCCCACACGACTTATTTTAATTAGGAAATGACATTACATGGCGACTTTCCAAAAAAAAAAAAAATTCTCTAAGTAACCACTCTCATACCACATGGGGTTTCGTTTTATACAAATAAAGGTAAAAATAAATAAGGTGCTATTAGCAACTCTTTTAATACTTATTGGGCCTTGATCTGCCAATGGTTAGCTAGCCTTGCCTGAAGGTTTACGTTGTAGTTATGTCTTTTTTTTTTTTTTTTTTGTCTCCTATTGTCCTTTTAAGGATGTTGAGGGATGAAATAATGAGGATCAAATGCTATGCCTTGTTTTCTGTTTACAAGGTCCAACTGTATATTTGGGCAAACAAAAAAAGAATGGTTTGGTACCCAACAAGTGTCGGTATTCAGGTTTTTCTTCTCCCACTACTTTAACCTATACTCTATGTGCAAAAAAAAATCAAACTTTTGCTGTTTAATGCCATCTTTATTTTCATTCTTCTAAACACAACTGTGAAAAATCCAATTTTTATATTAAAAATACATCTTTAATCGATTTTTTAAATTAAATTTCCCTTAAAACCTGCAAAATGCAGAACTCAGATGTGAGCAGTTGGATGCCACCCTGTCACTAATAGAGACGACTGAGTGAATTTGTGTGCATCAACAGTTTGATTCCACACAGTGCTTCAGTCACAGTCACTTTGTGATCAGTAACTGTACACATGTGCTACTCAACATAATGTTATTTTCTCTAATTGCGCAGTAAACAGATTTTTTAAATTTCAGTGAAGAAATCAAAGAAAACATTTTCAGAAAAATGTTTTCTTTGATTTCTCCACTCTCAGAAAAAAGAAAACAGCTGTTAGGAGTTCAGCTGTGTGAAATGGAGCACTAAGATTGGTAGTTGTTTGAACTACCAATCTTACCATAGTTGTTTTTGAGGGTTTGTTATTTTCACAGGGTAAAAGATCATAACAACATGGGTATTTCTGAATATGCTACTGATCTGTAGAAAGCAATATTTGGTGATGTCAAAATTTAAATGCTGATTTGAAATAAGCCTGAAAATGCTTAAAGTAACTAATATTGAATATGCATAAGTTTTTAATTTTAATAAATTTGTATAATAAGCAGAAATATATTCATGCACAATTTGAAAATTGGTGATACTACTGTTTGTTTAATACTTTTTAGTAATTTTTATCAAAATACTTTATTTATTATTATTTTTTTTTTAAAGAGGTGTAAAACTTAAATTTTTTTTTTTTAATTTAAATGTAAGTATTGCAATTCATTAAGAAAGCAAAATACTGGCATTGTTCACACAGGATAAAAGAAAAAACATCCTTTGGAAGATTATAAAGGAAATGGCACCTGCTCTCCCATTGTCTATAAATGGGAGCTCTATCACTGTAGGTTAAATCTGCTCTCCAAACAACCAAAAGTTAAATTTCAAGGAGCAGGCAAGTGGATTTCACAGGTCTTCATATTTTGACATTACTGCTCTCATATTTGTTTTTGCTTTGTAGAAATCATCAGAAATTAGGAATTACACATCTAATTTATTCTGTTTGCTGTGGTAAAATTTAACATTACTACATCCATATACCCAAACTATTTTTATTAATTTCATTTTATTTTTTATCAGGTTGGATGGAAAACACGTAGTTTTTGGCCAGGTAGTAGAAGGAATGGATGTTGTCAAAAAGATTGAAGGTTATGGTAGCCAAAGTGGAAAAACAAGCAAGAAAATAATGGTTGCTGATTGTGGACAGCTGTCATAAATTTTGCTTTTCTATTCAGTGAAATACCAATTATTTTTTTTTTCCTCCTCTGTTTTGCATAAAATTCCCTGCTATTTTCTTTAATCCATTAGTATTAAAAATAAAGTGACAAACTAATATATTTCTTTGGTGGTCTTTGACTACTTGCTTAGCTGAATATATAAATTGATAACATAAGCACGTGAACACTTCGCTGGTAATAAATTGCTTTGTTATATATATTTTTTAAAACATTGAAACTTGTGCAATTGGGTATGTTAATTTCCATAGCAAAAACTGGGTGGTTTTTTTTTTTTTTTTTTTTTTTTGTTGTTCTCTCAGGCAAAATTTTGGTACAACCAGAATCCTCATCCTTGCATTTAATTCTCCAATTTGAAATATAACATACAAAGCTACCCTATGCCTAAATAACCACAAATACACATTAAATGCTGTCCAAATGGATGTAACTATACCACTAAGGAAGTCTCATCATGGTCAACATTGTCCTGAGTACCAACCAAAGCTATAAACACCAGTCATAGTACAGTTAGGTGCCATTCAACAGCAGAATGCATTTTCGACTTCTGACTCAAACCAAATGAACTACGTGGATTCAGAAGACACCAAGTTCAACAAGTTTTGGAACTGTTCACTGAGGAGATGAATACAGGGAAACCTTATTTCCCAGAGAAGGGGAAAGGCAAACTAGAGTGATGTAAACCTCTCCCTCAAACAAATTAAGGGCTCCACTAAACCCAAATAATGTCTACAGTGCAACTGTAGAGATTATTGCAGTAATTTGACAGATCTTTCACGATATGACCCAGTTACCTTCTGCCTACAGGAAACCAATATAACAACAAATGTTTCCCTTTGGAAATACATTAGCAAGTTCACTTGCATGTGCTGATATCCCAGATACTCAAAACCACTAAACAAACCTTGAGGCAGTTGGTGCAAGAGTCTGTTAACTCCAATTTAACCAGTCTCACTATACCAAGTGGTTATAAAATAGGTTTCCCTAGTGTCAAAACAAGTACGAAGTATGTTGAGGGTCAAACGGCACCAGGAATTTCTCCCATCTCCGCAAGTATTCACTGTATCAAGGGACAGTACTCTGAGAAGGCCAGAGATTTAAGTGTGTGGATCGTGTGTTGTGTAGTATGTTGTGCCCATTGTTCTGGCCTATTGGCCGTCTAGTCCCTGATGGGACCCGGCGTTGTCCATACTATGCCAAAGAGGAGGCTGGCCAGATGTACCTTGAAATTTATACTCTGGCAGGTCCCGCCGCCTAATTTCCTGGAATTTCAACAGCTGGGTCCTAAACAGAAAAAAAAAAAAAAAGATGATCGCAGTAGTATAGTTGCAAAATCGCTATTACGAGATAGTATGTGGGGTTTGTTCCTGAAATTACCATGAGGTTGTACGCTAAAATGACAAGGTCTAGAAGCCTAATGGGGCGGGCAATAATTTTCGTGCTAATTTAAATTTGGATGCTTGGGACTTTTGCGGTGTATAGTCAAAGAGAAGGGTAGTGTGACTGAAGGCTGGGGGGGAGAAAGAGAAGTAAGGGGCCGATATGGTAGATGGCCCCTGCAGTCAGTGGGTCATGCCCCCAGAGGGAAAGGGGATGGCAGGAGGAGGAGGTGATCTAGGCTGATAGCTGCTCAAAGCTACCAGCCTAGATCGCCATATGGCTAGGTGGCAGTCATTTCTGAGCCCTTGCATGGTAGTCTTGTCTTGATCAGGTTGTCAAATGCCTGTTCAGCAGAAGATTCACTTCCTCCTTGAACGTGAATATGATATCCGCTTCTGCTGGATTCCTAGCCACATTGGGATTAGGGGAAATGATTTGGCTGACACCACAGCCAAATCAGCAATTCCCAATAACCGCTGCCTGTCAGTCCCGTATAGACTACAGGCAAATAATACACGAGAAGATTCACTCCAAATGGCAAGATTCGTGGAATAGACAGACTACGAATAAATTATATTGTATAAAGCCTGTAATTGAACCGTGGCAGTCTAGTCTGTGCAGGGATCGTAAGGAGGAAGTTCTTGCCCGGACCCGCATAGGACATAGTCATTTGACTTCGTTTTTGCCGAGGGCTGATGACCCTCCTATGTGTGAGTCCTGTGGCACAATTTTATCAATTAGGCACGTTTTAGTTGACTCTAGATTTTAGCAATATCTGTTTTACCGCTTTTAACCATCTGACTGAGCCGTATACACTGTCAGATTTCATCCGACAATGACAATGTGTCTGCTGTTTTTAGCTTTTTGACATCAGTAGACCTTTTTACTCACATTTAAAAAATCTACCTTATTATTGTTACTTGTTTACTGTTATTTGTCTTTTAATTTATTCTTGTTTTGTTACCTTGACTTAGTGACCTAAATCGTTAGGCCACTGAAAATTTTACTTTTTATGGCATATAGCCTTAGTCGCTAATGCGCCAATAAAACCCAAGCAACAACATCAAATGCCTGTGCTGGATGAGGTTGTCACCGTGATTTCTTTTTTTATTTATTTGTTTGTTTATTTTTTTTTTTTATTTTTTTAGTTGGTCAATTCCAGGTCAGGTCCAGTTACCTTATTCATGTCATGTTCACGTATTGAATGAGATTGTCACGTCGGGTGGATACATCTGTCGGTAGTAACAGAGATTGTAACTGCAGGTAGACTCAGTTGTGAGGTTTAATTCCTTGGTTGTTTCACCCTGGTGTCAGTTCATCTGGGAAGGTTTCTGTGGTGTAGACATTCTGCTGGTCTGCACGGCATGGTTGTTTCCTGCAGTGGTTGAGGCTGTGCGAGCATCCTTCTCCTTGTGAAGAGGTCCTGGGCCAGCTGCACGAATGCCTTGTGTCAACTTCAGTTATGGTGAGGTCTTCTTGATTACGGAGGTTAAGCTGTGTTCTAGTAATGAACCTGCAATAGAGGTCCTCATGTAGTGGGCAACTGTACATTAGGTGCTCCCACGTTTCATGTTCACAACAGAGGCAAAACGGTGTATCACTCAGTCCAAATCCTTGTAGTTTGGCTCTAATGGCCCAGTGTCCCGTCTGCAGGTAGGTTGTGTAGAGTCCTGGTGAGGGCCACGCTGGATAATTGGCTATACCAGCTATATGTTGGGTAGAAATTTTCTAGTTATTGCACCTTTGCTGGAGGTCTCCCAGCAGGCCTGCCAAGTTTGTTTAGAGGTAAGTGGAGAGAGATGGTTCCTTTCTGCTTTGGGATCATTTGACAGACCTGTGGTGTCGTCGAGGCATGTTGCTGTTCTGCCTTTGGTCAGTTGATAGGGTAGCCCAGGCTTAACAATCTCCAGGTCCAGAGGGAGGGATCCCATTAGGGCCTGTTGTGTGTGGGTATTTACAGTGTTACATGCCCTCAAGATGGTTATGAGTGTGTCGCTGCATACTCCAATTTTTTTCGGTTCACTGCAGTGGTCTCCTTGCGATCCCATATTCCAGCAGCATATGTAATTACTGGCAGGAAAATAGCTTTATAGTAGAGGCTGAGGGTTTTCCACTTCAAACCCCATTCCTTGCTTGTGATTCGCGCAAAAAGTGCGGAATGTGTTACCTTGTATCTTGATTTGAGGGGGTCTGGTGTCTAGGGCTCCTTATAATAATATAGATCTTGTCTTCAAGGATGAGTTCTTCAAGTTTTTGTTGTCAGCCCAGTCCTTTAGAGTTTCTATTGCTCTGTTGGCGGTGTTCTCCAATTGCATCCTAGATCCCCCAGGCAGCATCAGAACCAGATCCGCATAGGCTAGGGGAACAATGTTGCTGAGTTCTAGGTTCAGAAAGCCATCTAGAACCAAATTCCATAGGAGAGGACCCAGGATTTGAGTCCTGTGGGCATCCTCTGAATACTTCTCTTGTTACTAAACAGTATGGTGCTCTGACTGTCACGAACCTATTCGACAGGTAGGATTTGATGACTTGATACAGATTTGATGGTAGGTTGGTCTTCCGGAGTTGGGCTAGGATGTTTGGCCACCATAAAGGGAAGCGATTTGTAGAAAATAAAAATACAGTAGTTAATTTCTGCCGCCAGGGGAAACACGGTGCTGCACATAGGTAACAGTTGTAATTTACTTCAAGACGTTTGGCAAATGGCATCCTGTTATAGAAAAGCCAATGCTAGCATGGCCCTTACAAAAAATGTTCTCTTTTAGTAAAACTTAGTAACAATAATGCAGCACTACATAATATTGGAAGCTTAGAGGTTTGTGTAAAGGTCATTTGACCTCACTGGGGCTTCAAAAACTAAAAGAAATTTGAAGCAACCGAGGAGTTAGGTATAATTCTAGGCAGGGGTTGACTGTGTATTAGAATAGAGATAGTAGGTAAAGTGGCAGATGTAATGGTCAGAGGGTGAAACTACCAGGCAGTGCCAGTGGTGTCTTGAGCCTTGAACTTTTCTTGGTGTACTGTATGTTAACTGCTTAGAATGATTTTATGCTGTTTCCTGTACATGATTCACGTAGTGCAAGAACTGAAGTCTTGTGAACAGCAACAATGAATAGACTGCTCTACGATTTGTAGCTCGTATGGAACTTAGTGAGAGATGGATTCGAATGATCTTGTGGTCTGATGAGGCACTTTCCACTATTTGTGGGGCTGTAAATGCACAAAACTGACAAATTCTGGGAATTTCTTGTCTATCTGCTCTGCATGAAAGACCACTACAAAGTCCATACATTAATGTGTGGTTTCACTGCAGTTTATAATCGGACCATTTTTCTTTTTAGTGTCGCACCTCGTGGCCCAATAAGGTGTACGGTACTGCGCTTAAAAGAGCGCAGTACTGTACAACTAAACATACTCTGGAAACGATGTGTCGTATTTAGAATACTCAGTAGGCAAATCTTTATGATTTCAATATAACACCAGATCAGAACAGTTTCCGAGCATGTGAGTTCTACACGTCACAAGTGTGTGCATTGAAATAATTTTCAACCCCTTTTCCTCAGAACAACTGATTCTGTATGCAGAGTTTGAAAACGTGCTCTCTATAACTAAAGGTCCGTCCTGATCGATTACGAACACAACAGAATGTAAGTCTTAGAAGCATCGGTGAAACTTCCAATCAACGTTTGTGCACGTGATGAGTTCCATCAAGAATAGCTTGAAAGCCAGCCCTATTATTCGTGAATACTGACTTTGCACACGTGCCAGGAACACTAGGGTCTATATTCCTAGGAAAAAACGAAATGCAGTATTTTGATAACTTCAGAAGAATCCCACCAGTGGATATTGCTGCCTTTCTAAACAAGCAGAAGAAAATTCAGCACTCAGAATCTGTGGCCTTCAGTATATTTTTTCTAACTCAGATGTATGCCAAAGATTGTAAACCAAGAACAGTGTATTTGCCAGTTTAGATATAATTTGACATTTACTACCTAAAAAAAAAAGCTATTGAAAATTCATACAAACTGATTCAGTTGGACTTAGTTCTCAGGCAGTGAGGCAAAACGAGTGCTGTGCACTTCTGCTTACATCCGCTCCCTTGGTTCTATTCTCAGTGGTGGTTGCTGCATTTTCTCAGAGTGAATTCTTGGTAATGGTACGGAACATTACGTAGGTGTTTTGGATTTTATGCCTAATTAAGATTGAAGTGTTTGCAGATACATTTTTACTTTCGGATCAGCTGAAAGGTCTTGTCTTTAAGACCAATGACATTTGTTCATCTAAAGACAATAGTTGGTGCTGTAACAAGCAGGAATTTATGGAAAGACTGGTTCATTTCAGTAAGCTTGTGATGATTGGCACTACGCTAAGTAAGCTTGTGATGATGTGCACTGTTTCCACCCAAAAGTGGAAACAGTGCACCACCCTTTTAAATGGTACCTTCTTATCTGCAAGTGTCCTCAGTATCTTTTCTTGCACTCTAAATTACACTTCTCTTGAATAATCACAGGAATATTACCTCGAATCAAGTTCTTGCGAATTTCAGAAAGCGAAAAAACCTGCTTGGGTTGTGCTTCAACCAGATACTTGATGGAGATTGCATGTCATCTTAAACGTCTACCCATGAAGGCATGTTGGCAATTGTGTCCCCTTCGTCTGGTAACGTGTGAGCAACATTCTGTCGTCAGTGTGGATTGTGCGTTGCATCTTTGCAGATGGATACATGATGGCTGGGAACACTTGTGTGACCAGATGCGAGATTTGACAAGAGTCTTGAAGGTAAGACCACCAAGTAGTGTGAGTTTCAACTTATGGTTCTGAATTGTGTGCCTTGAGAAAACAAGTTTTGAGTTAATAAAATCACACTCAGGTTTCTCTGGTGTGATCCCTTTATAAATATCTCGGACACTATAGTTCCTTTGATTGGTTAATGAGATTGTCTAAAACTAGTAAATTGTTTACTCTAGGGTGGAATTCAGCAATGTTTAAACTTTCTATGAACTTTTATTTTCGGGTACTGTAAGCTTTTCTTGATGCTCAGAATACAATTCTCTGTAGGTGGAGTCGGAATTAAAATTTGGCTGTTTTCAAGAAGTGTCAAAACAAATGAACTCTTCCCTGATTGGGTAGCTCCACTCACTAGACATGTGAGTGGGTGCTTTAATATGGTGTGAATTTAAAAAAAGAGTTAAGATTCTTGACTTTGTTGGAAAAGCTCATAGAAGCAGCTTTTATTAATACTTTATTTAAACATCTTTCTTCACCAGCGTCACTTCATGAGAGTGGAAGGGGTGTGTACCCATGGCCCCAGCATGTGCACCGCGATACCCCCATGCACTTGCGATCGCACCTGAGGGCTGTCACAAAGTGATGGGTGGGGACAGTACCCTGCACCCTTAGCTCCCCAACACCCGGAAAAAGGAGACGCCGCCAGGGAACCACTGAAGACTGTTTAGCGTCGAACGTGGATTTCACGGGAATTTTCAAATCTTGACAGTTTCTTGTTTAGCTGGTTAGCTTTCACTGGGTATTTTGGAAATATCCATTAGGTAAATGCGTGTGCTGTCTCCAGGCACATGTTTAATGAAAGTAAAGCTAAACCTTTTGTTAAGGAGGAGATGAGAAGTTCTCTCCAGACAGAAAGCAGTACTTCAATGGAAATGTCAACATGTTGGCCCTTTGCTGCAACTGTCATAACGTTCAGATTGACTTACCTGGCATTCAGGGTCACACCCTTGCATTTCATCACCGTTCTTTCCCCTTCAGATCCGAAAGGAGTAAGACAAGCCTGGTGGATGTGAACTCGACGGTGTGATAGCCTCCTAGTTCGTCCATCAGATGGGTGCACTTTCATCAACTGGTTTATGGATGTATGTCAAACTATCAGTGTTACATTAAAGATTTTACTGGCATAGAGGGGCCGTAGCCTTGAAGAGCTTTATCTGGCCCTAGGAAGCAACAAAGGAGCCAATGACTGCATTTCCCCCAACAGTAGGGTTCCCATGATCGGGGAGAATCCAACTAGCATTATTTCATTTGATACTAACATTTTTTGGGAAAGTTATGTGCTGAAGAAGCAAATAAAGCCCCTACTTCAAGCTTGCCAAATGTTGAAAATGACTTGATAAAAATTACTTAATTTGTCCTTTGATACTAACATGGCCTCTTGGATGATTTTAGTGTCGTCCAAGAAAAGCTCTAAAACGCTTTCGTAAGTGTTATATGCTTTTGTACTCACCCTATTGATTCTCATTGCGAGTCATCCTCAGAGAGAATTCAAACAAATTTTTGCAAATGCATGCTTTGCTGGGTTTACCTTTATTTTGTGCCTATCCATAGTGATAACTTCTTTACTCAAAGTCAGAGATATAGGCATGAGAGTCTGCCCCTTGGGACATCCTGATGCCTCCTGCTTAATTTTCAAGGTGTCTGACTCTTCAAAATGCCAAACTTTGTATATTTTATTAATTTTATAACCGCTCCCAATAGGAAGGTAAAGCTTGCGCGTACGCCAGATCTCCAAAAAGCTCCTGCCCTTGTGATTACACTTGGGTGACATCTGCTCGGCACAAGCACTGCATAGTGGGAACACTAGCTTGCCATTGGAGATTATTGGGAGGACCGGCATCAACCCTTGAATGGATGATACCAAATTATGATATTAGGGTCCCCTGTAATATAATACTTCCAATCATTTATTTATTTTGTCTGTAAATTGCATGTGTTCTCTGGTCCCTGAGTGCTATGTGCCACAATAAGTTCGTGGGTTATGAAAGCAACAAAGTCATGGCTGGGTTGTGTTTCTGTTGAGTGTCAAATTGGCATTCCCAGACAAACCATTTCATACCCTTGAGCCTTAATAAAAGACATGGTCCATGGTTTCGTCGTACAGGAATCCCATCATCTTGTTTCTTTGTGTCTGTAAAGCGTTAGGCTCAAAATATTTCTTGCACCCTTGAGAGTAACGGCCATAAAACTCATAGGCATTGTTACCATTTACTCCATCTATCAAAAAACGCCCTACTCGCATTTCTCCACCCTGTGATCGATCGTATTGAATTTTAAAGTTCTGTTGTTCCAACTATGAAATCTGGCAACGCTTTCCTGCTCTTTGTTTTTGTGCTCATGTATGAAACGAACCAAACGCAATGGTTCTAGAAAGTTACTGGCAAAGGTCCTGCTACAGACCTCAGCAACAGATGTCTTGATTGCAAGGATCAACTTGTGAGATGGCTGTAAAAAGAGATTGAAACTTGTTGCAAGATTTACCCTAATGTCACTGAGGGCATATGCCAAGAGCTCCAACTTGAGACTACAGGTTTTGCGTGACTTCTCTTAGTAGGTACCATAACTCGAATTCTGCCCGTGTTTCTTTCGTCATGAATTCCAGATTAAATTATTTTTGATTGGGAAATGCACCCTCATAGTCTAACTTTCTATCTTGGGGACATTATGAGGAACCCCTTACAGACTTCAGGCAGCTCAAACATAGATGGCAGTTTTCAGAGGGGAACTGAAAGATAAGAATGCGAATCCAAGAAGGCTTCAATGAGCTGAGAAAAATGGCCAAACTCTTCAAATGCTGTCAATCACAGTGGTGCCATGAGTTTTGGAAAGAAAGGACGAAGTAGCCATTAAAACTATGAAGGTTATGACTACATGCACATTCTTAAACCTCGCCTTGATGTTTAAAGTTTTTGGCCAGTTTTATGGTCTCTCGGACCTCAAAGCTGCCCCAAAAACTCGATCACATGATACAGCCCCAATATATGCTTTCCGAGTCACAAAAAGAAGCAATACAAAGTAAAGCCACGTGTTTGACATTTAAGAAAATCATTTCTGTATCGAAATAAACAACAGAAATGGGATTCTTTGGTTCCTCTGATGTTGGGACAAAACAGTATTGGGCCTTGTGCACAGTCCTGCAGTAGTCAGGAATCTCAAATTTGGGTGCTTTGTCCGTGGGAAGGGTGCACAAACGTGCAGTTCAGAGCAAGTTTTGTTTGCCCTGTGATTTCCCAAGCACTCTACCCTGTTGCAGGCTCTGCACAAAAGAAGGTTGCTTCCACTATGAATGGTGTGGGCCCTGCATATATTACATCTATGTGGACAGTGTGTGTTGAAAGGCGATGCATATCCGTGAAAACCTTTAAGCACAGAGGGTAATAATAAGCACCTCCAAACAAGGCCTTCAAAGAGCAAACAAGATCATAATGACCATAGTTGTAGAGAGAAAAAAAAAGCCGTTTGCCGCCTCGGGCCTCGAATAAATAGGTTTAAATCTGCACTCAGCAGAAATGACAATGATCTGAAAATCGGGGAGAACATGCTGAAACATCTCAACCTCGGCCAAACCACAACTTCCATGCAGCTGCTTATCCCTAGCAGTCTGCTCACTATTCATATCTTCTCACACTTGCCTCTAAGTTTTCGCCTCATCCTGAAGCGAAGAAATACAGACAGCTAATGCTCGTGAAAGGCGTAAACTGTTGGTAGAGTTGATCTGAATGACAGTGTTTCTTTTTCAAAAAATCGTTCAAATGCAACATTCCCTTTTTTGATGCTCTCAGAATGATTACTACCCCCCCCCCACCACCCCAATTTTAAATGTTAATTAGGATGACATTCAAGCTCAAATCATGTGATCATAAAGTCTGTGTTTGGCTGATCAACGGCCATAATACCGACATCACACGATCCAGAGTGAGGTCCGACAATGCCAAGAATGGCAATTAATCGGCGTTTTCAAGGTTGGTACGTCAAGACACAATCTCACATGGGAATATTTGCCCTGGGCACTTAATCGCCTTATTATTTCTTCAAGCATTCAAAGGCTTAAAAAAAGGCCACCATCCCCCAACATGTTCAGGTCAATAAAACAAGTTTCATAAGTCTGGTATTTCTTGAAATACCCTTCTACACCATCTTGTATGCAGCAAAAATGTTTGAAACCTGCAACTGGGGAATCTTCACCTCCCCACCAAAAAAAAATTGCATAAGGCATAGTTTTTTCCACACAAATAAACAAAAAAACGTATCACTTTTCGAAATTAAAAAAAATTTATACTTAAACTTTCCAGCTCATTAACAGTCATCATGGAGCAACACAGTGCAGGGCTTACGTCCCCTTCCTCTGGGCGCTCCACAGCACCAAGGATCTAAGGCCCCATCTCGAGCACACCCCCTTGCCTAGTGGTTCAACAATAGTATGCAGGGCATAAACATCAATTTCCACTGGCTAAAGAAGTAAAATGGTAAAATCGAATTTCCTGTAGAAACCTCTTTCGACAGATCTGTCTTGCTCTCTCAGCCTGAACTTTGTTATGTTTGGCTATTTCAGCTTCTTCCTTCAACTTATCTGCTAAAGAGACTGCATCCATTTCAGCCTCTGAGTCAAAGTAAAAATCTACCTTCCAGAATACATCTCAAATTAAAGACTTCTATAAGTAAAAGGCAGCGGCAATGAACAGGAAAAAAGCAAGTGGTGGGGGATTGATGCCGAATTGCTCTTTTTAAACCCTAGTTCCAATTGAAAAGGCAGTTGAAACCAACCAATCAAAGATTAAAACCGAAAGGGATCTGGGACAGCCACTGGGAAGCCTCAAAATGTGTACAAACTGGCCAATAAGATTTTATTTTAAGAACACAAAATCTGATGCATCTATGCACAAAATCTCATCTGTCACTTCTAATGGGGAGGAGTTTTGGGGGACAGAAAATGTTCACCTGCTTTTCTCTGTGAATTTTAAGTATTCTTTCAAAGTAAACTTTCACATAAAAAGTAGAATAAAAGAACTCACCAAAAAAATGTCACAATCTTTTTTAAGCTGTCAGGAAATAAACCAAAACTTGTTTTTTAGGAGGGAAAATGCGGTTTGTTCATGAAAATCGAGTTGCTTGTGTTCACCCACTAAGTTAATAATGTTTAAAAGGACATAAGTACTTTGTATATTCGTTACACAGACTAAATGAACCTTCAGCATTGAAATTTTTCCGTTTAAAATTAGAGTTTTTCATAATTTCCAGAGTAGTTGCGCCATGATTCGTGGTAGTAGTTCCGAGTTTCGACAAGAGTCAGTTCCAAAGTCACAGCTCTGGAAACTATTTCCGGGAATGTGCGAGCGATATGTGGGTTTAAACATGACATATTTCTCTATATTTTCTGTGGATTTGTGCAGAGTTAAGATGTAAATGTGATTACTATCTGTCTTTTCGCATCAGAACAGAATATTCATTTAAAATTCGAACTTGAAGATTTTATACTGTTTGGAACACCAATTCATTTTTCTGTATCGTATTGTTATTGAAGTTTATGTGTAAAATATAACCCGATGAACCAAAAATTTGGAAATAAACCCATGCACTGTGTTTTTCCCAGGAGAACGCATTGCTTTTATCTCCGACTTTGAAAAAAAAGCAGCGATGTGTATTTTTAGATTTTCAAGAGGCAATTACCCAGCTGAAATAAAATAAATCATTTAATTCAAAAGAAGAAAATATTTTTATCGTTTCAAATGGTCAACGGCTTTAGGGATGAAGTTACTTCTTTGATTTTTGTGCTGATATCTGCTCTGCACTAGGACAGCTTGGAAGGTGATTACATCAGTAATTTTTATGATTTTGTGTTAACTTTTTCAAAATAAATTAAAGAAAAATAATATTATCGAAAATAAACGCACAGTCACGTCTGTTTTTCCGCGAAAATATGATTATTTTAATTCCGAATTTGAAAATACAGGCAGCGATGTGCATTTTTAGATTTTCGAAAAGACAACTACTGAAATGAAAAAAAAAATCTCTATAGTTTTTCCAGTGGGAAAATATCCATTTAATTTCAAAGAAAAAATATATCCCTTAAATTCCAAAATAAGAGGCATATTTTATGGTTTTCACTTGTATGTTGCCTTCAATGATAGAAAGTTATCACTTTGATTTTTAATGCTAATATCCAACTCTGCACGCTAAACTTGTATTCTCACTTGGAAGTAGGAATAACTTTATGTGGTTTTGAAGTTAGCCTGTCAAAATAAATTGAAGAAAAAAATGTCATCGTAAATTCAAAATAAATGGACAGTTGTGTATGTTTTTTGCGTGAGAATTACAAGAGCAAAGCGAATGGTTTTTGATGATTTTATATTTTCAAAAAGATAGCTACACACAATGGGGAAAAAATATATTTCATTCCGAAGAGGGGAAGTAAATATCAAATCATATTTTCAACCAATCAGAAATCTGGAAATAAACAGATGCTCAAGATTACAGAGAGTTTGCTAACTTGAGAAGAACCTTCCAGGAGTGTCTGTAACATCAAAAAATTTCAGCAGGAAATGAATCATAGCTGGTTACTGAAATGGAACAGTTTTGATTGAACATTGTAGAATTTTTTTCAGCCTGGACTGTACTTGTTAACAGGAGAGATTGCTTCTACAGGGATGGGATACACTTAAATAGAAAGGGTGCAAGAATATTTGCTGATGCTATCGAGGCAGTGTTAGGTGGGTCGGAAAACTGCTAGCTTGGGGCGAGACAAAGACCAATAGATTGACAGTAGCCACTGGCAGAGGTGAAAGAGATTCTTGCACTGCTTCTATTAGAATGAGTAGAAGCCTGAAAAACAAGATGCATGGTATTTCAGAGACTGCTGGGAGCCATTGCGGTACAAATAAACACATGGGTTGTGTTAGGGTAGCTAAGAATAAAAACAGGTGCAGGTATACTTGCGTGTACACCAATGCTAGGAGTTTAGTAAATAAATTTGATGAATTTGAGGTATTGCTCAAAACATCAAAGGCAGATATTGTTGGGATATCAGAGACGTGGTGTCACATAGATATAAGGGATGCAGAACTGCAATTTGGGGAGTACAACGTCTACAGAAAGGATAGACAGGATAGGAAGGGGGGAGGGGTTATGCTATTAGTTAAGAAACACATAAAAACCAAGGAAGTGAAGCCAGTCGACATCGCTGGACAGTGCAGTGTTGAGTCAGTTTGACATAAGCATTGGGAGATCAAAATTGAGAGTAGGAGTGTGCTATAGGCCTAATGACTCTGATGAGTATAATAAGGAACTGTACAGGGAAATAGAGTGGGCCAGTAAATCAGAGAGTCTTATAATGGGAGATTTTAATTTCCCAGATATTGACTGGAATTTGGGGGCTGGTTACTCACACACTAGCAGGGCTTTTGTGGATTTATTGGATGATTGTTTTCTACATCAGCATGTTCAGGAAGCAACTAGAGGGAGTAATACTCTTGATTTGATTATCAGCAGTGATTCTTCATGCATTAAGAATCTGCAGATAAATGAACCACTAGGTGGCAGTGATCACAGTGTGCTGAAGTGGGATTTACTGAAAGAGGTAACTACCATTAGGGGTAAAGGGAAGGGTTATTGCTTCCGTAAAGGCGACTACGATGGACTGAGACAGTATTTAAATTCTATACAGTGGGACCAACTGATGATGTTACCAACAGCAAATTCAAAATGGGAAGCATTCAAAGAACTTATCTTGGAAGCTACTAGGCTTTACATACCAACTAAGAAATATTGTTCAAGGTTTAGGCCAAAATGGATGTCAGATGAACTAATGAGGCATATGGCAGAGAGGAAAAATGCATGGGATACTTACAAATTAACACATGACACAGAAGCCTATGATAGATACAAGTTGATATGCAACCAAGTTACAAAGGAGGTTAGGCAGGCGAAGGCAGATTACGAGAAATCCTTGGCAAGGGATGCAAAGAAAAACAGCAAAGAGTTCTTTACTTATGTAAACTCTAGAAGGAAGGGGATGAATCAGATTGGTCCACTTGATATTGATGGGTCACCTGTTGATGATCCTGCTCAGGTAGCTAACAAACTAAATGAATATTTTGCATCGACATTCACACATGAGGAGTTATTCAGCAAGGGGAATGCCAGAGGTGTATTCAACTCTAGCAGTAAGCTAGAGAATCTTGAAATAACTGGGAGTAAAGTGGAGGAGAAACTGTTGAAGATAAACACAAGAAAGGCACCCGGGGTGGATGGGATCTATCCAGTTATATTAAAGGAGGCAGCAAAGGAAGTAAGCAAACCCTTAGCCATAATTATGAGAGCTTCCTTGGACTCAGGGGAGGTACCCATAGACTGGAAATGTGGAAATGTGACCCCAATTCACAAAGGAGGATCAAAGGCTGACACAAGTAACTATAGACCTGTGAGCTTAACTTCTGTTCCAGGAAAATTAATGGAGGCACTGGTTAAAGAAGCACTGCAGGATCTTTTAGACAAGACTTCAGTTATAGCTCAGACACAGCATGGTTTTGTTAAGGGGAAGTCTTGCCTGACCAACTTGATTGGATACTATGATGCAGTCACAAAAGAACTGGATGCAGGGAATAACTTTGATATTATATACTTGGATCTTAGAAAGGCTTTTGATACTGTTGCACATGGAAGACTGCTACACAAATTGGAGCAGTGTGACATTGGAGGCAAATTGCTGCTATGGATAAAGGGGTGGTTGAGTGGGAGAAGACAGAGAGTGGTAATCAATGGACACTGCTCATCATGGACTAATGTTATTAGTGGAGTCCCTCAGGGCTCAGTGTTGGGTCCATTATTGTTTTCTGTATTTATAAATGATATTGATGATGGTATATCAAGCTTAATGTCCAAGTTTGCAGATGATACAAAGGTTGGCAGGGTTGTCAAGGACACTACTGACACTACACTGCTGCAACAGGATCTGGAAAGGTTGAGCAGATGGGCTGAGAGGTGGCAAATGAAGTTTAACATTGACAAATGTAAAGTACTACACATGGGAAACAGCAACCCCAGGGCAACGTATCAACTCTGTGGTACTACACTGACAGTGGTAGAGAATGAAAGGGACTTGGGGGTGATTGTGCAGGCAGATATGAAGTTCTCTGAGCAGTGCAGACGGGCTGCAAGAGAAGCTCATGGAGTATTGTCAATGATATACAGGAATTTTTCCAGCAGGGACAAGGAGGTGATTATTCCATTGTATAAGGCAATGGTCAGGCCACACCTAGAGTACTGTATACAGGTCTGGAGGCCTCATTTCAAGAAGGATGTAGAGCTGCTGGAACGAGTACAGAGAAGGGCAACAAGATTAGTGAATGGAACAAAGGGGTGCTCTTACGAGGAAAGGCTTAAGTTTTGCAAATTACAGTGTCTGGAGACTAGGCACCAGCGAGGTGATCTGATAGAGGTGTATAAAGCCTTGAATGGTTTAAGCATGCTCAATGCTGATGGGATTCTTCCTCTAGCTCAGAAAAATCACCTGAGAGGGCATAAATTCAAATTGAGGAAAGACAGATGTAGGATAGACGTGCGGAAATTTGCCTTTAGCCAGCGGGTGGTCGGTTGGTGGAACAGACTGCCATCCCTTGTGGTGGAGGTTGATAGCCTAAATAAGTTTAAGGCTCAGCTGGACAGGTATTTTGAACGAACAGAGGGGTGAAGTGGAAGTGGGTTTTTTTTTTTTTTTTTGGCTGATGCTGCATAAGCTTGCTTTCTTGCATCAAATGCCTCTACTAATGCTAATGCTAATGCTAAAAGCATTGCAGGGTCCGAAATGCCTTCATCATGCGGTAGAGGACGTTGAACGGGAGGTCGCATGAACAGCGATTCCGCTGGAAGTCAGTATTTGCGAACCGTTTCTGTTGAAGAAACTAAGCAGCAAAAGTCCTCCGGAGTGGATAATCCGCAGGCTCCAATGATTGGACGCGTTGCAGATGGTATGAACTCATTTGGTTTTTTGACAGTATCCTCCATACAGTGGATTGGAAAATACCCAATCGTTGGCCTATCGCTCGAGTACTCGTATTCGGATTGCCTTCTGCAAGAAGTAGGACATCCTCCTCATTGTCTGGCGTCCTCATCGTTCGCTCTCGATTCATGGTACATCTCGTGAAACAAGCAGTCTCACGTAATCTTCTGTGCACAAGTGCGAAAATCGTATGATGAGGAGCACGCCTGTGCGGGAAACGTTCCTGGTACAAGCGCAGAACGGCGCGCCCGTACAGTCCGCAGCTCCATACGCGAGGTGCATGTCGGCCAGTTCAACATTTGAATACTCGTCCATCCTACTGCCTAGGGAACCGGTTCGCAAATGCTGACTTCCAGCGGAATCGCTGTTCACGCGACCTTCCGTTCAACGTCCTCAACCGCATGACGAAGGCATTTCGGATCCTGCAATGCTATATGATTCCGATTCATCTTTGTACTCCCTACACCTCCTGCAAATTTGTCGCACTGGTAGTGAATCACCCTGTATATATACAGGGTGATTCACTACCAGTATCACCCTGTATATATATATTTAAATAATGGCTTCAAGTTATATATATATGGACATGAATTTACCATTTTGTTGCTAGTTCAGAAAATAATTGTATGCTTACTGGTATCTTCTGTATCTACGGATATATATATATATATATATGGACATGAATTTCCCATTTTGTTGCTAGCTCAGAAAATAATTTAATGCCTACTGGTATCTTGTTTAGAATTTTTCTATTAGTTACACCCAATAAAAATTATTCTCTTTTCCAAATATTATGTCTGTGTGATTCTTTAGGATTATTGAGAAAAAATAACCTTTCAACTGTTTAACAATTAACAACTGCTTAATTTTGAATCTTAAAGTTTACTTTGGAAAATATTTTACACATCCGTTATATACAGAGGTTTCAAAAAATAACTTTAAAAAAAATATCCAATTGACAATTGCTTAATTTTAAATCTTAAAGAATATTAAGCTGCAGATAATTTTATTTTCAGATCTCAACAACAGATGGAAACAGCAAGGAACTTTTATCTTTCAGGTATGACCAAACTTCGTCAAAAAAAAAAAAAAAACCTTAACACCATTGAAATTACCCACTACGCAAGAGTCATTGTAATCATCTAACATCTTGTTCTTTTCCAGATAGAGGAAACATACGAAGAAGACTCGCAGGAGTACTGGTGGCCTTTATATTGATAGCTCTGGGCACTTTCTGTGTCCTACCGTCTTACAGAGAAGTGTGAACGAAACAAAAGAATCTACAGTTGCAAAAAACATGTCAATGAGCAATCCTCTCTCATCGTAATTATGTATATATATATATATATATTTTTTTTTTTTTTTCACGCAATAATAATTATTCTTTTTTGCAAATATTATCTGTGTCTGTGAGATTCTTTAGTATTACTGAAAACCTTTTAAGTGCTAAACAATTTACAACTCTTTATTTTAAATCTTAAATTTTACTTTGGAAAATATTTTACACATCAAGTATATACAGAGGTTTCAGAAAATAACATAAACATTGCACATCAATTTGATAAGACTTCAAAGAAACAATTTTAATTTTTGGTTTTTCAAGAACAGGTGGAACTTGGCGAAGAAAAACTTTAAGAATATTAAGCTGCAGATAATTTTTTTTCAGGTTTGAACAGATGGAAACAGCAATCTTTCAGGAAAACCAAACTTCTTCAAAAATAAAAGTTTTCATCCTGCAAACAAACAAGATGCTACATCTGCAACCTAGAGAAGTGGGGGCAGCCCTCCCCCAGCATAGCCACTTCAAAATAAACTTCTCAGAATTGCTACGTCTCCGACGCAGATGCGGGGCCAATGGCAGGTGGTCCTCCTCACAGTCTGTGCAGTAGCACAGTGACAGCGTCACCGTCCTCCCCACACCTGGTGGATAAGGTCGGGTTCGAATCCCGTCGATGACGCGAGGAACTTTAATGGGCTCTTTTCACTCCTTGGCTGAATTAGTCAGTCTAAGGTGTAGATAGCAAGGTTTCCCCCCAGAAACTGGGTTTTTTGTCCAGCAAAACAGACAAATCAACCATAGAACATATGCAATTAACAGACATAAGACACAGCACTGCAGAAGAATTTAATTATTCGGTGGCCTAAATATAATAGTTTGGGTTTTTTTGGCCCTCCCCACAGCATAACCACCCAAAAAAAACAAAAAAACTACAGCTTCCCAATTAAGACCAACAATGCAATGCCACAAAATTAAAATTAAATTGTTACCAAAAATTCACTTTGACGTCACAACGGATATATTCAAAGATTCACAACCGATTCATACTACATCTAACCCGAAAGTACCGGACGGGGCCAGTAGTCATGAGGAACTGCCACCGACCACTCGAATGCACAGATCTCAGTTCAAACCCGAAAGGTAAAAATAAATATTTTTTTCCTATACCGAAATATTACAAGCGTATGAAGTTTGGGCACACTTCTTCCAAAAGGAGAGCACTTCTGGCCATTGTGCAGTGCAAGGACATGATTACAAGCAATGTAGAAAGTCCCAAGAGGTGAAATATGCGATCTGTAAATGAGCTGAGCTGGGCGGGGCTTCAACAATTCAGTGAGGATGACATAGTTCCCAATCTATAAGAAGGTAGAAAAGGGATGGTTGAGGGGGAGAAGACAGAGAGTGGTAATCAATGGACAGTGCTCAGCGTGGATTAATTTTATTAGTGGAGTCCCTCAGGGTTCAGTGTTGGGTCCATTATTGTTTTCTTTATTTATAAATGATATTGATGATGGTATATCAAGCTTAATGTCCAAGTTTGCAGATGATACGAAGGTTGGCAGGGTTGTCAAGGACACTACTGATGCTATTCTGCTGCAACAGGATCTGGAAAGGTTGAGCAGATGGGCTGAGAGATGGCAAATGAAGTTTAACCTTGACAAATGTAAAGTACTACATATAGGAAACAGCAACCCCAGAGCAACGTGTCAACTCTGTGGTACTACACTGATAGAAGTAGGCAATGAAAAGGACCTGGGGTAATTGTGCAGGCAGATATGAATTTCTCTGAGCAGTGCAGATGGGCTGCAAGAGTAGCTCATGTTGTCTTGTCAATGATATAGAGGAATTTTTCTAGCAGGCATAAGGAGGTGATTATTCCCTTGTATAAGGCAATGGTCAGACCACACCTAGTGTACTGTATACAGGTCTGGAGGCCTCATTTCAAGAAGGATGTAGAGCTGCTGGAACGAGTACAGAGAAGGGCAACAAGATTAGTGAATGGAACAAAGGGTTGCTCTTACGAAGAAAGGCTTAAGTTTTGCAAATTACAATTTCTGGAGACTAGACACCTGCGAGGTGAGCTGATAGAGGTGTATAAAGCCTTGAATGGTTTGAGCATGCTCAATGCTGATGGGATTCTTCCTCTTGCTCAGAATAATCACCTCAGAGGGCATAAATTAAGATTGAGGAAAGACAGATGTAGGATAGATGTTCGGAAATTTGCCTTTAGCTAGCAGGTAGTGGGTTGGTGGAACAGACTCTCATCCCTTGTTGTGGAAGTTGATAGCCTAAATAAATTTAAGGCTCAGCTGGACAAATATTTCGAACGAACGGAGGGGTGAAGTGGAAGTTTTTTTTTTTTGGCTGATGCTGCATAAGCTTGCTTTCTTGCATCATATGCCTTTACTAATGCTAATGCTAAAGCAGCTCAAACAGAATACTGATTATGAATACTCTTCATAATCCTAACAAATTCCAGGCTTTAAGGTTTCTACAGTTATAAGGCAATCTTCCTTCTGGTTATTACCTATGGCGCAAGCGTGTGGCATTACAAAGCAACTTGAGATAAGAATAAAAGAAAATTAGCTTATTAGAAAATTATATTACAGAGGGTTATACCCTTAATCACTAAGAGAGAGAATGTTGTGTGTCAGTATGCCTGCTCTCCAGATTCTGGCAGGAGCACTGGCACTGTATTTAGAAATAGTTAAGAGAACTGAACTATAGTCTCAAAACGGTGGTTACCATAAACCTTGAAACCAATATTAAACAAGAAAAGAAAAGAATATCAAACACACTCCACCAGCAATGTCAAAGCTGGTGAGAAGAGATACCTAAAGGGGAACTCACCAGGATATTCCTGCCTTAGGTAAGTTTAATTTCCCATAATTATCTCCCTGGTTTGCGTAAAGATTCATGCCACAATTTGTTAAGAGGCCATGGTTCTCTGAAAGCAAAGTTGTGCCAACTAGGTGTCACCCAGTATCCAAATGTACCTGTGGAACTGATGAGAATTTCGCCCATGTACGAAACGGGTGGTGTTACACTCAGGGTAGTGGAGAATCAAAGTTGTGCCAAACTGGGTGTCACCCAGTTTGGCACAACTTTATCCGAACAGTATCCAAATGTACCTGTGGAACTGATGAGAATTGCGCCCATGTACGAAATGGGCGCAATTCAGGGTATTGGAGATAAGGAGGTGATTATCTCCCTGTATAAGGCAGTAGTCAGGACACACCTTGAGAACAATGTACAGGTCTGGAAGCCTCATTTGAGGAAGGATGAACAGTTGCTAGAACGGGTACAGAAAAGGGCAACAAGACTGGTGAGGGGAATAAAGCGGTGCTCTTACGAAGAAAGGCTTAAGTTCTGCAAATTGCAGCCTCTCACCAGTCCCATTGAGTATTGAGCAGGCTCAATACTGATGGGATTCTTCCTTTTGCTCAGATTACAAACCTGAGGGGACTGTCTGCGCAGGTAGTATATGAAAATATCTACTGTATGTTTATCCATGTTATTGTGTATAAATGTGTGTGTGTATATATGTGTGAATGTAGGTATGGACGTATCTTCACGGTCCACCCCACACCGGGTGGAAATGGACCAGGTTAGAATCCCATCAATGATGTGAGGAACTTTAATGGGCTTTTTTCACTCCGTGGCTGAGTTAATCGGTCTCAGGCGTGGACAGCAAGGTTATTCCCCCAGAAACTAGGGTTTTTCATCTAGCAAAACAGACAAATCGACCATAGAACACACGCAATTAACAGACATAAGACACAGCAAGGCAGATCAATTTAATTTTCGGGTGGCCTAAATATAATTCTTTGTTTTTTTAAAAAAAACCTGAGGGGGGATAAACTCAAATTGAGGAAAGACAGTTGTTGTGCGGAAATTTTCCTTTGGTTGCAGATAGATGTGCGGAAATTTTCCTTTGGCTAGCAGGCAATTGATTGCTGGAACAAATTTCCATCTGGCGTAATGGAAGTTGATAGCTTAAATAAATTCAAGGAAGAAGTGGACAAACTTTTGGAGCGAATGGAGTGGGAAGTGTTTTTTTTTTGGCTGATGCTGTATAAGCCTGTTTTCTTGCATCATATGCCTATGCTAATGGTAACGACTGCCCCAATTACCATCCCCATGGTAGACTTATATCCAAGATTAGAACTATAAGCCTTAGAGACAAGCAATCCATTCGTGATGAAACACATTACATGGTCTTCTCTGAGTTTGCTCAAAAAGTTTTTGACACCAGGAGAAGCAACCATGCTCTTACTACCCAGAGTGTGATCCCCCCCCCCCCCTGCTCACTTAGACAAGTATGCTTATCTGATTGCGAAATGTCCTGATAGAGACTAACCCAAGTGAGACCGTCCTGTTAGAATGAGCAACCCATCTAGGTTAGATTTTGACATTTATTAAAAGAAATATCTACTGTATGTTTATCCATGTTAATGCGTATAAATGTGTGTATACGTGAGTGAATGTAGGTATGTATGTATGATATATATTATATATGAATATGAATCTTGTACTTGAAGGGAAATGAGTCCACTGAACGTTCAAAAAAAAAACTGTGCTGTCCTTTGTCCTATATATTGAGTGAGATAAGTGTGTGAAAATGGAAAATTAATCATACTATTCTCTATGTGTTAACTGTTGTGTCCTGAATATTTATATACAGGGTGATTCAAGAGAACAGTAAATATTTTTGGTGGTTATAGTATCGATTATTCTGAGTTAAAAAATTCAAATAAACATATGTCCAATTCTTAATGGATATAGAAATACAGCTGTTTGAAACTGACAGTGCACAAAGCCATTATGAGAGATATTAAAGTATAAATGACTTATTGTTTGTATTTATTGACGTTTTGAATGATATAGTGGCACATGATGCTTTCTTGCATCATGTGCCACTACTACTACTACTACTACTACTACTACAAAACACAAATAATTGACGAATTTTTTACAGTTCACAATAAATGTTCGAAAATACCACCGCCAACCTGAATGCATTTTGCAACTCTTGTGGTAATATGACGTGTTTCCTTCTGAGGTCGTCATGGCGTTCTTTTGAGGGCAGCAGTATCCAAAATGCAAGCGAGCAATTTGTATCTTGTATTCACCTTTTCTTTGTATACGCGCTTTTCATCCAGCCCACAAACAAAAATTTAAGGGGGAGATCTGGAGATCTTGGTGGCCAATGAACGGGAACTCTGAGACTGATCCATCGTTCAGGGAAAGTTCGACTTAGATATTGTATCACCAGATGCATGTAATGTGCAGTATCTCCATCATGCTGAAAGTACATACCAAGCAGTAGTTGAGACTGGGGTATGGACGAGCGTGCTGATTGGCTATTGATTTGGTGGGCAGGGCCTGTTCTGATTTGCTGAGTCGAGGGTGAAATTTTTTTTTCTTATTTTACTCCTTGGATGGGGCTGCATATTTTTTCTTCTTTTATTTTATTTTTCCGAGGTTCGAACCCGTGTTATCATTATTGGCGGTCTGGTGCTTATCCCCAAAGCTACCCTTTAAGTTATAAGAAAATATGCCTGTTATAGTTAAAAGTGTGTGTGTGACGTCTAGAGACCTGTATTCTGCATTGAATTGTGGGGCCCTTCCATCACAGGGATGTGTGCCGATATTTGTTTATTTCTTCTGTTTGTATGTACCTGAAACAAAAAGGTTTTTTTCCATTATTTATTTAATTTCCAATGCTGATACTATTGGAAATAAATGCAGTGTTATTGTTAGTCCATTTTTGCCAGGGAGAATCTGAAATTAATGATTTTATTTAATTTTATGTGTTTTGTTGGTTAAATATATATATAAATATATACGTAATATATATATTTACCCTAAGTATGATGGCACCATCTATCGGTCCTTTCTGCAAGCTTAAAAGTGAGAATCTGAAATTAATGATTTTTTTTATTTAATTTTATGTGTTTTGATGATTAAATATATATAATTTTACCCATAGCTATGTATCGTTGTTCCCTCTATCGTTCCTTTCTGCAAGTTGAATTTGTCTCCCAATGTTTTGAGACACACTTTTGTCTTTGAAAAGTAAAGATTTTATGTGTTCTGTCCTGCTTTTTGATGTATAAATTTATTTTCCAATGTTTTTTCCTTCTTATTCTAGAATGGTCCAAACTGCAACTTGAATTTAAACCATTTGCTGAATGTTCGTTTAGTCTGGATACGGACGTGTTGTCAATACAAGCATAACATTAACCTTTCAATATCTCTACTTTCAAACCTAAAGGGTATTTTTCAATATGGAATTGCTTTTAGTGTTAGTTTTAAAAATAATGAAAATATTTTTCTTTTGCTTATTTGTTTAAACGTATTTTCAGAGAGAGAAGCAGATTGCCAAACACTTGTTTTTCTCTCATCAACTCTATAAGTGGAATGGTTTATTGAACTCGCTACTATTCTTAGCAAGGCAAACACACGATTTTCGTCGTTTTCTTAAGTTCATTTAATTTCTTTAGAAAGACAAAATAGAATCACAGCAACAAAATATCTTTTTCACCCACCCACTGCTTTCAAAAAAAGTAATTTTCCAAATTTACTATACCTTCGAAAAACCTGAAAAGTAAAGATTTTTCTTTACCTTTGAAAACCTGAAAGTAAATATATATATATTTTAACATGATCTATACCAGTGTTTCTCAAAGGGTGTGCCGCGAAATCTTAAAAAACCACTAGCGTCGTTTTTATTTTAACCTCATTGTCCGAATATACGTACAATACCATTAATAAACTAAAGTACACGAATGATCTTTTTATGACGAATTGAAATTGCATTCAGACGCCAACACTATTTGAATAAAGACCAATTATCTGTCGCCTGCAGACCACGTGAATCGGACCGACGCGATACTGTATAAGTGCGCTGACCCCTGAATTACCTCAGAAAGTCAAAATACGGGATCCAGTCTCTAGTCCTCTGGGAGTTGTACACGTAGGCATGCGGCGTATTACGTGTTTATATATATCGTGTTTTTAATATTGTCATATTAAACTGTGTTTTGTGTTGTAAAGTAAATAATTTAGGGTTAGGCGATTTCTTAAGGTAATTTAAATGCATATAAAAATTAAAAATTCTACAAAACCGTTTTTTGTTTATTAGAAAAAACTGAAAATGGATATACGAAAATTTTTAAATAAAAACAAAACTATTGATATCGGCGACAGTAGTTCTACAGCAGATACAACTATATCCATTGAAAATAGTGATAATATGAACAATACCAGCGCCGATGAATCTCAGCCAAAAAGATCGAAAATTAGTACAAGGAAATATAATGAAGATTACTTAAATTTTGGTTTTACGTGGACAGGGGACATATATTTCCCCTTACCTTTATGTGTTGTATGTGGACATAAAAAAATCAAACAGTGCAATGGTTCCTAGAAAGCTAAAACGCCATATGGAAAAAGTTCATCAAAATTTGATGTCTAAAGACAAAAGGTATTTTGAACGATTAATGACAAATAGTGCCAAACAAATACAAAAATTGGAAAACACAATAAAAGTGTCTGACAAAGCACAAATTGCCTCCTATGAAGTAGCGCAACTTATTGCACAAAAAGGGAAACCTCCTTCGATTGGAGAAACGTTGACCGGTCCTGCTTGTCATATAATGGTGAAATGTATGTTCGACAAAGATGCAGAAGCTGAAATAAATAAAATTCCTCTTTCTAACGATACCATAAGTCGAAGAATAATCCATATGTCGGAAAATATAGTAGAAAATGTTCAACAAAAACTTGATGGTCAAATTTTTGCTCTGCAAATAGATGAGTCAACAGATATCAGCGGGAAAGCACAATTAATGGGATTTGTTCGATTCATTAACGGAGATTTAATTATGAACCAATTTTTATTTTGTCAAGAATTGCCAGGAAGGGAAATATTTAATTGTGTAGATAACTTTTTCGAAAATACAAAGTTATCATGGAATTTTTGTACAGGCATTTGTACATATGGTGCTGCATCAATGATCGGACCTGAAAAAGGTTTTTTGGAGTTTGCAAAACAAAAAAATTAAAATCTTATTTCTACACATTGCATTATTCATCGAGAATGTTTTAGTAGGCAAAAATCTCCCGACAGAATTAAGCATTGTACTAGATGACGTAATAAAAATTAACTATATTAAAAGCAGACCTTTAAAATCACGAATTTTCAAAGAATTATGCGACAGCATGGAATCTAACTACAATTGTTTATTACTACATAATGATATTCGTTGGCTTTCTAGAGGAAAAGTTTTAGAGTTGCGAGCAGAACTTTGTGCATTTTTTAAAAATGAAATAAATACCGCAGAAAACAAAAGAATCGTATGAAAATACAAAAATTTTATGATTGTTTTAACAATGTATTGTGATGTGCAAAACTGGCTTACACAGAACATATATTTGCACAACTTAATATTTTAAATACTAGTTTACAAGGGCGAACCGAAAATATCTTAATATCAACAGATAAGTTAATTGCTTTTGATAAAAAATTATGCTTGTGGATGAATAAACTTGATGAAAATAATTTAGCTATGTTTCCTAAGATTCCTGAACAGATGAGAAATTTTCTTGCACCAATGGTGAAAACCATTTGGATTTGCTTCAAAAGGCAAAAAACATATTTTCCATCTATTAAATCGGAAAAATATGACTGGATTCGAAATCCTTTTATTAATGATACATCAAACTGGAATCTTTGTCTTGAAGAAGAGGAAGAACTGATTTCCCTTTCATCCGATCGAACATTAAAAATCAAACATTCGGAATTTCATTTGGATACTTTTGGATTTCAGTCAGAGATGAATATCCAAAGTTATCTAAAAGAGCAATAAATATTTTACTCCAATTTTCTACGTCGTATTTATATGAGTTAGGATTTTCAACTCTCACTAACATGAAAAATAAAAAACGATCAAGACTGGAAAATGTCGAAGATGACCTGCGAGTTGCTCTGTCTGAAATAAGACCTGATATAGCAGAAATAACAAAACATCGTCAATTACATATGTCACATTGACTATAATTTTTAAATAAAAATTAATTTGATCTCTATCAAATATTTGAATAATGTAAAGCTTTGCTGAAGGCATACATATTTTCTTTTTGTAATTATTTATTTAATTATTTTTATATTTTATTTTGGTTGTAAGAATTGTTTGCATAACACAGATATTAAGTATAAACAAAACAAATTGTTAATATTATTTTTCGTTCTATTTATTTTATTTGGAAATTTCTTCTTCTATGACTACGTAGGTGTGCTGCGAATGAGAAACACTGCTCTATACTGTTAGACTATGACGATGGTTCAATCCATCGAGCCTTTCTGCAAGTTGATTCATTATTTTTTTGTTCTATTTTGAAATATAACGATTTTACATTATAAAGTAATTTTCCCAAAGTTGTTTAAGATTTTAATGTTTTGATTAATTGCAGTTTTTACAAAGTTATTTCTCTTTCTATATTAACTAAGAAATGAAATACACAATATTTACAAATAGATATTTTTATTGCGTTTAGCTTAACATGATTAGTAGTAAAAAAGATTTAAGCTATCAAGAAAAGTTAAAGCTGACTACAGTACCCGGTATCTGTTGTCGTAAAATCAAAACGACTTCCATCGCTCCATACGATTGGCACTGCAGATGCCCCTGACGTTGAAAAAGCACTTTCACTTGCCACATACGGATTCCAAAATTCAATATCATCCAGTTCATCTACATGTTCTAAGCCTTCGTTATTATTCGGAGTCTGGAACTGACCATCATTGTCAAGGGAGTATGCTGATTGATCTGAACATGACCTGGACGGTGAATTCAAAGCCGTGAATTAGGGTCGAATTTTAAAATGTCTGCAATTCTGCCCAGACACGATAGGAGGGAGTATATGATGAGAGCCCTGTCGATCAATTCGGCCCTGGAAAAATTGTGCAAGGCTCAAGGGGTAGAATTTTTTTCAGCCTGGTCTGTACTTCTTAACAGGAGAGACTGTTTCTACAGCGATGGGATACACTTAAATAGAAAGGGTGCAAGAATGTTTGCTGATGCTATCGAGGCAGTGTTAGGTGGGTCGGAAAACTGCTAGATTGGGGGGATACAAGGACTAATAGATGAACAGTAGCCACTGGCAGAGGTGAAAGTGATTCTTGCACTGCTTCTATTGGAATGAGCAGCAGCCTGGAAAATAAGATGCAGGATATTTCAGAGACTGCTGGGAATCATTGGGGTACAAGTAAACACATGGGTTGTGTTAGGGTAGCTAAGAAAAATAACAGGTGCATGTATACTTGCGTGTACAGCACTGCTAGGAGTTTAGTAAATAAATTTGCTCAAAACATCAAAGGCAGATATTGTGGGGATTTCAGAGACGTGGTGTCACACAGATATAAGGAATGCAGAACTGGAATTTGGGGAGTACAATGTCTACAGAAAGATAGACAGGATAGGAAGGGAGGAGGGATTATGCTATTAGTTAAGAAATACATAAAATCCAAGGAAGTGAAGCCAGTGGACATCGCTGGACAGTGCAGTGTCGAGTCAGTTTGGTGTGATCTCCCAATAAGCATTGGGAGATCAAAATTGAGAGTAGGAGTGTGCTATAGGCCTAATGACTCTGATGAGTACAATAAGAAACTGTACGGGGAAATAGAGTGGGCCAGTAAATCAGAGAGTCTTATAATGGGGAATTTTAATTTCCCAGATATTAACTGGAATTTGGGGGATGGTCACTCACACACTAGCAAGGCTTTTGTGGATTTATTGGATGATTGTTTTCTACATCAGCATGTTCGGGAGTAATACTCTTGATTTGATTATCAGTAGTGATTCTTCATGCATTAAGAATCTGCAGGTAAATGAACCACTAGGTGGCAGTGATCCCAGTGTGCTGAAGTGGGATTTACTCAAAGAGGTAACTACCATTAGGGATAAAGGGAAGGGTTATTGCTTTCGTAAAGGCGACTACGATGGACTGAGACAGTCTTTAAATTCTATACAGCGGGACCAACTGATGATGTTACAAACCGCAAATTCAAAATGTGAAGCATTCAAAGAACTTATCTTGGAAGCTACTAGGCTTTACATGCCAGCTAAGAAATGTTGTTCAAGGTTTAGGACTAAATGGATGTCAGATGAACTAATGAGACATATGGCAGAGAAGAAAAATGCATGGGATACATACAAATTAACACGTGACACAGAAGCCTATGATAGAAAGTTGATCTGTAACCAAGTTACAAAGGTTACCAAGTTGTAACCAAGTTTCTTGTATTTATCTTCAACAATTCTCCTCCACTTTATTCTCAGTTATTACAAGATTCTCTAGCTTACTGCCAGAGTTGAATACACCTCTGGCATTCCCCTTGCTGAATAACTCCTGATGTGTGAATGTCGATGCAAAATATTCATTCAGTTTGTTAGCTACCTGAGCAGAATCATCAACAATTGACCCATCGATATCAAGTGGACCAATCTGATTCATTCCCTTCCTTCTAGAGTTTACATAAGTAAAGAACTCTTTGCTGTTTTTCTTTGCATCCCTTGCCAAAGATTTCTCGTAATCTGCCTTCGCCTGCCTAACCTCCTTTGTAACTTGGTTACAGATCAACTTGTATCTATCATAGGCTTTTGTGTCACGTGTTAATTTGTATGTACCGCATGCATTTTTCTTCTCTGCCATGTCTCATTAGTTCATCTGACATCCATTTAGGCCTAAACCTTGAACAATATTTCTTAGTTGGTATGTAAAGCCTAGTAACTTGCAAAATAAGTTGTTTGAATGCTTCCCATTTTGAATTTGCTGTTGGTGACATCATCAGTTGGTCCCACTGTATAGAATTTAAATACTGTCTCAGTCCATCGTAGTCGCCTTTACGAAAGCAATAACCCTTCCCTTTACATAAGTAAAGATCTCTTTGCTGTTTTTCTTTGCATCCCTTGCCAAGGATTTCTCGTAATCTGCCTTCGCCTGCCTCACCTCCTTTGTAACTTGGTTGCATATCAACTTGTATCTATCATAGGCTTCTGTGTCATGTGTTAATTTGTAAGTATCCCATGCATTTTTCTTCTCTGCCATATGCCTCATTAGTTCATCTGACATCCATTTTGGCCTAAACCTTGAACAATATTTCTTAGTCGGTATGTAAAGCCTAGTAACTTCCAAGATAAGTTCTTTAGCATTAGCATTAGTAGAGGCATTTGATGCAAGAAAGCAAGCTTATGCAGCATCAGCCAAAAAAAAAAAAAAAAAAAAACCCACTTCCACTTCACCCCTCTGTTCGTTCAAAATACCTGTCCAGCTGAGCCTTAAACTTATTTAGGCTATCAACCTCCACCACAAGGGACGGGAGTCTGTTCCACCAACCAACCACCCTCTGGCTAAAGGCAAATTTCCGCACGTCTATCCTACATCTGTCTTTCCTCAATTTGAATTTATGCCCTCTCAGGTGATTTTTCTGAGCTAGAGGAAGAATCCCATCAGCATTGAGCATGCTTAAACCATTCAAGGCTTTATACACCTCTATCAGATCACCTCGCTGGTGCCTAGTCTCCAGACACTGTAATTTGCAAAACTTAAGCCTTTCTTCGTAAGAGCACCCCTTTGTTCCATTCACTAATCTTGTTGCCCTTCTCTGTACTCATTCCAGCAGCTCTACATCCTTCTTGAAATGAGGCCTCCAGACCTGTATACAGTACTCTAGGTGTGGCCTGACCATTGCCTTATACAATGGAATAATCACCTCCTTATCCCTGCTGGAAAAATTCCTGTATATCATTGACAATACTCCATGAGCTACTCTTGCAGCCCGTCTGCACTGCTCAGAGAACTTCATATCTGCCTGCACAACCACCCCCAAGTCACTTTCATTCTCTACCACTGTCAGTGTAGTACCACAGAGTTGATACGTTGCTCTGGGGTTGCTGTTTCCCATATGTAGTACTTTACATTTGTCAATGTTAAACTTCATTTGCCACCTCTCAGCCCATCTGCTCAACCTTTCCAGATCCTGTTGCAGCAGCATAGTGTCAGTAGTGTCCTTGACAGCCCTGCCAACCTTTGTATCATCTGCAAACTTGGACATTAAGCTTGATATACCATCATCAATATCATTTATGAATACAGAAAACAATAATGGACCCAACACTGAGCCCTGAGGGACTCCACTAATAACATTAGTCCACGATGAGCAGTGTCCATTGACTACCACTGTCTGTCTTCTCCCGCTCAACCACCCTTTTATCCATAGCAGCAATTTGCCTCCAATGTCACACTGCTCCAATTTGTGTAGTAGTCTTCCATGTGCAACAGTATCAAAAGCCTTTCTAAGATCCAAGTATATAATATCAAAGTTATTCCCTGCATCCAGTTCTTTTGTGACTGCATCATAGTATCCAATCAAGTTGGTCAGGCAAGACTTCCCCTTAACAAAACCATGCTGTGTCTGAGCTATAACTGAAGTCTTGTCTAAATGATCCTGCAGTGCTTCTTTAACCTTTGCCTCCATTAATTTTCCTGGAACAGAAGTTAAGCTCACAGGTCTATAATTACTTGTGTCAGCCTTTGATCCTCCTTTGTGAATTGGCGTCACATTTGCACATTTCCAGTCTATGGGTACCTCCCCTGAGTCCAAGGAAGCTCTCATAATTATAGCTAAGGGTTTGCTTACTTCCTTTACTGTCTCCTTTAATATAACTGGATAGATCCCATCCACCCCGGGGGCCTTTCTTCTGTTTATCTTCAACAGTTTCTCCTCCACTTTACTCCCAGTTATTTCAAGATTCTGTAGCTTACTGCTAGAGTTGAATACACCTCTGGCATTCCCCTTGCTGAATAACTCCTCATGTGTGAATGTCGATGCAAAATATTCATTTAGTTTGTTAGCTACCTGAGCAGGATCATCAACAGTTGACCCATCAATATTAAGTGGACCAATCTGATTCATCCCCTTCCTTCTAGAGTTTACATAAGTAAAGAACTCTTTGCTGTTTTTCTTTGCATCCCTTGCCAAGGATTTCTCGTAGTCTGCCTTCGCCTGCCTAACCTCCTTTGTAACTTGGTTGCATATCAACTTATATCTATCATAGGCTTCTATGTCATGTGTTAATTTGTAAGTATCCCATGCATTTTTCTTCTCTGCCATATGCCTCATTAGTTCATCTGACATCCATTTTGGCCTAAACCTTGAACAATATTTCTTAGTTGGTATGTAAAGCCTAGTAGCTTCCAAGATAAGTTCTTTGAATGCTTCCCATTTTGAATTTGCTGTTGGTAACATCATCAGTTGGTCCCACTGTATAGAATTTAAATACTGTCTCAGTCCATCGTAGTCGCCTTTACGGAAGCAATAACCCTTCCCTTTACCCCTAATGGTAGTTACCTCTTTGAGTAAATCCCACTTCAGCACACTGTGATCACTGCCACCTAGTGGTTCATTTATCTGCAGATTCTTAATGCATGAAGAATCACTGCTGATAATCAAATCAAGAGTATTACTCCCTCTAGTTGCCTCCCTCACATGCTGATGTAGAAAACAATCATCCAATAAATCCACAAAAGCCCTGCTAGTGTGGGAGTAACCAGCCCCCAAATTCCAGTCAATATCTGGGAAATTAAAATCTCCCATTATAAGACTCTCTGATTTACTGGCCCACTCTATTTCCCTGTACAGTTCCTTATTATACTCATCAGAGTCATTAGGCCTATAGCACACTCCTACTCTCAATTTTGATCTCCCAATGCTTATGTCACACCAAACTGACTCAACACTGCACTGTCCAGCGATGTCGACTGGCTTCACTTCCTTGGTTTTTATGTGTTTCTTAACTAATAGCATAACCCCTCCCCCCTTCCTATCCTGTCTATCCTTTCTGTAGACGTTGTACTCCCCAAATTGCAGTTCTGCATCCCTTATATCTGTGTGACACCATGTCTCTGATATCCCAACAATATCTGCCTTTGATGTTTTGAGCAATACCCCAAATTCATCAAATTTATTTACTAAACTCCTAGCATTGGTGTACACACAAGTATACCTGCACCTGTTTCTATTCTTAGCTACCCTAACACAACCCATGTGTTTACTTGTACCGCAATGGCTCCCAGCAGTCTCTGAAATACCATGCATTTTGTTTTTCAGGTTTCTTCTCATTCTAATAGAAGCAGTGCAAGAATCTCTTTCACCTCTGCCAGTGGCTACTGTCAATCTATTGGTCTTTGTCTCACCCCAAGCTAGCAGTTTTCCGACCCACCTAACACTGCCTCGATAGCATCAGCAAATATTCTTGCACCCTTTCTATTTAAGTGTATCCCATCCCTGTAGAAGCAATCTCTCCTTGCTTTAATGCTAATGCCCACAGTGTTCAGTGTTGGGTCCACTGTTGTTTTGTATATTTATCAATGATATTGATGAAGGTAAAAAAAAAAAAAAAAGTATATCAGGCTTAGTGTCGAAGTTTGCAGATGATACAAAGGCTAGAAGAGTTAATGACAGTAATCGCAGTGTGCTACTGCAACAGGATCTAGAACATTTGGGCAGATGGGCTGAGAAGTGGCAACTGAAGTTTAACATTGACAAATGCAAAGTACTGCATATGGGTAGAAGTAACCCCAGAGGAACATACCAACTGTGTGGTACTACACTTAGGGTTGTAGAAAATGAAAAAGACCTGGGAGTAATTGTGCAGTCAGATATGAAGTTTTCTGAGCAATGCAGATGGGCTGCAACAGCAAGTCATGGGATTTTGTCAATGATATACAGGAATTTTGCTAGCAGGGAAAAGGAAGTGATTATCCCTTTGTATAAGGCAATGGTCAGACCACGCCTTGAGTACTGCATACAGGTCTGGAGGCCTCATTTTAGGATGTAGATTTGCTTCAGCGTGTACAGAGGGCAACAAGATTGGTGAGGGGAATGAAAGGAACCTTTTACCAAGAGAGGCTTAAGTTATTTCTCTATAATATAGTTATGCAAATTACAGCGGCTGGAGACTGGGCACCTGTGAGGTGATCTGATTGAGGTATATAAGGCCTTGAATGAGTTGAGCACGCTGAATTCTGATGGGATTCCTCCACTTATGAACCTAAGGGGGCATAAATTCAAATTAAGGAAATATAGTTGTAGAATAGATGTGCGGAAATTTGCCTTTAGCCAGCAGGTGGTTAATTGCTGGAACGAACTTCCATCTGTCGTGAAAGTTGATAGCTTAAATGAATTCAAGGAGGCAGGAAGCACTGGACAAATATTTAGAGGGAATGGTTGTGTGATTTTTTTTTGCTGATGCTACATAAGCTCATACACTTGCTTTCTTGCATCACATGCCTCTATTTCTACTACTATTACTACTACTATACCCCTAATGGTAGTTACCTCTTTGAGTAAATCCCACTTCAGCACACTGTGATCACTGCCACCTAGTGGTTCATTTACCTGCAGATTCTTAATGCATGAAGAATCACTACTGATAATCTAATCAAGAGTATTACTCCCTCTAGTTGCCTCCCAAACATGCTGATGTACAATAAATCCACAAAAGCCTTGCTAGTGTGTGTGTGACCAGCCCCCAAATTCCAGTCAATATCTGGGAAATTAAAATCCCCCATTATAAGACTCTCTGATTTACTGGCCCACTCTATTTCCCCGTACCGATATATACAAATACACTGAGTTAGATAAATAGTTCAGACTTCACTTGATTGATAGCATTAAATGCAATGTGGTAACATTGCATTATATGGCTCCTGAGCCACAGGAGCAACGTGACCCTTCATGCAGCAATAGGGCTCCCATAGAACACATACACTGAGTTGAATAAAAGGTTCAGATTTCACTTGATTGTTAATGACAGTGTGGATACATTGCATTATATAGCTCCTCAGACTCCAGAGAGTAATGTGACCCAACCTAATAGCAACAGGGCTCCTAGAGAACACACACAAACATATACACTGAGTTGAATTCACTTGATTGTTAATGACACTGGGAACATTGCATTATATAGCTTCTCAGACACAAGAGCAATGTGCCCCTACACAAGAGCCTAGCAGCAATATGTTCACAGAGAACACACATACATATACACAGAGTTGGATAAATGGTTCAGGCTTCTCTTGGTGGATATGACACTGTTGGAACATTGTATTATACAGCTCGTTAGCCACAACAGCAATGTGACCCTAGATAACAGCAACAGGACTCCCAGAGAAAACTTACATATATATGCTGACTTTCCACGACCAAAGCCATGTTGATTTTGATATGTAAGGCTTGAAAAAATTGAAAAGTTGTTTATTCACTACTGCGTCAAATAGTTTAGAAAGGCTTTTTTTGCTGGGGAATAGTCTGAAATCTTATACAGACCACCTTTTTTGAATACCAGAAGTATGTTAACCTGATTGAAATGCTTTTGGTAAATGCCCAATCTCAGATATAAGTTGCAGATATGAAGCATGATAGGATTAAGAGAAGTGACAGACTTTTTCCAAAATACAGTTGGTGAGTCACCTGGTTCTTTTGTATTGTCATTTTTCATATTCTTCAATGCTGGGTTTTGGTCATCCTCATTGATCAACAGATCTCAACCAGGAAATAAAACCAAAGGCTCCATACCAATAGTCTCAATCCTTGACAAATATTTCAGCAGTGTGGAATTCATCAGACAATAGAATTCAAACTGAATAATGGAGCTATATGTTATTTATCGTTAAGGTATATGTAGTTCAAAATGGACAGTTAATCCAGTATTGATCAATTAATATTGCTCTGATACAAGTGATCTCTAAAAAAGAGAAATCACGACACAGTTTTCCCCAGAAAAATCAAATCATGACAATTTTCCTCACAGTACATGGGCGATTATAACTCTTTCATTTTGTCAGTGGGACTCTGGCCGACTTGACTTGATTTCAGAAACAGTAAAGATGTTATGACATATTTCATGAAATTTTTTTATGGAATAATGTAATTATTTCATAAACTATTACTTCGAATAAATTAGTGTAATAAGTTATGAATTAGTTATTAATTAGCTATTCAGTATATATATTTTTAAAACATTTCCAGGTTCTATCAGTTCTCAAAAATTATCTTAAATGTGTTTTCGGAAATCGGTACAATCGAACTCCAGATTTATCGCACACGAAACACTTATTTCTGTACACGATGTCAGCAGATAATTATAATAGTAAAAAAAAAAAAAAAAAAAAGCTATGTAAATAAAAATTGCTACGTTCAACGAACACTAGAACTCAAAAGAAAGCAGCAACCACGTTGTTAATTAGCTATTCAGTTTTTTTTTTTTTTTTACATTTCATTAAACATTTCCTGGTTCTATGGATTCCGATAAATTACCTTAAACGTTCTTTCGGAAATGAATACAATCGCGGCCACATTTATTGCACACGAAACACTTATTTCTGTGTATGACAGCTGATAACTATAATAATAGAAAAATAAATGGCCAGCTCCAATATACGGTGCAGCCTTGTAATTGGCTGTCAACGGGGGAAAGAAGTCATTGACAGGTTGTGACTCCGCCCACAGATTGCCGCGTTAGTTCTGAAAGTGAGGGCGCTGGGATGAATTGAGCAAGAGTTCACTCACTCTGTATGTTACTTCTCTGTGTACAGTTCGGTGGTGTTGAGATTTATCATCTGGATCCGAGAAATGTTTTAAACAACGTGGAAACGTGATATATTCAGCGGGCTTCGTTTGTTCTGGAAAACTTTGATCGAATGTAAGTATTTGAATTCTGACTACTTTTATTTTATTTTTTTTTTTACTGTGCTACATAAGCTCATACACTTGCTTTCTTGCATCACATGCCACTATTATTACTCTAGAAATAATAGGTATTATAACCTAATCACTTCACTTTTTTATTTATTTATTGCATGTGATGCACGTAGGTTTTGTCAAATGATGTTTTTTTAGTAAAAGAGTAATATGTTTTGAACTATATAAAATGCTTTGAATTACTTTTATCTAAAAGATTATTATTATTATTTTTTTTTTAATTTCGTTTTAAATGAAGTGTTACACGTTGTTGTAGTGGGGTTTTTAGATGCATCAGCGATTAAGGCAATATACTCCGCTTGTATACTTGCTGTAAATTGCGTGTGTTATGTGGGCGATTTTCTCTTTGTTGGACAAAAACCTCGAGTTTCCGAAATGTTACATAAAACATAAAAATAGCAACTTTTTTTTTTTTTTTTATTTTCAAATTCTCTTTAATTACACAAAAAAGACGTGGGCAAGTTACAAATTTGTAACAGCAGTATTGAAGATGTAGTAGTAGTGGCATGTGATGCAAAAAAGCAAGTGTATGAGCTTATGCAGCATCAGCACAAAAAAAAAAAAAAAAAATTCACACCATTCCCTCCAAATGCCTGTCCAGTTTCTCCTTAAATTTATTTTACTATCAACTTCCACAATGACAGATGGAAGTTTGTTCCAGCAATTAACCACCCACTGACTAAAGGCAAATTTCTGCACATCTATTCTACATCTGTCTTTTCTTAATTTGAATTTGTCTCCTTAGGTTCGTAATCTGAACAAGTGGAAGGATAACATCAGAATTCAACGTGCTCAATCCATTCAAACCTTATACACCTCAATCCGATCACCACACAGGTGCCTAGTCTCCAGCCACTGCAATTTGCAAAACTTAAGCCTCTCTTGGTAAGAGGATCCCTTCATTCCCCTCACCAATCTTGTTGCCCTTCTCTGTACACGCTCATGCAAATATACTTAGCATTAGTAGAGGCATTTGATGCAAGAAAGCAAGCTTATGCAGCATCAGCCAAAAAAATAAAAAATAACCACTTCACCCCTCTGTTCGTTCGAAATACCTGTCCAGCTGAGCCTTAAACTTATTTAGGCTATCAACTTCCACAACAAGGGATGGAAGTCTGTTCCACCAACCAACCACCCGCTGGCTAAAGGCAAATTTCCTCACGTCCATCCTGCATCTCTCTTTTCTCAATTTGAATTTATGATCTCTCAGGAGATTATTCTGAGCAAGAGGAAGAATCCCATCAGCATTGAGCATGCTCAAACCATTCAAGGCTTTATACACATCTATCAGATCACCTCGCCGGTGCCTAGTCTCCAGACACTGTAATTTGCAAAACTTAAGCCTTTCTTCGTAAGCGCACCCCTTTGTTCCATTCACTAATCTTGTTGCCCTTCTCTGTACTCGTTCCAGCATCTCTACATCCTTCTTGAAATGAGGCCTCCAGACCTGTATACAGTACACTAGGTGTGGTCTGACCATTGCCTTATACAAGGGAATAATCACCTCCTTATCCCTGCTAGAAAAATTCCTATATATCATCGACAATACACCATGAGCTACTCTTGCCGCTCGTCTGCACTGCTCAGAAAACTTCATATCTGCCTGCACAACCACCCCCAGGTCCCTTTCATTCTCTACCATTGTCAGTGTAGTACCACAGAGTTGATTCGTTGCTCTGGGTTGCTGTTTCCCCATATGTAGTACTTTACATTTGTCAATGTTAAACTTCATTTGCCACCGCTCAGCCCATCTGCTCAACCTTTCCAGATCCTGTTGCAGTAGCATAGTGTCAGTAGTGTCCTTGACAACCCTGCCATCCTTCGTATCGTCTGCAAACTTGGACATTAAGCTTGATATACCATCATCAGTATCATTTATAAATACAGAAAACAATAATGGACCCAATACTGAACCCTGAGGGACTCCACTAATAACATTAGTCCACGATGAGCAGTGTCCATTGATTACCACTCTCTGTCTTCTCCCCCTCAACCACCCCTTTATCCATAGCAGCAATTTGCCTCCAGTGCCACACTGCTCCAATTTGTGCAGCAGTCTTCCATGTGCGACAGTATCAAAAGCCTTTCTAAGATCCAAGTATATAATATCAAAGTTATTCCCTGCATCCAGTTCTTTTGTGACTGCATCGTAGTATCCAATCAAATTGGTCAGGCAACACTTCCCCTTAACAAAACCATGCTGTGTCTAAGCTATGACTGAAGTCTTGTCTAGATGATCCTGCAGTGCTTCTTTAACCAGTGCCTCCATTAATTTTCCAGGAACAGAAGTTAAACTAACAGGTCTATAATTAATTGTGTTGCCTTTTGATCCTCCTTTGTGAATTGGGAGGGTACTTCCCCTGAGTCCAAGGAAGCTCTCCTAATTATGGCTAAGGGTTTGCTTACTTCTTTTGCTGCCTCCTTTAATATAACTGGATAGATCCCATCCAACCCAGGTGCCTTTCTTGTATTTATCTTTAACAATTTCTCCTCCACTTTACTCTCAGTTATTACAAGATTCTCTAGCTTACTGTCAGAGTTGAATACACTTCTGGCATTCCCCTCGCTGAATAACGCCTCATGTAAGGCGCATTTAGGGCTAGAGCCTCAAGCTGCGAACAAATTTAGACTATGTATATAAAGTGCTTAGCATCATAATACACAGCCATTTCTGAATAAACAAAAAATTTTTAAGGTGGCATCGTTTTAGGTTATATCTCATATTGTGAATGCCTTCACAACGAGTTGCCATGATATTGCACTACTTCGAATAAGTAACGCTTCACCTAAGGAGAAGACTAGTGTTACTTATTCTCAGATAGGTACCACCACCCAGACAGCACTGTTTCAGGGCTATTTGGCCCTTCGTCAGTGAGTGGGTAGGTACCCAAGTGATGCAATGATGGCAAAAACAGTTATGAAGTATAACTCCACAATATGAGAGATGCCTGATGGTGTATGATGTATTTAGAGTAAGGCGCATTTAGGGCTAGGGCCTCAAGCTGCGAACGTTACTTATTCGAAGCTAAAGTGAAGCGTTACTTATTCGAAGTAGTGCATTATCATGGCAACTCGTTGTGAAGGCATTCACAATATGAGATATAACCTAAAACGATGCCACCTTAAAAATTTTCTGTTTATTCAGAAATGGCTGTGTATTATGATGCTAAGCACTTTATATACATAGTCTAAATTTGTTCGCAGCTTGAGGCTCTAGCCCTAAATGCGCCTTAGTCTAAATACATCATACACCATCAGGCATCTCTCATATTGTGGAGTTATACTTCATAACTGTTTTTGCCATCATTGCATCACTTGGGTACCTACCCACTCACTGACGAAGGGCCAAATAGCCCTGAAACAGTGCTGTCTGGGTGGTGGTACCTATCTGAGAATAAGTAACACTAGTCTTCTCCTTAGGTGAAGCGTTACTTATTCGAAGTAGTGCAATATCATGGCAACTCGTTGTGAAGGCATTCACAATATGAGATATAACCTAAAACGATGCCACCTTACAAATTTTCTGTTTATTCAGAAATGGCTGTGTATTATGATGCTAAGCACTTTATATACATAACTCCTCATGTGTAAATGTCGATGCAAAATATTCATTCAGTTTGTTAGCTACATGAGCAGGATCATCAACAGTTGACCCATCGATATCAAGTGGACCAATCTGATTCATCCCCTTCCTTCTAGAGTTTACATAAGTAAAGAACTCTTTGCTGTTTTTCTTTGCATCCCTTGCCAAAGATTTCTCGTAATCTGCCTTCGCCTGCCTAACCTCCTTTGTAACTTGGTTACAGATCAACTTGTATCTATCATAGGCTTCTGTGTCACGTGTTAATTTGTATGTATCACATGCATTTTTCTTCTCCGCCATGTCTCATTAGTTCATCTGACATCCATTTAGGCCTAAACCTTGAACAATATTTCTTAGTTGGTATGTAAAGCCTAGTAGCTTCCAAGATAAGTTCTTTGAATGCTTCCCATTTTGAATTTGTTGTTGGTAACATCATCAGTTGGTCCCACTGTATAGAATTTAAATACTGTCTCAGTCCATCGTAGTCACCTTTACGAAAGCAATAACCCTTCCCTTTACCCCTAATGGTAGTTACCTCTTTGAGTAAATCCCAGGTGCCTTTCTTGTATTTATCTTCAACAATTTCTCTTCCAATTTACTCTCAGTTATTACAAGATTCTCTAGCTTACTGCCAGAGTTGAATACACTTCTTCAGCACACTGTGATCACTGCCACCTAGTGGTTCATTTACCTGCAAATTCTTAATGCATGAAGAATCACTACTGATAATCAAATCAAGAGTAGTACTCCCTCTAGTTGCCTCCCGAACATGCTGATGTAGAAAACAATCATCCAGTAAATCCACAAAAGCCTTGCTAGTGTGTGAGTGACCAGCCCCCAAATTCCAGTCAATACCTGGGAAATTAAAATCCCCAATTATAAGACTCTCTGATTTACTGGCCCACTATTTCCCTGTACAGTTCCTTATTATACTCATCAGAGTCATTAGGCCTATAGCACACTCCTACTCTCAATTTTGATCTCCCAATGCTTATGTCACATCAAACTGACTCAACACTGCACTGTCCAGCAACGTCGAATGGCTTCACTTCCTTGGATTTTATGTGTTTTTTAACTAATAGCATAACCCCTTCCTATCCTGTCTATCCTTTCTGTAGACATTGTACTCCCCAAATTCCAGTTCTGCATTCCTTATATCTGTGTGACACCACATCTCTGAAATCCCCACAATATCTGCCTTTGATGTTTTGAGCAATACCTCAAATTCGTCAAATTTATTTACTAAACTCCTAGCATTGGTGTACAAGCAAGTATACATGAACCTGTTCTTTTTCTTAGCTACCTTAACACAACCTATGTGTTTTTTTGTACCCCAATGATTCCCAGCAGTCTCTGAACTATCCTGCATCTTATTTTCCAGGCGCGGCTCCTTCCAATAGAAGCAGTGCAAGAATCACTTTCACCTCTGCCAGTGGCTACTGTTAATCTATTAGTCCTTGTATCCCCCCAATCTAGCAGTTTTCCGACCCACCTAACACTGCCTCGATAGCATCAGCAAACATTCTTGCACCCTTTCTATTTAAGTGTATCCCATCCCTGTTGAAGCAGTCTCTCCTGTTAACAAGTACAGACCAGGCTGAAAAAAATTCTACCCCTTGAGCCTTGCACAATCCTTCCAGGGCCGAATTGATCGACAGGGCTCTCATCATATACTCCCTCCTATCGTGTCTGGGCAGAATTGCAGACACTTTCAAATTCAAAATACTTGTATACTTTCTGCTACATCCTTCCTAAAATGAGGCCTCCAGACCTTTTATGCTGTACTCAAGGTGTGGCCTGACCATTGCCTTATACAGAGGGACAATCACCTCCTTTTCCCTGCTAGCAAAATTCCTATGTATCATTGACAAAACCCCATGACCTGCCCGCCAGCCTGTCTGCATTGCTCAGAATGCAGATTGGCTGAAATGTTGATCATGTTTGAAGTAAAACTGGCCCTTGCGTGAAATCTAAATTTTATGCAAGGGCTGGATTTACTTCAAATTACAAATGTCGTACTATATCGAAAAGTGACACCACAAAAATGCAATAAGTCAGAAAAGCAAAGAAAAAATATAAGGTTTCACCTTAATTGTGGGTATTAATAATAGATGAAAAAAATATTTCCAGCTTGATAAAGAGCAATAAACGTTTCTAAGAGAATGTTAAAGTTTACTGAATTCGAATTGCACCTCCTGTTGAATTTGACAATTTTTGAGTTGTCACTTTTCCATTCGATGTGTGACTAACCTGTCAGACTGATATCACTTATTAAAATGTATATTACTTTTTTTATTTAAAAATAAATTATATCCTCTTGGTACCAGACCACCACTATACACAAAATTAATATAAAGTATTTTCTGTTTCCATATTCTATTAAATAAGAGAAATTTTTATTTGGTGTTCAACAGAGTCAGAAGTCGAATGGTAGTGTCTGCATTATTTGTACTTGTCCTCACCTGGTGTTCGGGAGAAAGAGTTGCCTGAGATACCTTCCATAGAGCTTTGGTGTCACCTGCTTTGCAGAACATTCAGAGTTCTGGCATCCACAGACACATATAGTCTGTCAGATGCCATGGGACCATTAGTTCCACTTAGTTACTGACTTTGACAATTTTAAGAAATACCATAAAAATTTATTATTATTATCTTCTCATTTATTTTCCTTGGATATATTGAGTTTTGCAAATCATAATACTGAAAAATTTTCAAAAAAGGTTCCATTTATTATTATTTCTTGGTGTGTCTGTATGAATTTTTGTATGATAATTGCAATATGAATAGGTTTTGCATAGTAGTAGTGGCATGTGATGCAAGAAAGCAAGTTATGCAGCATCAGCCAAAAAAAATTTACAAAACAATTCCCTCTGAATGTTTGTCCAGTTCCTCCTTAAATTTATTTAACTTATCAACTTCCACAATGACAGATGGAAGTTTTGTTCTAGCAATTAACCACCCGCTGGCTGAAGGCAAATTTCCGCACATCTATACTACCTCTGTCTTCCCTCAATTTGAATTTTTGTCCCCTTAGGTTTGTAATCTGAACAAGTGGAAGAATCCCATCAGAATTCAGCATTCTCAACCCATTCAAGGCCTTATACACCTCAATCAGATCACCTCGCAGGTGCCTAGTTTCCAGCTGCTGCAGTTTGCAGAATTTAAGCCTCTCTTGGTAAGAAGATCCCTTCATCCCCCCCCCCCCCCACACACACCAATCTTGTTGCCTATTTCTGTAGATGCTCAAGCAAATCTACATCCTTCCTAAAATGAGGCCTCCCGACCACGAAGAGCAGCACCCATTGATTACCACCACCCTCTATCTTCTCCCACACAACCATCCTTTTATCCATTGTAGCACCTTATCCTTAATACCATTCTGCTCCAATTTGTACAGTAGTCTTCCATGCGCAACAGTGTCAAAAGCTTTCCTGAAATCCAAGTCTATGATATCAAAATTATTTTTTGCATCCAGTTTCTTTGTAACCACATTTGGTTATAAAGAAAATTTGGGCATAGAATCAGTAGTTTGCACAGAAATTAATGAAAGTAAATATACAACAATACTATATTATATATATATATTAACAATTTTTGACTTTTGTACATAGTGTTAATATTTCCTAGCTCATAGTAGTGCATGGGTTAAACTCCAGGAGAGGGAGAAGCAAACCAATATCATAACCAAACTCACTTGTATAAATTTTTTTGATCATTTTCAGTAATTTTAAATATTATTAAAATAAATGACCATGGATGTATGATTGAAAAAGGGAATGGCTTGGACAATTGCTGATGGCAGTTCTGCAAATTGGGATCTTATAACATATACTTGCATTTTTGTGAAGCTATCTGTAGTGGCATATAATACGGCAAAAGAGAGTGCCTTTGTGTGTTTTCCTTGCAAAGAATGTGTGGAGACAGTGCATATACCGCTAGGCAAATACGAGAGCATGAGGAATAGGGTTGATGCTATTGAAGGAATTAAAATGAGATACCCATCAGACAATACAGCAACAACCCCCCATAGGCAGAGAGACATCCCACAATAAATAGCTAATGTTGGTGATGCTGTTGTCAAGAAATGGAGAAAATAATGTGCAAAAAGGATAGATGAAACAGTACTAAGGTATGTCTGTTAGAGGCAATGGTGTTAAGATATGTTATTAATGTTGTTAATAGTAAAGATATTGTTAATGATATGTTAGACCAGTTATATTTTAATTATATCCCATCCCTGTAAAATCAGTCTTACTGTTAAGAAGAACAAACCAGGTTTAAAAAATTCTACCCCATGAGCCTTGCTTAATGTCTCTAGGGCAGCGTTTCCCAGACTGTTCCATGGAACACTAGTGTTTCGTGAAAAATCATAATTAATAATTAATAAAAAATAAATTTTGCATATTTGTAGCGTACACCACTTTTGTACCATTATAAATTTTAACATTTATTTTTTTTTGGTTATTAATATACTGGCATAGACTAATAATCAAATAGACCGCAGAACACTTTATTTTGTGGGGGTTTAAATAGAGAAGTATGCATAGTGGTAATGACATCTACGAAAAAGTATCATTGTGGTGATCTAATATGCCATTCGTATGCAATTTAGCCTGGAGTACATAGGTTTAAACTCCATGAGAGGGAGAAGCGAACCGATATCATAACTAAACTCACTTGTATAAATATTTTTGAAAATTTTCAGTATTTCTAAATATTATTAAAATAAATGACCATGGATTTATGATTGAAAAAAGGAACTTTAAAACGAGGAGCAAGTACTTCTGGTATTTGTGGTCAACCATAAATGAACACAATATTATTACACTTCAAAGTGAGGATGAACAATCCCAACTTTTCGTTCCACAGAAATCCAAAGTGTGAAAAAACAGCAACCAATTAATAAAACACCAAAATGAAAGTTTTATGACAGTTATTTGAATTTTGGCTTTACATGTTGGAAATAAAGATGCTCCTGATGCACATGCATCGTATGTGCAAAGGAGGTTAGGCAGGCGAAGGCAGATTACGAGAAATCTTTGGCAAGGGATGTAAAGAAAAACAGCAAAGAGTTCTTTACTTATGTAAACTCTAGAAGGAAGGGGATGAATCAGATTGGTCCACTTGATATCGATGGGTCAACTGTTGATGATCCTGCTCAGGTAGCTAACAAACTAAATGAATATTTTGCATCAACATTCACACATGAGGAGTTATTCAGCGAGGGGGATGCCAGAGATGTATTCAACTCTAGCAGTAAGCTAGAGAATCTTGTAATAACTGAGAGTAAAGTGGAGGAGAAATTGTTGAAGATAAATACAAGAAAAGCACCTGGGGTGGATGGGATCTATCCAGTTATATTAAAGGAGGCAGCAAAGGAAGTAAGCAAACCCTTAGCCATAATTATGAGAGCTTCCTTGGACTCAGGGAAAGTACTCATGGACTGGAGATGTGCAAATGTGACTCCAATTCACAAAGCAGGATCAAAGGGCGACACAAGTAATTATAGACCTGTTAGTTTAACTTCTGTTCCCGGAAAATTAATGGAGGCACTGGTTAAAGAAGCACTGCAGGATCATCTAGAAAAGACTTCAGTTATAGCTCAGACACAGCATGGTTTTGTTAAGGGGAAGTGTTGCCTGACCAATTTGATTGGATACTATGATGCAGTCACAAAAGAACTGGATGCAGGGAATAACTTTGATATTATATACTTGGATCTTAGAAAGGCTTTTGATACTGTTGCACATGGAAGACTGCTGCACAAATTGAAGCAGTGTGGCATTGGAGGCAAATTGCTGCTATGGATAAAGGGGTGGTTGAGGGGGGAGAAGACAGAGAGTGGTAATCAATGGACACTGCTCATCGTGGACTAATGTTATTAGTGGAGTCCCTCAGGGTTCAGCATTGGGTCCATTATTGTTTTCTGTATTTATAAATGATATTGATGATGGTATATCAAGCTTAATGTCCAAGTTTGCAGATGATACGGAGGTTGGCAGGGTTGTCAAGGACACTACTGACACTATGCTACTGCAACAGGATCTGGAAAGGTTGAGCAGATTGGCTGAGAGGTGGCAAATGAAGTTTAACATTGACAAATGTAAAGTACTACATATGGGAAACAGCAACCCCAGAGCAACATATCAACTCAATGGTACTACACTGACAGTGGTAGAGAATGAAAGAGACCTGAGGGTGGTTGTGCAGGCAGATATGAAGTTTTCTGAGCAGTGCAGACGGGCTGGAAGAGTAGCTCATGGTATATTGTCGATGATATATAGGAATTTTTCTAGCAGGGATAAGGAGTTGATTATTCCCTTGTATAAGGCAATGGTCAGGCCACACCTAGAGTACTGTATACAGGTCTGGAAGCCTCATTTCAAGAAGGATGTAGAGATGCTGGAACGAGTACAGAGAAGGGCAAGAAGATTGGTGAATGGAACAAAGGGGTACTCTTACGAAGAAAGGCTTAAGTTTTGCAAATTACAGTGTCTGGAGACTAGGCACTGGCGAGGTGATCTGATAGAGGTGTATAAAGCGTTGAATGGTTTGAGCATGCTCAATGCTGATGGGATTCTTCCTCTTTCTCAGAATAATCACCTGAGAGGGCATAAATTCAAATTGAGGAAAGACAGATGTAGGATAGACGTGCAGAAATTTGCCTTTAGCCAGCGGGTGGTTGGTTGGTGGAACAGACTTCCATCCCTTGTTGTGGACGTTGATAGCCTGAATAAGTTTAAGGCTCAGCTGGACAGGTATTTCGAATGAATAGAGGGTGAAGTGGTTATTTTTTATTTATTTATTTTTTTTTTTTTGGCTGATGCTGCATAAGCTTGCTTTCTTGCATGAAATGCCTCTACTAATGCTAATGTAATAAAATATTAGCAAACAGTTCTTTGGCTCCCAATAAATTGTGTTTTGTAAGTGTTCCGTAAATATATTGTGAGATGAAAAGTGTTCCTTGACTAAAATAGTTTGGGAAACGCTGCTCTAGGGCCATCGTTATTGACAAGGCAGTCATCATGCACTCCCTCCTATCAAGTCTGGGCAAAACTCCAGATACTTTCAATTTCGGTCCTAGTTCACAACTTTTTTTCAACAATGCCCCTATACCTGATTTCCACGAGATCAAAAGTAAATCCTTTAATTGCCAATCTTCTCTTGATAAATAAAATTGTATTGTATTGTATTACAGCCAACATGTAATATTGTTATTACCAAATCTCTTTTGTGCCCTTAAATAAAAGGAGATTTGCTGGATGCTATTGAGGCAGAGTTAGTTTGGTGAAAAAACTGTGTTTTTGGGTGTGGGGGTTGGATGCATAGTCTGATAGCAGCCACTAGTTGAAATGACATTGGTTTTTTTGCTGGTTTTATTGGGACAGGCATGATTCCTTAGATTTAATGTGCATATTAACGAACAGCATAGCTGCTCCCATCTCCTGTCACTAGTGTTGCCAACTCTTAATAATACTTCCCGCTAGCCACATGCTCAAAATCTGCTATTTTTATCACAACCTGCCGATTTTGGGTTAAATCTTATTAATGGGTGCCATAAAAATTAAGACCTCTACATTATGTCCAGACAAAACTTCCAAATTGCATATCAGATGCAGTTTATTCTGAGGAAGAAGTCAAAAATAACTACTACCGTTTAACGAAATTGATGAATTCATGCAGTGGCAATATTGATCACTTGATTTCTTGGTTGGCAAAAAATCATATTTTGCAAAATACAGCTTTTTTGCAAAGTTTGCAATCTTATAATGAGGCTTACAAAAAGTAAATGTAAAACTGATATGTTTAGATGTGGTTGTAAGAAACCTTGCTGTAAAACAGAGTATTACACATAAATCATTTTTTGATGATAGTAGATTATTGTTATCTCAAAATTTATTATTTCTATACATGTACTTCTAATCCCAAGATTGGGCTCAAGATTGCATTGCTCTTGATTTAAATATCAATAAAAACACTGTTATTGAAGAATGAAAAGATCTGAGTGAGATCTGCATGATATCAATAATTGATTCAGATAGTTAACTGGGGGGGGGGGGATTTTAGAAAATGGAATACCTATGGAAGTTGAAATTGATGAATCAGCATTTTTCAAAAGAAAATATAATAGAGGACGACTAATAGGAACACAGGGGTTTTTGGTGCATTTGAAAGAATTTTTAACACAAATAATGTTTTTTAGTTCTGTTAGAAAATAGAGATAAAATGACTATTATCAATTATAAGAGAGAATATTGCCAGGTACAAGAATCATCAGTGATGCAGGTGCATATAAAGATCTCTACTGAGACATTAATTATACCCATGATGAGGTTATTCATTGCTATAATTTTGTTTCTCCAGATGATTCAAGTGCTCATACCCAAAATATTGAAAACACTTGGTTACATGCCAAAAGACAATTAAAATACCAATTTGGAACACAGGATAGTCTACTAGAAGGTTATCTATATGAGTTTCTATTTAGAAGAAAATTTTCTAAAGAAAAATTATTTAATTACCTTATTTTAGAAATAAATAAATTAGAAAGGCAATTTTTTTTGTATTTTGGTAGTTTCAATGAATTTTTGATTTCCTCTAATTTTTTATTTATTAAATTTTTTCTAACTTTTTTAAGCATATATATTTTTTATGGCACCCATTAATAGGATTTAGCCTTCATTTGTTTGTAGGGATTAAAAAAAACAAATATTATATATAAATAGTTAGTTATTTATTTTATGTTTTTAATATAAAATAAATATCTAAATTAAGGTCAAAATTTAATACCTCCTCATACGCTCCTTGTGTACCTATTTTGCAAAGCACTTCTTCAGGTAAAACAATTTTTACAGCACTTTTCAACTCTTTTGAGCCCGTATCGTATGCACATTTTTCGATTTGATTCAACAATTTAAAGCTATTACCCAACGGTCGTGTTGTTTGACCACGAGTGTAACAATGTATTGAAATTGTTGGGGTTCCCCTTGAGGGAATCCCCGAATAATATAAATCCGTTCTTCACTTTATTCAAAAAAAAAAAACTATGAAATAAGGTATCCCTAATATGTTTACGATGTATATCAATAAAACATTTCAATTACGAAATATTTATATTGTTAAATAAATAATTCTTAATTTAAATGTTACATTGGCAAAATATATATAATGCTAAACATATTTTAAATTTTTACATTTATACTCTTTCCGCTAAAAAATCTGCAATTCGCTATTACATATTTTAATCTGCCAAACTAGCTGGAAAATCGCTAAATTGGCAACACCCTGTCACCCTTTCTGCACACACTGAACTCACGATATTCAAACCTAAGGCAGTACAACTAGTTGAAGTGAGTGGTTAGTGTAATACCCATTTCTATTTTCCCATAAACACTGGGAAAAGAGAAATGGGAGTAGGAGTGTGTTATATGCCATATGATTGTGATGAGTATAATGAACAGTTATACTGACCTAGTAAATCAGTATCTCATTAGTGAGGTGAATTTATATAAAAAAAAAAAAAAAAAAAAAAAAAAAAAAAAGGAACTAGTAAGTGGCAGTAGTCACAAAGAGTAGGGATTGCTTTAGTAAAGACAGTTTCTTTTATTGGGACCAATTGATGTTAATAACTGCAAATTCTAAATGTGTTCAAGGAATTAATTGACTAGCTAAGAGATATTCAGCATTTAGACCTAAATGGATGTCAGATGAACTCATGAGACTAGTGGCAGAGAATAAAAATATATTGGATAATTATAATTTATCAGGCAACTCAGAAACCTATAGTAAATATAAACTAGACACTAAGGGAGTAGTTAGGCAGGTTATGAGAAGTCTCTTTGACTAAGAATGCAAAGAAAAGTACAGAAGAATTCTTTGCTTGTGTTAAAATTGCTCACTTGATTAATGGCACAGCAGATAATCCTTTAAAAGTTGCTGACAAACTGAATAAATACTTTGCATCTACATTCATTGTGAAGCTTTTTTTTAGCATTACCATTAGTAGAGGTATATGATGTAAGAAAGCAAGCTTGTATAGCATCAGCCAGAAAAAAAAAAAAAACCTTCCCATTTCACCCATCCCTTCACTCCAAATGTTTGTCTAGTTTGGCCTTGAACTTTAGTTTAGAGGTTACAGAAATATAAACGAGTTATAACTTTGAGCTAAATTATTCTGTGATAACTCAGAAATATTTTAAAGAGAAATAGCTGAAGTTAAAAGTAAATGAAACCTGGGGCTGAAGGAATGTAACACTGGTTTCTTGATTTTATAGACTAAAGGAAAAAGAGTTTTCAGTTATTGCTGAATTGAATATCTAAATTAAAAGTTTTTATTTTTCAAGACCATTTGTGCAACATTTACATATACTGTATATACAGGGTGTCTCAAAAATACTCGGCATAACTTCAGGAATGAGTTCCTCATATGTAGACAATAAAAATATTTTATATCAACATAGTTCCAGAAATGCTTGGTCCCCAAGTTATTAACTGGAATGTCTTATCTCTCGTAGGTGATTTCCTTCATCACATGGTACTGACAGAAACTGGTGGTTTTCCATTCCGACCATGTACTCAAATCAGGAGCAAGCACATATGCACTTTATATGTTTGCCAGATGGCAATGCTCTGGAGGCTCGTCGTTTGTACCACGAAATGTTCCCAGAACGAAGATGTCCAGACAAGAAAACGTTTGAAGGTATCCATCGCTGCCTTGAACATGGGACCTTTACACCTAGTGCTGCCGACAGAGGATGACCAAGATCTACGACTCCTGAAGTAGAGGGATGGACCAACTGCCTGGCCTCCACGCTCATCTCATTTAAACCCACTAGATTTCTTCTTGTGGGGCCATTTAAAGTCATTGGTGTATTTGACTCTGGTAGCTGATGTGGAAACTCTCCACAATCGAATTGTGGCAGGTTGTGAGACAATACAAAACATTCCAGGAATTTGGCATCGTCGATGTGAGGCCTGTATTCAGGCAGAAGGTGGACATTTTGAACAGTTACTATAAGGTGATGTGAACAGTTAAGTGTCATAGACAGACCTTCAAAACTCGGAAACCAAGCATTTCCGTAACTATGTTGATATAAAATATTTTTATTGTCTACATATGAGGAACTCATTTGTGAAGTTATGCTGTGTATTTTTGAGACACCCTGTGTGTGTGTGTGTGTGTGTTAGAATCGGATCACAAAGACGAATCGGATCGGAATCACATAGCATTGCAGGGTCCGAAATGCCTTCGTTATGCGGGAGGTCGCGTGAACAAAGAAGCAAAGAAAAAGAACAGAAACAGCAACTTGTTAGTGTAACAGAAATCATTTTAATGACAAGTTTTACATTGGCAAAAAGCCATGCTACAGAAGGTGTTCGAAAGTTCGACCAGAAGCAGTCACACAGGCTTCGCAGCACCGCCGCATGGAAACCCTAACGTTCTGGAAGATTCTTGGCATGTCTCGAATCTCCCCGGCAGCTACAGAGATGCGAGCGACGAGGTCTTCAACTGAATCAACGGGGGTCTTGTACACCAATGTCTTCATTTGACCCCAGCAGAAGATGTCCAGGCTTGATAGGTCCGGCGATCTAGCAGGCCAGTGAACCGGACCACCACCACGACCTATCCAATGCTGTCCAAATGTAATGTTTAGGTGTTGGCAGACGTCATTGGTGTAATGTGGGGGAGATCAAGTATGCCCTACCATCCAGACGAGGGGGCAGAAGGTACGGCCCAATGAGGTGGTCTCCAACAATGCCAGCCCAAACATTGACAGAGAAATGGCATTGAGTTGCACGTGTTCACGTACCATGGGGGTTCTCCAAAGCCCACAAATGGGCATTATGTTGATTGAAGGTTCCCTCTCTTGTGAAACTTGCCTCATCCGTGAACAATACGGACGCAGCAAATGCGCCTGTCTGCCACACTCTGTTGAAGAAACCAAGTAGCAAAAGTCCTCCGGAGTTGATAATCCCCAGGCTCCAATGATTGGACACGTTGCAGATGGTATGAACTCATTTGGTTTGTTGACAGTATCCTCCATACAGTGGATTGGGAAATACCCAATCGTTGGCCTATCGCTCGATTACTCGTATTCTGATTGCCTTCTGCAAGACGTAGGACATTCTCCTCATTGTCTGGCATCCTCATCGTTCGCTCTCGATTCATGGTACCTCTCGTGAAACAACCAGTCTCACGTAATCTTCTGTGCACAAGTGCGAAAATCGTATGATGAGGAGCACGCCTGTGTAGGAAACGTTCCTGGAACAAGTGCCTGGAACACCCATTACAGTCCGCAGCTCCATACGAGAGGTGCATGTCGGCCAGTTCAACATTTGAATACTCGTCCATCCTACTGCCTCGGGAACCGGTTTGCAAATGCTGACTTCCAGCGGGATCGCTGTTCATGCGACCTCCCGTTCAACGTCCTCTCCCGCATGACGAAGGCATTTCAGACCCTGCAGTGCTATGTGATTCTGATTCGTCTTTGTGCCCCCTACACCTCCTGCAAGTTTGTCGTACTGGTAGTGAATCACCCTGTATATATATATATTATTATTGGTATAATATCGGTGTGTAGATACACCATAGACAACTCTTAAGAAACTACAAAGTAGTTGTTGTAGGCACCATTTGCTCTTTCTCATATTGTGCTCTGCCTTCACGACGAGTTGCCATGATATTGCACTACCTCAAATAAGTAACGATTCGCTAATAGAGTAGACTATTGTTACTTATTCTCAGTGAGTACCACCACCCACACATGTTTGAAGGCTATTGGCCTGTCATCAGTGGGTGGGCAGGTACCCTGGTATTGCAGACATGACAACCTAGTTGTGAAGATAATCACACAATATGAGAGATGCCAAAAGGTGTATATGACAATATTTAAAATAACTAAATGCACAAGGCATAATACATTGAGTTTAATATCTATATAATATCGGTGTGTAGATACACCATAGACAACTCTTAAGAGACTACAAAGTAGTTGTAGGCATCATTTGCTCTTTCTCATATTGTGCTCTGCCTTCACGACGAGTTGCCATGATATTGCATTACCTCGAATAAGTAACAAGGTAAAAACTCTTAATGTATTATGCCTTGTGCATTTAGTTATTTTAAATATTGTCATATACACCTTTTGGCATCTCTCATATTGTGTGATTGATTATCTTCACAACTGGGTCGTCATGTCTGCAATACCAGGGTACCTGCCCACCCACTGATGATAGGCCAATAGCCTTGAAACATGTCTGGGTGGTGGTACTCACTAAGAATAAGTAACAATAGTCTTCTCTATTAGTGAAGCCTTAATAATTCGAGGTAGTGCAATATCATGGCAACTCGTCGTGAAGGCAGAGCACAATATGAGAAAGAGCAAATGATGCCTACAACAACTACTTTGTAGTTTCTTAAGAGTTGTCTATGGTGTATCTACACACCGATATTATATAGATATTAAACTCTTAATGTATTATGCCTTGTGCATTTAGTTATTTTAAATTATTATTGGTATGCATAATAGGTTAGATGAGACATTACATCAGATGGGCTGTCAATCCACGCAAAGCCTCCGAAGAATTAGCGGATTGACGGCCACGTGATGGAATGTTCTATGTTATGTATTGTTATTTAAAATTAGTATTGATTTAAACATAATTTTGGCTGAAGGTAATGAAAATTCATCAGTAAAGTGTAATGAAAAATTCATTATTATATAGTAATATACTTCTTAAAATTAATGTCATGTTGAATTAAGATAACCTAGTTGGGCCAATTTTATTACCAGATTTGTATGCACAATAATACTTATGTCAAAGTGCCATTAAAAAAGAAAAGAAAACACACACACACACACACACACACACACACACACACACACACACACACACACACACACACACACACACACACACACACACACATAAATAAAATATTAAGGATAATAGAAAAAGTAAATCAATCAAATAATAATACTATCAGGGACTTAAGAAAACACAAAAAAAAAAAAAAAAATTATCATCGCTTTTTACCGACAATCTAGATGACTTCAACTGGGGCCAACCACCCAGACTGAAGGCAAAAAACGACAAGGGGTTCTCTGTTTCTGTAATGATCAATATATTCTAAGTAATTTAAATCTAAACCAAATGTAAACCAGTATAGGCCAAATATAAATCAAATGTAAATAAATATTTTAGAATTATTAGAATCAAATGTAATAAATATAAGTTGACCCGACAGAGAATGTAATTTAATGATTAAAATAAGATTAAATATATAATACATACTACATATTTACTGTATCTAGGACATAATGTAATAGTCGTCAAAATAATATGTGGTATCCCCTACGTGATGGAGACGTTAAAAATAAATAATTAAATTTAAGTTAACGCAAAGAGAAACATGCAGATAGTAAGAAGAAAAACTAAAGGAGCAGGAATAATAGAACCCGAACTCCACAAAGGCGAAAAATAATGGTATAGATAAGAGCTGAATTTGCATGTTACCTCAGCGTGAATTTAAGTAAATTTAAATGAATTTAACTATATGTATATATATATACATATACATTCATTTAAATTTAAATGAATTTAACTATATGTATATATATACATGTATATACATATAGTTAAATTCATTAAAATTTACTTAAGTTCACGCTGAGGTAACATACAAATTCAGCTCCGGGTCCTACTATAGGAACGGGTTTGCAAGCCACAACTTATATCTTGTAATGTCTTTAAACTGTCCTACACTCTTTATTTTTATTTCTCCGAAATTATTAGGGCAATCCGAAGACGTAGGAGAAACTATTTCTTATCTATTCCACTATTTTTCAACTTTGTGGAGTTCGGGTTCTATTATTCCTGCGCCTTTAGTTTTTCTTCTTACTATCTGCATGTTTCTCTTTGCGTTAACTTAAATTTAATTATTTATTTATATTTATTTTTACCGTATCCATCACATAGGGGACACCACATTATTTTGACGACTATTTCATTATGTCCTAGATGCGGTAATTATGTAGTATGTATTATATATTTAATCTTATTTTAATCAATAAATTATGTTCTCTGTCGGGTTAACGATGATTAATATATGCTTACATTTATATTTTACATATTTTTTACATTTGATTCTAATAATTCTAAAATTTAATTCCAAAATATTTATTTACATTTGATTTATATTTGGCCTATACTGGTTTACATTTGGTTTAGATTTAAATTACTTAGCATATATTGATCATTACAGAAACAGAGAACCCCTTGTTGTTTTTTGCCTTCAGTCTGGGTGGTTGGCCCCAGTTGAAGTCATCTAGATTGTCGGTAAAAAGCGATAATTTTTTTTTTTTGCATTTTCTTAAGTCCTGATAGTATTATTATTTGATTGATTTACTTTTTCTATTATTTTCTATTATCCTTAATATTTTATAGACATTATGGGTGTATTGCATGATTGCTTGCAACTGCATTGACCCATAAATATTAGTTACAGTTACTGTCGTTTTAACTTTCTTTTCTTTTTTATCACTTATATATATATATATATATATAGCATGTATAAAGTTAAACATGTTGGATATTTTCATAGTATTACTGTGACTTTAGCATTAGTAGAGGCATTTGATGCAAGAAAGCAAGCTTATGCAGCATCAGCCAAAAAAAAAAAAAAAAAAAAAACCACTTCCACTTCACCCCTCTGTTCGTTCAAAATACCTGTCCAGCTGAGCCTTAAACTTATTTAGGCTATCAACCTCCACCACAAGGGATGGAAGTCTGTTCCACCAACCAACCACCCGCTGGCTAAAGGCAAATTTCCGCACGTCTATCCGACTTGGCGCATTATGGTCTTAGCTGCCAATGCGCCATAAAAAATCAAATCAAATCATAGTATTACTTATATTTAATACTAATCTAGTTAGAATTTAACTTATTTCTTTTAAGAGATCATTAGTCGTTAATGCCATTGTATATAAGCCAATTGGACGTAATACGTGCCTGTAATTATAATTATCTAATTGTACAATTAATTGTGGAATGTTTTCGGTAAATGGTGTTTGCCTATAAGTATTAGGGTGCTTACGGTTCAGGTGATCAGGTTAGTCCATAAAGGCTATCTTAATTCTGTAGGGCCTATAAACATATTTTATTTTTGTAGCTTTTAACCTAATGGTAAGGAAAAATTCATTACAATTGTATGATGATTTTTCATTACCTGCAGCTAACATCTAATCAAAATTAATGATTATGTTTATAACTATTCTTATTCTAAATTAAATACAATTTTAATATTATTATGCAATTTAATTTAATACATTCTATCCGGTCATCAATCCCCTACTTCGCCGGGCTTTGAGTGGATCGATGGCCCATTTGATGTAATGTCTCATACATACCCGTTTCTGTTGTCACTATACCAGTTTAGCTAATCTGTAGTTTGTTTTTTTTTTTTTTTTTTTTTATGAGAACCCCAAACATGAGAGGTATTATAACCTATAGTGCTTAGTACCGTGCTTGGGTTGGAGGTTGAGAAGACGAAAGAAGATATTTGTTGATATTGGACTTGAACTTCTGTAGACTGTAATTTTCAGGAAATACGTATGAAGGAAGGTTGTTCCAGAAAACGGCAGTTGAATGAATAAATGAGGAAGATGAAAAGTTGGTTCTGTGGGTTTGAAGTTGGACAGTAAATGGATGTTGGCTGGTGGCGGCACGTGTTCGGACTGTTTTGAAAGAGAGAGTGGGAATTATAGAAGCCAATTCAGAAGAACAGTGCCCATGGAAGTATCTGTAGAAGAGGCATGCAGCAGAAACAGTGTGTCTATGAGACAGCGAGTGGAGAGACTCTGTTAGAGAAGAATCCTTAATTAACCTAACTGCCCTCTTCTGAATGGAATCAAGAAGCCTGAGAGAAGTTTTGGGGGCACCACCCCAGATGTGGGAACAATATTCCATGGCAGGGCGGATTTGCGATTTATACAGAGTGAGCAGCTGTTTGGGAGAAAAGTAATGCCGAGAGCAAAAGAGAAAACCAAGTTTTTTAGATGCAGAGGAAGCAATATTTGTAATGTGCTTGTGCCAAGAGAGATTAGAAGTCAGGGTAATCCCTAAAAGAGATATATCATTTTGCCTAGAAATCGGAGTGTCACTAAACATAAGTATAGGAGCAGAAGAATCCTTTTTGTGAGATATAAGACAAGACTGAGTTTTTGAAGGGTTGAAATCAACTAAGTTGTCTTTGCCCCACTGGCGAATTACCTGAAGATCGGCATTTAAGGAATTGGCAGCAGATTTTCGAGAACTTGAAGCTGATTGAGCTGGACAAGGTTTCTCAAAATGGAAAGTTGAATGCAATGTGCTATCATCGGCAAAACTATGGATAGGATTTCCAGTCAATGGAAGAAGGTCATTGATATACAAGAGGAAAAGAGTGGGGGAAGAACTGAACCTTGGGGGACACCGGCATTAGTGGAGAAGTTAGAAGACAGAGAGCCATCTACCATCACCGTCAGTGAGCGATCAGAGAGAAAACTGGATAACCAATTACTAAAAACAGTTGGCAAACCATAAGATGGAAGCTTGTTTAGAAGACCTTTATGCCAAACATGATCAAAAGCCTTTGAGATGTCAAGAGCAACTACTTGTGTTTCACCGAACCTTTCCATTGAATTAGTCCATAAATGGGTAACATAAGCCAGAATATCACCAGTGGATCGACACTGACGGAATCCATACTGGCAATCGTTGATCAGACGGAAGGTTTCTAGGTAGTTTAAGAGTTGGCGGTTAATTGATTTCTCCATTACTTTAGAAAGAGTAGAAGTAATTGCAATGGGACGATAATTGGATGGGAGGGATTTGTCACCCTTTTTAGGAACTGGCTGGATATGAGCAAATTTCCAAGCAGAAGGAAAAACACCTTTGGAATAAGAAAGTGAAAAAAGGCGGGAAAGAATATAAGTAAGTTCAGGAGCACAGGTTTTGAGAACAAGTGGAGAAATACCATCAGGACCTGGAGCTTTCTTAGCATCAAGATTCATCAAAATCCTTCTGATATCCTTTTGACGGAAGACCACAGGAGGCATTGAATGGAGCGTGTTAGGAATGGTGGGAGGTGTTTTACCAAGATCATTAATACATGAGCTCAAAGAAAAATGGGATGCTAGCAGGTCAGCTTTATCCTTGGCTGAAGTGACAACAGAACCATCTGGTTTGGACAGAGGTGGGAGCAGAGATGGGCAAAAGTTGCGGCCAATAGCTTTGGCAAGAGACCAGAATGCTCGGCTACCATTAGGGCAAGAAGCAAGTTTTCTACTCTTAGCCAGTTCAAACTGTAGTTTGGACTGATTTAATAACTGCTTTACAATTGTTGTGAGCTTTGGTGTAGGCAGAAAATGAAACTGAAGAATTGGAAACAAGTCAATTACAATATGCAACATTCTTCTCTTGGACAGCCTTAGCACATTTATTGGAAAACCAAGGTTTAGATAAAGGACGAGATTTTAAAGTGGAGTGTGGAATGAAGGATTCCATTCCTGCAAGAATAATTTCACTGACACGATCTGAGCAAACGTTGACATCAGAAGTTTTCAAACAGTAATCAGACCAAAGAAAAGAAGAAAAGAAGTCTCGCAGGTCATCCTATTTTGCATTCTTGTAATGCCAAACAATACGAGGTTGAGAATAGCCATGAAATAAAGGTTCCATTGGAGAAGAGGCAATCACCAAGTTGTGATCTGTAGTGCCTAAAGGACCTCTCACTTCAACCTTGTACTTAGAAGGGTTGTTTGTGAGAAAAAGATCAAGCGTATTGGCTGTATGATTAGGATTGTCCGGTATTCTTGTAGGTAAATGAACAATCTGTGCTAGGTCATTAGTAATTGCAAAAGCCTCAGCATCTCGACCTGCTGGGTCGGTGTGACTAGAAAACGGAAGCCAGAAAACGGAGTTGTGAACGTTAAAATCACCAAGGAAAATTACCTCACTGTTAGGAAAGTTTGACTGGAGAAAGTCAAGTTGCAAAGAGAGGAAGTCAAAGAGCTCCAAGTGATTAGTGGAGTTGGGAGAAAGGTAGAGACAACAGATGAATTTTACACAATGAGGTAGAGAGATTTTAAGCCAGAGAAGATCAAAGAGAGAAGATTCCAAATTGCCAAGTGTCTGACAGGGAATATCAGAACAGACATATGCACAAGTACCACCTTTGAGGCGAAAGGAATCATACAGCAAATAATTTGTACATCTGAGATGAGGAGTAGTTGAATCAACTGATAACTGAGATTCAGTCAGAAAAAGTACATGGTGTTTGGAAGACTGCAAGTGGAAATGGACATCGTTGAGATTAGAATTGAGACCACGTATATTTGTGAAATGAATTAGGAAGTCCTTGGGAGGTTTAGATCTTTTCGCAGATAAGCTTGCTCTATTATTTTGACAATTCGTGGTGTATTCAATAGTAAGAAAAAGTGGGTGGGACATGCTGTATGAAGTAATGAAATTTTTGGATATGGCGTACGTGTGGTAAGAATATACCCAGATCCTTGATATAACGTGGCCTCGACAATGCTCCCCGCATACCACTACTCGGACTCCCTCCAGTCACTATCTGGCAGAGTAGAGGTAGCAAGATTATACACTAGCTGATCCGGAAGCTTCCTAGAGAGTTACCAATAGGAGTTACCAATGTATGGTTATATTAATTATATTTAAATTTTGTATTAATATTTTTTGTTCTTGTTAGCGTTCTATGCAGCAAACTGGGATAGTGGACACAAAGCCCTACGGGTATGTATCCGAGTATGTGAAAGGTTCTTATTTACCGTTACTAGTCCAGTAGAGTTGTAGTTTAGAAAGGGGGAACTGCCCACCTTCTAAATGTTTTATATGTAGCAAAGTTTTGCCGCGCAGTCGCACTTACTGTAATCAATGGCGTGATGGTGTATTAGCTTCAGGCCCCCGTTATCCTATGCTAATGCTTGTGTTGTGGGGGGGCCGGGGTTAAGTGGTTCGGTGCAATTTTGGTGATTGGGTGGTTATGTTGTTAATTCTATATGCAATTTGTTAACTTTGGATTTTATACACATATTACATAATGTATTTACCTATGTATTTACATTTTTTTTTGCTATACCACTGGTATAGCAGAAAATGGTGGTATAGCTTTTCTAAGGCATAACAGCATGTATATGTCCTATGATATGCCTATTTTGTCAGTATTTTAATCTGGGGGTTATTTTTGTAGTTTGGGTTGTAGTGCAGTCAGACGACGAGCCTTGTCTGAGTGCAATAAACCCGTTTTAAATTTTGGGGATAAAATAATTTGTTTTGGCATTTCTAGGGTATTTTCAATGAATGTATGTGGGTCGACATTAGGGTGTTTATTCTTAGGTAAGCGTGTATGGTGTTTTTATATGGGTATTTTGTTTATCATAAGCGTTTTTGAATGGCTTCTTTTGTGCTATTTATATTGTTGCATATTTTTAACAATCTGTTAAACACCATAAGAAATCATTTGATTTCTTATGGTATTTCCATGTATGTGTTTGACTATATTGCTTTCCCAGTGTGTGAGCTTTATTGTAGTGAAGTTGAAGGGGTCTCTCTTATCAAAGTGACGTGTATATGCTATGTTTTGGTTGATAGTAATTTTGCTGTCTAAAAAGACGGCTTGCTGGTTGTTGTGCGGGTTTGTGCATTCGATAGCCAGGTCTGTTGGGTAAATTTCCTGTGCCACTTTCCCAAAGTTGTCATTGTTTATCACTAGGATATCATCTATATATCTGTAAAATGTAACATTATCTTTGATTCTGCTTTCCTAGTGGTGCAGGTAAAGGTTAGCTATGGAGCAAGAACTGCTAGAACCCATAGCTATCCCCCTGCATTGTATGTATATTTTGTCTCCCATGAGTACGTAGTTGCCTTTTATACTGAGTTTGATCAGGTCATTCTACTATTGTTTGTTGCATTTAATAATTTTGTGATATTTTTCGTAGTATTGCTGGAGTACTATGGTTAGGTTGTTGTGAGAAATGCTTGTGAATATGTTTTTAAAATCGTACGTGTATATACTTTTGATGTTATTGTTTTGGTTTTTGATATATTCCAAATATTTTTTTTTGTCGGTGATAATTCTGGAATTTTCGATTTCTTTGGTTATGTCTTTTAATTTTTCTTCCATTATCTTACTAGAGTACTTTATGTAACTATTCTTACCTGATGTAATAAATCTTTTTCCGGTAGGTACCTTGTGAAACTTAGGTATCCATTATATGTATGGGTATTGTATCCTGTCTATTTTTATTTTGAGCTTTTTGTGCATAGCCAATATTTTTTTGCTGATGCTGTTTGGATTAGCGTTTGTATGTGTCATTGTGATTCAATTCCTCTTTAATAGTTTCTATGTAGAATTTTTTACAGATAATGCTGAAATTTTTGTTTGCCTTATCTGTGCGGGAAGGTTTAAAAAACTTTATTCTTTAATTATTTATTTCTTTAAGTCCAATCTTCCTTATTCCTTTTAATTTTCATTTAATTAATTTTTATCTTTCTGAACTCTTTCAATACTTTTTTTTTTTGTTTTTGTCCCCTCCCACTTTGCACCTGACTTGTTATCTCACAGAAGATTTCGGACTCTAAAGGGGCTTCAGTAATAAAGTATTCCTCTCACGGATTCATGGCTATATGTTCCAAATGACTGACACAACTCATATGAACTATATACAAAATTGTTTATTAACATTATTTACAAGAATGGATAATTGATAGTAGTATACATTATTCAGTTTGATAATGTCGAGCAAATAATTATATAAGGTAAGTGTTATTGATTAGACTAATTGTAAATTCAGACACATGACTCTTCTTCCTGTCTCTTGGATAGATATATACCATCAGATCCAGGATTTACGGCTCACTTGTCACCAATCAGTATCCAAGCCATTGATTTTTCACAATGAGTACATAATGTACATAGGTATATATTCATGTTAATGAATATATACCTATGTACATGTGTTATGAATATATATATTCATTCATATATTATTGTTAAAAATATGCAACAATATAAATAGCACAAAAGAAGCCATTCAAAAACTCACAAAAACGCTTGTGATAAACAAAATACCCACCCATTACAGCAGGCATCATATAAAAACAGCCATACACGCTTACCTAAACCACCCTAATGTCAACCCACATACGCTCATTGAAAATACCCTAGAAATGCCAAAACAATAAATTATTTTATCCCAAAAATTTAAGACAGGTTTATTGCGCTCAGATGAGGCTTGTTGTCTGGGCGTCTCCGTAGCCAGGTGGGAAGGAGCAGCAGTGCGTAGCACACGCTTCTTGATTAGACCGGGGTTCAAGCTCATCACCACCAAATAAGGAGGATGCGGAATGGTCAAGATAATGACCAACGCATATTTCCGGAGCAATATGGCCTTAGTTGCTAATGCTCCTAAAAACCAAATAACAAACAAACAAACAAGCTTGTCGTCTGACTGCACTACAACCCGAATCCAAAAAATACCTCCCAGATTAAAATACTGACAAAACATCACCTAGTAAGAGGCTGTAAATATGTAAATAGCCATACCATAGGACATATGTTAAGGGGAAGTCTTGCCTGACCAATTTGATTGGATACTATGATGCAGTCACAAAAGAACTGGATGCAGGGAATAACTTTGATATTATATACTTGGATCTTAGAAAGGCTTTTGATACTGTTGCACATGGAAGACTGCTGCACAAATTGGAGCAGTGTGGCATTGGAGGCAAGTTGCTGCTATGGATAAAGGGGTGGTTGAGGGGGAGAAGACAGAGTGGTAATCAATGGACACTGCTCATCGTGGACTAATGTTATTAGTGGAGTCCCTCAGGGTTCAGTATTGGGGCCTTTATTGTTTTCTGTATTTATAAATGATATTGATGATGGTATATCAGGCTTAATGTCCAAGTTTGCAGACGATACGAAGGTTGGCAGGGTTGTCAAGGACACTACTGACACTATGCTGCTGCAACAGGATTTGGAAAGGTTGAGCAGATGGGCTTCGAGGTGGCAAATGAAGTTTAACATTGACAAATGTAAAGTACTACATATGGGAAACAGCAACCCCAGAACAACGTATCAACTCTGTGGTACTACACTGACAGTGGTAGAGAATGAAAGGGACCTGGGGGTGGTGGTGCAGGCAGATATGAAGTTCTCTGAGCAGTGCAGACGAGCTGCAAGAGTAGCTCATGGTGTATTGTCAATGATATATAGGAATTTTTCTAGCAGGGATAAGGAGGTGATTATTCCCTTGTATAAGGCAATGGTCAGGCCACACCTAGAGTACTGTATACAGGCCTGGAGGCCTCATTTCAGGAAGGATGTAGAGCTGCTGGAACGAGTACAGAGAAGGGCAACTAAATTGGTGAATGGGACAAAGGGGTTCTCTTACGAAGAAAGGCTTAAGTTTTGCAAATTACAGTGTCTGGAAACCAGGCACCAGCGGGGTGATCTGATAGAGGTGTACAAAGCCTTGAATGGTTTGAGCATGCTCAATGCTGATGGGATTCTTCCTCTAGCTCAGAAAAATCACCTGAGAGGGCATAAATTCAAATTGAGGAAAGACGGATGTAGGATAGATGTGCGGAAATTTGCCTTTAGCCAGCGGGTGGTTGTTGGGTGGAACAGACTTCCATCCCTTGTCGTGGAAGTTGATAGCCTAAATAAGTTTAAGGCTCAGCTGGACAGGTATTTCGAACGAACAGAGGGGTGAAGTGGAAGTGGTTATTTTTATTTATTTATGTTACTTTTTTTTTTTTTTTTTTTTTTTGGCTGATGCTGCATAAGCTTGCTTTCTTGCATCAAATGCCTCTACTAATGCTAATGCTAATGCTAATACGTGCTGTTATGCCTTAGAAAAGCTATACCAGCACAGTCCGTGGTATGGCAAAAGAAAATGTAAAAGCATTGACATGGGATAACGGGGCCTGAAGCTAATACACCATCATGCCATGATTACAGTAAGTGTGACTGCATGGCAAAACTTTAAAATTTAAATATAATTAATATAACCATACTTAAACTAAAGATTAGCTAAACTCGTATAGTGACAACAGAAATGGGTATGTATGAGACATTACATCAAATGGGCCATCGATCCGCTCAAAGCCCCCGACGAAGTAGGGGATTGATGACCACGTGATGGAATGTATTAAATTAAATTGCATAATAATATTAAAATTGTATTGTAATTTAGAATAAGAATAGTTATAAACATAATCATTAATTTTGATTAGATGTTAGCTGCAGGTAATGAAAAATCATCAGCCAATTGTAATGAATTTTTCCTTACCATTAGGTTAAAAGCTACAAAAATAAAATATAATATTTTTATAGGCCCTACAGAATTAAGATAGCCTTTATGGACTAACCTGATCACCTGAACCGTAAGCACCCTAATACCTATAGGCAAACACCATTTACTGAAAACATTCCACAATTAATTGTACAATTAGATAATTTTATATATATATACACACACACAGGGTGTCTCAAAAATACACGGCACAATGTAGACAATAAAAATATTTATATATACACACACATTTACTCTGTATAAGTATATGTAAGAAACAGTGAAATGATGTTAATAGGAGAGATTTTATTTACTTTCTTTATTACTAATTTTTTGCAGTTGTGGTGCCAGGAAAAAACTTTATTCAGAGTTGGAGCTAAGAAGCTGAAGAAGGTTGAGATAATGGTAAAAGTAATCATAGTGTCTGTCCTTAAAGTCCTTAGGCTTGCTTTTGAAGATATGAGAGTTTTGTGTTTTTCAAGCCGTATTCTTCAGATGTAGTAAACAGACACACCAGACCACAACCTTCTCTAATTGCTTTAATTTCTGCATAATACTCAGATGTGCATGCTTTAACCTTCCACCAGTGTCTTTAGGGCTATTTTTTTTATGAAAACCCTAAACACGAGAGGTATTAGAACACATAGTACTTAGTACCGTGCTTGGTTTGGAAGTTGAGAAGATGAAAGAAGATATTTGTTGACATTAAACTTGACCTTCTGTAGACTGTAATTTTCAGAAAATACGTATGAAGGCTGTTCCAGAAAACGGCAGTTGAATGAATAAACGAGGAAGATGAAAAGTTGGTTTTGTGAGTTTGAAGTTGGACAGTAAATGGATGTTGGCTTCTGGCGGCACGTGTTTGGACTGTTTTGAAAGAGAGAGCGGGAATTATAGAAGCGAATTCAGAAGAACAGTGCCCATGGAAGTATCTGTAGAAAAGGCATGCAGCAGAAATGGTACGTCTATGAGACAGTGAGTGAAGAGACTATTAGAAATTAGTCATTAATTAGCCTAACTGCCCTCTTCTGAATGGAATCTAGGAGCCTGAGAGTGGTTTCAGAGGCACCGCCCTATATGTGTGAACAATATTCCATGGCAAGTCAGATTTGCTCTTTGTACAGAGTGAACAGCTGTTTGGAAGAAAAGTAATAGCGAAAGAGAAAACCAAGTTTTTTAGATGCAGAGGAAGCAGTATTTGTAATTTGCTTGTGCCAAGAGAGATTAGAATTCAGGGTAATCCCCAAAAGAGATATACCATCTTGTCTAGAAATCGGAGTGTCACCAAAGATAAGCATAGGAGCAGAAGAATCCTTTTTGCGAGATATCCTTTTGAGCAGAAGAATCCTTTTGGCTTGGTGAACGAGCTTAGCCTGTGCGGACGTGCATTTTTGCCGCTGAACAAAGAAGTTTTTTCTGATTTATTTGCTGTTTTATTAGCTTAAATTTGCATATTAACTTATTTTCTAGAGTAGCTTTATATTCCATTTACGATACTTAGTTTAAAGTAACTTAGATAGAGATTTTGTAGGTATTACTTAGTATCGGAAAGGGTATCAAATCCACGTGTTTACCGTTCGTAAATTGCCGCCATTGTTACGCGATAATAGATAGCATAAGCTTAATATAGTATAGTATAGTACATAATATTGTCAATTAATCAGATAATTAATCTTGTTGAACTTCATTGTCAATTAAATTGTACTTTTAACTATACATATAACGACTTGGATTACGTAACATAAATAATTAGTAAAAAATAAATAATTAATACTTAACTTGATACGGAAGTTATATAAACGGATTTCGCAGATAACACTCGATACTGAAACATAAGTTTAGGGTTTTAATTTTATACTGAAATTGAAATTAAATCAAAATCATGACTCATGAATCCAGAGCAGCAAAGCAAACGGCTCAAGCTAATGGGAGTGCTGTGGCTCAGGGGAGAACTGATGGGGGTAGTTGCCCTCTGAATCACAGCCTATTAAAATGCACTACTTGCTTGATGTTTGTGGAGCAGTCAGGTACGGGACATGATACTGCCATGGGGGATATCTTTGTGTGTGCGCACGATGCAAGGAATGTAAGGAAATCAGGCGATAACTCAGCTTTGTTATGGGCCTATATGAGAGCTTGAAGGACAGGGTGGATGCCCTCGAAGGATTAAAAGTGAGGGGCCCATCAAGCTCTCAGCTGCCCACACCAATGCCAGAGCTTGCACTTGGTCATCACGCAACATGGCGGCAGCCCCAAGGCAGAATCGTTGGTCAAAAAGGAACTAGTAGTTGTTGATGACTCTATTGTCAGGGAGACGGGAAACATGCTTTGTAAAAAGGATAGGTGGAACAGGACCAGGATATGTCTGCCAGGGGCAAAGGTTGATGACGTTGTAGAGCGGATATCATCTTTTAAGGTCACAAAAGGTGATATAGTTGTACACGTTGGCACTAATGATATTAAGAGTAGGAGACCTGCGGAATTACTTAACAAGTACAGGTCACTGTTGAAAAAAAGCCGTGAATTAGGGTTGAATTTGAAAGTGTCTGCAATTCTGCCCAGACACGATAGGAGGGAGTATATGATGAGAGCCCTGTCGATCAATTCGGCCCTGGAAAGATTGTGCAAGGCTCAAGGGGTAGAATTTTTTTCAGCCTGGTCTGTACTTGTTAACAGGAGAGACTGCTTCTACAGGGATGGGATACACTTAAATAGAAAGGGTGCAAGAATGTTTGCTGATGCTATAGAGGCAGTGTTAGGTGGGTCGGAAAACTGCTAGATTGGGGGGATACAAGGACTAATAGATCAACAGTAGTCACTGGCAGAGGTGAAAGTGATTCTTGCACTGCGTGTATTGGAATGAGTCGCAGCCTGGAAAATAAGATGCAGGATATTTCAGAGACTGCTGGGAATCATTGGGGTACAAGTCAACACATGGGTTGTGTTAGGTTATCTAAGAAAAAGAACAGGTGCATGTATACTTGCGTGTACACCAGTGCTAGGAGTTTACTAAATAAATTTGATGAATTTGAGATATTGCTCAAAACATCAAAGGCAGATATTGTGGGGATTTCAGAGACGTGGTGTCACACAGATATAAGGAATGCAGAACTGGAATTTGGGGAGTACAATGTCTACAGAAGGGATAGGAAGGGAGGAGGGTTTATGCTATTAGTTAAGAAATACATAAAATCCAAGGAAGTGAAGCCAGTCGACATGGCTGGACAGTGCAGTGTCGAGTCAGTTTGGTGTGACATAAGCATTGGGAGATCAAAATTGAGAGTAGGAGTGTGCTATAGGCCTAATGACTCTGATGAGTATAATAAGAAACTGTACGGGGAAATAAAATGGGCCAGTAAATCAGAGAGTCTTATAATGGGAGATTTTAATTTCCCAGATATTGACTGGAATTTGGGGGCTGGTCACTCACACACTAGCAAGGCTTTTGTGGATTTATTGGATGATTGTTTTCTACATCAGCATGTTCGGGAGGCAACTAGAGGAAGTAATACTCTTGATTTGATTATCAGTAGTGATTCTTCATGCATTAAGAATCTGCAGGTAAATGAACCACTAGGTGGCAGTGATCACAGTGTGCTGAAGTGGGATTTACTCAAAGAGGTAACTACAATTTGGGGTAAAGGGAAGGGTTATTGCTTTCGTAAAGGCGACTACGATAGACTGAGACAGTATTTAAATTCTATACAGTGGGACCAACTGATGATGTTACCAACAGCAAATTCGAAATGGAAGCATTCAAAGAACTTATCTTAGAAGCTACTAGGCTTTACATACCAACTAAGAAATATTGTTCAAGGTTTAGGCCTAAGTGGATGTTAGATGAACTAATGAGACATATGGCAGAGAAAAAAAATGCATGGGATACAGACAAATTAACATGTGACACAGAAGCCTACGATAGATACAAGTTGATCTGTAACCAAGTTACAAAGGATGTTAGGCAGGCGAAGGCAGATTACGAGAAATTTTTGGCAAAGGATGCAAAGAAAAACAGCAAAGAGTTCTTTACTTATGTAAACTCTACAAGGAAGGGGATGTATTAAATTGGTCCACTTGAAATCGATGGTTCAACTGTTGAGGATCCTGCTCATGTAGCTAACAAACTGAATGAATATTTTGCATCGACATTTACACATGAGGAGTTATTCAGCGAGGGGAATGCCAGAAGTGTATTCAACTCTGGCAGTAAGCTAGAGAATCTTGTAATAACTAAGAGTAAAGTGGAGGAGAAATAGTTGAAGATAAATACAAGAAAGGCACTTGGGGTGGATGGGATCTATCCAGTTATATTAAAGAAGGCAGCAAAGGAAGTAAGCAAACCCTTAGCCATAATTATGAGAGCTTCCTTGGACTCAGGGGAAGTACCCAGGGACAAGAGATGTGCAAATGTAACCCCAATTCACAAAGGAGGATCAAAGGGCGACACAAGTAATTATAGACCTGTTAGTTTAACTTCTGTTCCCGGAAAATTAATGGAGGCACTGGTTAAAGAAGCACTGCAGGATCATCTAGACAAGACTTCAGTTATAGCTCAGATACAGCATGGTTTTGTTAAGAGGAAGTCTTGCCTGACCAATTTGGTTGGATACTATGATGCAGTCACAAAAGAACTGGATGCAGGAAATAACTTTGATATTATACACTTGGATCTTAGAAAGGCTTTTGATACTGTTGCACATGGAAGACTGCTGCACAATTTGGAGCAGTGTGGCATTGGAGGCAAATTGCTGCTATGGATAAAGGGGTGGTTGAGGGGGAGAAGACAGAGAGTGGTAATCAATGGACACTGCTCATCGTGGACTAATGTTATTAGTGGAGTCCCTCAGGGTTCAGTATTGGGTCCATTATTGTTTTCTGTATTTATAAATGATATTGATGATGGTATATCAAGCTTAATGTCCAAGTTTGCAAACGATACGAAGGTTGGCAGGGTTATCAAGAACACTACGCTACTGCAACAGGATCTGGAAAGGTTGAGCAGATGGGCTGAGAGGTGACAAATGTAACGAACTACATGTGGGAAACAACAACCCCAGAGCAACGTATCAACTCTGTGGTACTAAACTGAGAGTGGTAGAGAATGAAAGGGACCTGGGGATGGTTGTGCAGGCAGATATGAAGTTTTCTGAGCAGTGCAGACGGGCTGCAAGAGTAGCTCATGGTCTGTTGTCGATGATATATAGGAATTTTTCTAGCAGGGATAAGGAGGTGATTATTCCCTTGGATAAGGGAATAATGGTGAGACCACACCTATAGTACTGTATACAGGTCTGGAGGCCTCATTTCAAGAAGGATGTAGAGATGCTGGAACGAGTACAGAAAAGAGCAACAAGATTAGTGAATGGAACAAAGGGTTGCTCTTACGAAGAAAGGCTTAAGTTTTGCAAATTACAGTGTCTGGAGACTAGGCACCGGCAGTTGATAGCCTAAATAAGTTTAAGGCTCAGCTGGACCGGTATTTTGAACGAACAGAGGGGTGAAGTGGAAGTGGTTATTTTTTATTTTTTTTTGGCTGATGCTGCATAAGCTTGCTTTCTTGCATCAAATGCCTCTACTAATACTAATGCTAACCCATGTTTAGTCTCTAAAGCTAAGTTCCGGTCAACCCTTCCCTATCTCTTCCATCATGAATTATGATTGATGAACTTTGGGGCGAGATCCAATATTCCTTACATTTCGAGGGTACAGCTCTAAAACGGTGTTCGTAGGGTGGCCGCTAGTTAGTACACCGGACCGAACCTATTGGTAACTCTCTAGGAGACTTCCGCATCAGCTAGTGTATAAGCTTGCTACCTCTACTCTGCCAGATAATGACTGGAGGGAGTCGGAGTAGTGTGTATGCAGGGAGCATTGTTGAGGCCAAGTTATGTCAAGGATCTGGGTATATTGTTACCACGTGTACGATATATCCAAAAATTTCATTACTTCATACAGCATGTCCCACCCACATTTTCTAACTATTGAATACACCATGAATTGTCATACTAATAGAGTAAGCTTATCTGCGAAAAGATCTAAATCTCCCAAGCACTTCCGAATTCATTTCACAAATATACGTGGTCTCAATTCTAATCTCAACGATGTCCATTTCCACTTGCAGTCTGCCAAACCCCATGTACTTTTTCTGAAAGAATCTCAGTTATCAGTTGATTCAACTACTGCTCATCTCAGATGCCCAAATTATTCGCTGTACGATTCCTTTCGCCTCAAGGCTGGTACTTGTGCATATGTCCGTTCTGATATTCTCTGTCAGAGACTTGGCAATTTGGAATCTCCTCTCTTTGATCTTCTCTGTCTTAAAATCTCTCTACCTCATTGTGTCAAATTCATCTGTTGTCTCTACCTTTCTCCCAACTCCACTAATCACTTGGAGCTCTTTGACTTCCTCTCTTTGCAACTTGACTTTCTCCAGTCCAACTTTCCTAACAGTGAGGTAATTTTCCTTGGTGATTTTAATGTTCACAACTGCAGCTGGCTTCCGTTTTCTAGTCACACCGACCCAGCAGGTCGAGATGCTGAGGCTTTTGCAGTTACTAATGACCTAGCACAGATTGTTCATTTACCTACAAGAATACTGGACAATCCTAATCATACAGCCAATACGCGTGATCTTTTTCTCACAAACAACCCTTCTAAGTACACGGTCGAAGTGAGAGGTCCTTTAGGCACTTCAGATCACAACTTGGTGATTGTCTCTTCTCCAATGGAACCTTTATCTCATGGCTATTCCCAACCTCGTGTTGTTTGGCATTACAAGAATGCAAAATGGGATGACCTGCGAGACTTCTTTTCTTTTCCTTGGTCAGATTACGTTTCAAAACTTCTGATGTCAATGTTTGCTCAGATCGGGTCAGTGAAATTATTCTTGTAGGAATGGAATCCTTTATCCCACACTCCACTTTAAAATCTCGTCCTTTATCTAAACCTTGGTTTTCCAATAAATGTGCTAAGGCTGTTCAAGAGAAGAATGTTGCATATCGTAATTGGCTTGTTTCTAATTCTCCAGTTTCATTTTCTGCCTATTCCAAAGCTCACAACAATTGTTAAGCAGTTATTAATCGGTCCAAACTAGAGTTTGAACAGGTTAAGAGTAGAAAACTTGCTTCTTGCCCTAATGGTTGCCGAGCATTCTGGTCTCTTGCCAAAGCTATTGGCCGCAACTTTTGCCCATCTCTGCTCCCACCTTTGTCCAAATCAGATGGTTCTGTTGTCACTTCAGCCAAGGATAAAGCTGACCTGCTAGCATCCCATTTTTCTTTGAGCTCATGTATTAATGATCTTGGTAAAACACCTCCCACCATTCCCAACACGTTTCATTCGATGCCTCCTGTGGTCTTCCGTCAAGAGGATATCAGAAGGATTTTGATGAATCTTGATGCTAAGAAAGCTCCAGGTCCTGATGGTATTTCTCCACTTGTTCTCAAAACCTGTGCTCCTGAACTTACTCCTATTCTTTGCCACCTTTTTTCACTTTCTTATTCCAAAGGTGTTTTTCCTTCTGCTTGGAAATTTGCTCATATTCAGCCAGTTCCTAAAACGGGTGACAAATCCTTCCCATCGAATTATCGTCCCATTGCAATTACTTCTACTCTTTCTAAAGTAATGGAGAAATCAATTAAATGCCAACTCTTAAACTACCTAGAAACCTTCTGTCTGATCAACGATCGCCAGTATGGATTCCATCAGTGTCGATCCACTGGTGATATTCTGGCTTATGTTACCCATTTATGGACTAATTCAATGGAAAGGTTCGGTGAAACACAAGTAGTTGCTCTTGACATCTCAAAAGCTTTTGATCGTGTTTGGCATAAAGGTCTTCTAAACAAGCTTCCATCTTATGGTTTGCCAACTGTTTTTAGTAATTGGGTTTCCAGTTTTCTCTCTGATCGTTCACTGAGGGTGATGGTAGATGGCTCTCTGTGTTCTAACTTCTCCACTAATGCCGGTGTCCCCTAAGGTTCAGTTCTTTCCTCCACTCTTTTCCTCTTGTATATTAATGACCTTTTTCCATTGACTGGAAATCCTATCCATAGTTTTGCTGATGATAGCACATTGCATTCCACTTTCCATTTTGAGAAACCTTGTCCTGCTCAATCTGCTTTAACCTCTCGAACATCTGCTACCAATTCCTTAAATGCGGATCTTTAGGTAATTCTCCAGTGGGGCAAAGACAACTTAGTTGATTCAACCCTTCTAAAACTCAGTCTTGTCTTATATCTCGCAAAAAGGATTCTTCTGCTCCTATGCTTATCTTTAGTGACACCCTGATTTCTAGGCAAAATGATATATCTCTTTTGGAGATTACCCTGACTTCTAATCTCTCTTGGCACAAGCACATTACAAATATTGCTTCCTCTGCATCTAAAAAACTTGGTTGTTTTCTTTCGCTCTCGGCGTTACTTTTCTTCCAAACAGCTGCTCACTCTGTATAAATTGCAAATCCGCCCTGTCATGGAATATTGTTCCCACAACTGGGGTGGTGCCCCCAAAACCTCTCTCAGGCTTCCTGATTCCATTCAGAAGAGGGCAGTTAGGTTAATTAATGATTCATCTCTAACAGAGTCTCTCCACTCTTTCTCATAGACGTACTGTTTCTGCTGCATGCCTCTTCTACAGATTCTTCCCTGGGCACTGTTCTTCTGAATTGGCTTCTATAATTCCCGCTCTCCCGTTCAAAACAGTCCGAACACGTGCCGCCACCAGCCAACATCCATTTACTGTCCAGCTTCAAACCCACAGAACCAACTTTTCATCTTCCTCATTTATTCATTCAACTGCCGTTTTCTGGAACAACCTTCCTTCATACGTATTTATTGAAAATTACAATCTACAGAATATCAAGTCCAATATCAACAAATATCTTCTTTTGTCTTCTCAACCTCCAAACCAAGCACGGTACTGAGCACTATAGGTTCTAATACCTCTTGTGTTTGGGGTTCACATAAAAAAAAAAAAAAAAAATCAGTAAATAAACCATAACTATGAACAATCCTTCGTTAAACTATTTCTATGATATTTCTTTGCGTATCTATATAACATGCATTGAATTAACTGTATGTTTCCCTAACATCTCACTTAATAATTATCTAATCTTCCCTGCAGTACTTTGCAATTATATAGAGGTACATACATTGTTTAATCACTTACTTCTGGGTATTTGAATCCTTCCCGTAATACAATGTTTGGCCTGTGACTTTCCACTCAGCATCTGGGTTCACCCTCAATCAGAATTTGCTCTTCTTCGATTCTGGAACTGCCATCGTCTGGTTTGGGCTGTTACCTCGCTTGCACGGTTTCGCTTCGTCGGTTAGGGGCTACTATGTTTCATCTGTGGCTTTTCTCTGTCTATTTGGATTGCTGCTTTCCATTCCCAGCTTTGCCCCATCTATTCGTGCTGCTGCATTCCATTCTCAGCTTTGCCCCATCTATTCGGGCTGCTGCATTCCATTCTCAGCTTTGCCCCATCTATTCGGGCTGCTGCTTTCCATTCTCAGCTTTGCCCCATCTATTCGGGCTGCTGCTTTCCATTCTCAGCTTTGCCCCATCTGTTCGGGCTGCTGCTTTCCATTCTCAGCTTTGCCCCATCTATTCGGGCTGCTGCTTTCCATTCTCAGCTTTGCCCCATCTGTTCGGGCTGCTGCTTTCCATTCTCAGCTTTGCCCCATCTGTTCGGGCTGCTGCTTTCCATTCTCAGCTTTGCCCCATCTGTTCGGGCTGCTGCTTTCCATTCTCAGCTTTGCCCCATTTGTTCGGGCTGCTGCTTTCCATTCTCAGCTTCGCTCAGTCTATTCGTGCTACTAATTCCGCTTACGACCTTGCTCCATCTATTCAGGCTGCCCCTTTTCATTCACGGCTTTCTTCTAAACCAGCTACTCAACTGACTGACTGCACTTGAAACATATTTAAACTTTCTCGACTGACTGACAGACCGAGCTATCTGAAACTTTACCGGAATTTTCTCAACTGATTACTCCATCGCAACCATTTCAGCACTTACTCAACTGCCTGAAAAGAAGGATCCCTTCTCTCGGGTGTTCTTCCAAATTTAGCACCGCTCCTCTTTGCTGGCCTGCCCTCGCTCGGGACCATAGTGACTCTTTATCACTACCTGAAATTTCCCCCCACATTATTCGTTAATATTAAATTCTTAAAGCCGTCCCCCTTTTTTTCAGTGATCCAACCAATTTCCAATTCACCATCTCCATCTTCAATCTCATTTGCCCCTTGCACAACCCATTATTTCGCTCCTTCCGGTGTCCAGAAATTTCTCGAACTTTTTTCGTACATCCGGATATTCAGATGTTTCTAGAACTTTCCAGAAAACATCTGCGTCCATTTACTTCATTCGTCTCGCCGTATTATAAAATTGACCCCTCCCCTGCTCTGTTTGCAGTAAACAAAAACCGCATCCAACTGGTACCGCTATTGTAGTCTCTCGAGCAATCCATCCCTTGCCATTCTATCAATTGACCCCCCACTGTTCCGTCTCGCTATCTTCGTTTGCTCTTTCTGGTAGTGGGTGCTGATCCTATATCTCTTTCTAATGTTTATTTTTACAGTATCCCTGCCCTTACATTAAATTTAACCTTCTCTTAAATTAATTCCATTAGCGTGAGACCCACTATCTTAAACAATATTTGTGACTTTAAGTGTTTTCTTGGAAGGTTTACAATATCGCTATATCCATCGTTCTTTCTTTAATTAACTCTTCATTCGAACAAAGTGACCCCGCTATTGATATTTAATGTAACTTGTAAAACTTTGTGTCTTACAACATTTTGTAGTTTAGATAAGTAATTTTGGTAGGCCAAATTGATATTGTTTTTTATCTGCCTTCTTAGATTGGAGAACTGGATGTAGCTGTCATGTCTCTGTGTGTTTTTGAATTTGATGAACATTTGTTTTTTCTTAAGTAATTGAATGATTTCTTTTGTGAGCCACACAGGAAATTTGTTAGTGTTTGCCTTTGCATGGCTCTTAGGTGTATAATTTTTGATAATCTTAATGTCATTAGTTCCAACGTGTACAACAATATCACATTTTGTACCCTTGAAAGATGATATGTACTCTACAACGTCATCAATTTTTGCCCCTGGCAGACATACCCTGGTCTTGTTCCACCTATCACCTTGCTTACGCCTAAATGGATGTCAGGTGACCTCTTGAGAGAAGTGGCAGAGAAGAAAATTGCATGGATGCATATAAATCAACAACTGATTCCAGAAGCCTATGGTAAATATAAATTAGGTCTGTAATCAAGTCCAAAGTAGGTCAGGCAAGCTAGGGCAAATTATGAGATATCTCAGCAAAGAATGCAAAGAAAAGCAGCAGATTACTGTGCTTATATTCAGTGGCGGATTCAGCACTTGAGAGGCCCCTGGCGCAGTTCAATTTTGAGGCCTCCCCACTAAATATTTTCGGTACCACTACAGTGTGCATTATACGTGCACGTTTTTCCCTCAACATACCTATACGTGCACGTTTTTACTATAGCACGCGCTCTAGATTTGGTATTGCGGTTTTAATCATTTTGTTTGCGCAACTCTTTCATATATATTTCAACTAATGTTTAAATGAAAAAATGGCACAATTAAACATTAATGATAATACGTATTCTACTTCAGATTCACTTAGTTCGCATAGATATTTCATATAATATGTAGGGATATTCGCATAAGAGTTTACTAACTTCTCATATTAAATTATAGTTTTATTCAGTAACGGTAATAATGATGAGTGTAAAAATTAAAAATGAAACAATTTTTTTTTTTGAGACCTGAGATTGAGGCCCCCTCTACTTAAGAGGCTCCAGTCTCGTGCCATGTGCGCCTGTGCGAAAATCCGCCACTGCTTATATTAACAGTAGAATGAAGGGATTCAATCATATTTGGCCACTTGATGTCAAGTGGTTTAACTGTTGACCCTGCTCAGGTTGCTGATATATTAGCAATGGCAAATGATGCAAGAAAACAAGCTTAAAAAAAAATACCACCAATTTTCACTGATTCATTCCCTTCAATAGTTCATCTAGTTCTTCCATGAATTTATTTCAGCTATCACCTTCCACAACAATAGATGAAAGTTTGTTCCGGTAATCAACCACCTGAAGGCAAACTTCTGAAATTTATTCTTCAACCGTCCTTTCTCAGTTGAATTTGTCCCCCCCTCCCCCTTTGTGTGTGGAAGAGGAAGAATCCCATCAGTGAGCTTGCTCATTTGATTCAAAGGCTTAAAGTCCTTAATCAGATTACCTCGCACATACTGAGTCTTCAGACCTTTCCGCATCCTCCGTATTTGGTGGTGACGGGCTTGAACCCCGGTCTAATCAAGAAGCGTGTGCTACGCACTGCTGCTCTTTCCTACCTGGCTATGGAGGTGCCGCGAGTCTTCAGATGCTTTTATTTGCAGAACTGAAGCTTTTAAATGCACCCCTTTGTTCCCCCTCACCAATCTCATTTCCTTTCTCTGTACTCTTTCCTGCAGCTCCACATCCTTCCTAAAATGAGGCCTCCAGATCTGTATCCATCCAATTATGTATTTAATCGAGTACTTATTAGTATTAGTAACGGCCGCATGGTGCAAGAAAGCCTATGGTTTATGCTGCACCAGCCAAAAAAAAAAAAAAATCCGAACAAAACAATGATAAAAATAAAATAAATAACTAAATAATAATAATTAATAAAAAAAAAAGAAAAAAAAAAGGAAATTAAACCTATCAACCTATGTGCTTCCCTTACCTGAAAGTACTATCCAGATGACCTTTGAATTTCCCCAAACGGTCAGCCTGTATCACCCATGAAGGCAACTTATTCCAGTAATTTATAACTCGCTGGCTAAAATAAAACTTCCTGCAGTCCAATCTAAACATTTTCCCCCCGTAACTTGAATTTATGTCCCCTAGTTCTAGTGTCATTTATAATCTTAAATTTCGTCCTCATTCATTTTACTGATGCCTCTCAGAGCCTTAAACACCTCAATCAAATCTCTTCTAAGGTGTCTAGTTTCCAAACTCTGCAACCCACATATTCGAAGTCTTTCTTCATAAGTACACCCTTTTTGCCTTCTCACCAGGCGAGTTACCCGTCTTTGCACCCTTTCAAGAAGCTCGATGTCTTTCTTTAGGTGGCGGTCTCCACACTTGGAATACTCCATACAGTATTCCAAGTGTGGTCTAACATATGCCTTATATAATGGGATTATCACGTCCCTATCTCTACTTGCAAAAGTTCGATAGATCATCGATAGGACACCATGGGCTTTCCTTGCAACCTGTTTACAATGCTCAGAGAATTTCATGTCTGACCGTATCGTAACACCCAAGTCCCTTTCCTCCAGTACTGGGTTTAGTTGAACTCCACCAAGTGAATAAGTTATTTTGGGATTACTGTTTCCCAGGTGTAATACCTTAGACTTTGTTGGATTAAAGCAGAGCTGCCATTTTTCTGACCATTCCTGAAGTCTATCTAGGTCTCTCTGAAGAAGCTCAGCTTGACAGTGATCATTAACTACTCTACCAATTTTAACATCATCTGCAAATTTAGACATCACGCCCTCTATCCCTTCATCAATGTCGTTTATGAAAATTAAAAACAAAAGTGGTCCCAATACTGATCCTTGGGGAACCCCACTTCTTACATCAACCCAATCTGAGGAATAGCCATTTATCACAACCCCCTGCCTCCTGCCCTGAAACCATCCTTCTATCCATCTAAGGATTTTCCCAGTGATTCCAACCTGTTCCAGCTTATAAAGCAACCGCTCATGTGGGACTGAGTCAAAAGCTTTGCTGAAATCTAAATAAACAGGGTCGAAATTATTCCCTAAATCCAGCTCGTGAGTGACCCTTGCGAAATAGCGAACCAGATTTGTTAAACATGATTTTCCCTTTACAAAACCATGCTGAGTATCCTTGAGAATTTCAATTCGATCCAAATGATCCTGAATTCTACCCTTGATCATTGCCTCCATGATTTTCCCTACTACTGAAGTCAGACTGACAGGTCGATAATTTCCAACTTCACTTTTAGAGCCACCCTTATGTATGAAGATACATTTGCACTTTTCCAATTCAAGGGAATCTCCCCAGAGTCCAGTGATGCTCGCATAATTAGCCTCAATGGTTCAATGCACTCGCTTGCTGCCTCCCTTAAGATTATAGGGTATATTCCATCAGCTCCAGGAGCCATACTGGTCTGAAGGCTCGAAAGGTTTTTCATTAAATAATCTTGCGAAATTTCAGTATCATTAATTACGTATTTTTTAACTTCGCTCCCACAATTTCCCATTGCCACAAAAGGCTTTTCATTTGTAAATATCGATGCAAAATAACTGTTGAGTTCATCTGCAACGGCAGCTGGTGTATTTATTACTATCCCCTTTCCCTTCCGATCTGGTTTGTCCTGCTCTTCTTGGCATTTATGTATGTGAAGAATTCTTTATCCCCCCTCTTTGCTCTGTTTGCTGGTGATTTCTCATAAACTGCCTTTGCCTGTTGAACCTTTTCTGTGGCTCTATTACCCATCACCTTGTAGCTGTTATAGGCTTCAGTACTATTTATTGCTCTGTAACCTTTCCATGCCACCTTTTTCTGCTCAAGTAATGTGGCAACTTCACTATTCATCCAACTTGGAACCCTTCTCGTGGAGTATTTTTTTTTGATGGTATATACGCATATAGTACTCAAGATGTGGACTGACCATTGCCTTATACAATGGTAAAATCACTTTTTTCCTGCTAGCAAAATTCCTGTATAGCATTAGCATTAGTAGTGGCATATCATGTAAGAAAGCAAGCTTATATAGCATCAGTAAAAAAAACTTCCCATTTTACCCATCCATTCGCTTATAAAGTTTGTACAGTTCTTCCTTGAATTTATTTAAACTACCATCCACCACAACGGCAGATAGTAGTTTGTTCCAGCAATCAGCCAACTGCTAAATGGCAGACAGACATCATTGACAGACCCTATTAGCTGTCGTGGAAGCCTCTTTGCATTGCTCACTTATATCTGACTGTAAAATTACCCCCGATCTTTCATTTTCCACAAGCCTGAGTGTAGTACCACACAATTGGTATCTTACTCTATGGTTACTGCTAACCCGTACTGCTGTGCAGTACTTTACATTTATCAGTGTTAAACTTCAATTGCCATTCCTCAGCCCATCTGTCTAACTTTTCTAGCCCTGTTGCAGTAGCATACTGTGATTGCTGTCATTAACCACCCTACTAACCTTTGTATCATTTGAAAACTTGGACATCAAGGCTGATATGCTTTCATTAATATCATTCATAAATATAGAAGACAGCGGTGGGCCCAACGCTGAACCCTCGGAGATTCCAGTAATAACATTAGCCCATGGAGAGCAATGTCCATTGATTACCACTCTGTCTTTTCCCACTCAACCATCCCTTTATCCACAGCAGCAACTTGCACTAAATGCTGCACTGCTCCAATCTGTACAGGCGCCTCCATAGCCAGGTGGGAAGGAGCAGCAGTGCGTAGCACACGCTTCTTGATTAGACCGGGGTCCGAGCCAGTCACCACCAAATATGGAGGATGCGGAAAGGTCAGGGAATGACCACCGCATATCCTGGAGCAATATGGCCTTAGTTGCTAATGTTCCTAAAAACCAAATAACAAACAAACAACAGCTCGGCTACCATTAGGGCAAGAAGCAAATTTTCTACTCTTAGCCTGTTCAAACTCTAGTTTGGACTGATTAATAACTGCTTTACAATTGTTGCGAGCTTTGGTATAGGCAGAAAATGAAACTGGAGAATTGAAACAAGCCAATTACAATATGCAACATTCTTCACTTGAACAGCCTTAGCACATTTATTGGAAAACCAAGGTTTATTTAGAGGAAGAGATTTTAAAGTGGAGTGTGGGATAAAGGATTCCATTTCTGCAATAATAATTTCAGTGACACGATCTGAGCAAAAGTTGGCATCAGAAGTTTTTAAACAGTAATCTGACCAAGGAAAAGAAGAAAAAAAGTCTCACAGGTCATTCCATTTTGCATTCTTGTAATGGCAAACAACACGAGGTTGGCACGGTATTCAACACACTTTTTTCCATGGCGGGAGTTTGCGTCGATTGTGGTCTGCCTGCACTACTCCTGTTACCTCTAAATGACCCATAATTGCACAAATTTTGATGCACACGCGAACAAACGGTGGTCCGGTACATGTCTGTCTGGGAAGCGTTCTCCATAAATTCGTTGAGCGGCTTATCCATTGCCCTCTGCTAATCCATACACTAGGTGCATGTCTGCCAGCTCACAGTTCGTATATTGATGCATGCTCTTCGTGCGGCGACTACTGCTTGAATGAATAAACCAGAAATTTTCTCTCTCGCGAACTGATGAACAGCGCCGTGTACCGACTTACGGTGACGTTTCCAGTTATGGGTTCCTGTGTGATTCACATTCCTGCAGATGTTACCTGCCTCCCCTAAATGTTTGTACCAATATTTTTGAGACACCCTGTGTATAAATACTACATTGGTTTTTATCAATTCCTTGATAAAAATGTAAACTAAAAGAGGTCAAAAATGTTTTGTTTTTTGACTTGAAAAAAAAGTAATAATAAAAACAATTTTAATAGAAACTGTTTTCACTTATTTAACAATAAAAAGGTAGAAGAATAAAATTTAAACTCCTAGTTAAGTTTAAGAATGCTTTTATATTACACGTTTTCTTGGTTTATTATTAGAAATATTTAGAAAATATTTACACCGAAAATGAGGTCCTCTTCGTGTGAGGCCCTCTGGCCACAGCCAGTTTTGCCGTAGTGTTAATGCGGCTCTGGTCAAACTATCGATATTGAATGGTCCAATTTGATTCATCCCTTTCCTTCTAGTGTTTTCATAAGTAAATGAATCTACGTATCCTTTGCCAAAGATGTCTTGTAATCTAATCTGCCTTCGCTTGCCTGATTTCCTTTGTGACTTGATTACAGACTAGTTTTTATCTACCGTAGGCTTCTATGCCTCCCATGCATTTTTCTTCTCTGCTACAAGTCTCATTCATATGACATCCATTAGGTCTATACCTAAAACAGCATTTCTTATTTGGTATGAAAAGCCTAGTAGCATTCTATGATTTGAATGATTTCCATTTAGAATTTGCTGATATTAACATTATCAGTTGGTCCCACTGCACTTAATTTAAAAACTGCCTGAGACTAATGTGGTTACTTTTACAAATGCAAAAACCTTTCCCTTTACACTTGATGGTTGTTACATCTTTATGTAAATCCCAAATCAATACACTGTGATCACTGCCACATAGTGGTTTTTTATTTGCAGATTTTTAATGCAAGAATAGTCACATCTGATAATCAGATCAAGAATATTACTTTCTCTTTTGCCTCTCTATTATGTTGCTATTGAAAACAGTCATCCTATAAACCCACTAAAGTCTTGCTAGTCTGTGAGTGTACAACAAAAAAGTTCCATTCAATATCTGGAAAGTTAAAATCCCCATTCTGATTTGCTGGTCCACTCTAATTCTCTGTATACTTGTTTGTTTTACTCATCAGAGCCTTTAGGCTTACAATACACTCCTATTCTTATTTTTGCTTTCCCAATGCTTATGTCACACCAAACCGACTCAACATTGTGCTTGCTGGCCACCCATGTCAACTAGATGACTGTCTTAAACTTTGTGCTTCTTAACTAAGACCATAATTCTTCCCCTCCCCTCTCCTATCTTTCTCTTCTATATACATTGTACTCCCCATATTTGTTATTTGAGTTACACCATTCTTGACTAGACTTCAAATTTGTCAAATTTACCTGGCTTGGCACACCCAGGGTCCTGACCTGGATATCATCATTCTCTCTCTCTTGGTGTTTCCCTTTTACTTCTCTCTCTCTCTCTCTCTCTCTCTCAGGGTAACTCAGAAATTTTTGGCTGGTGCAGTATAAGCCTCAGGCTTCCTTGCACTATATGGCTAATACTATTAATAGTGTTAATGCAAGTATACATGTACCTGTTCTTACTCTTAGTTACCCTAACACAGCCCATGTATTTATTTACTTGTTTCATGATGACTCCCAGCATTCCTTGAAATCTCCAGCAAATTGCTTTCAAATGAATAGCAGTGGCGGATTATGCATTTGAGGGGTCCGAGGCCCAAACAAAGTTTGGGGCCCACCTAAAATTTTAAAATATTGAAATTTAAATGAATAAATAGAAGGCACGGATTTTTATTTAAAACTTTATTTCTATAATAAGAAAAATAGAACAAAAATTATAAATAAACATAAGAATCTAATCTGTGCTGACCTGTATGTGTTATTACCTGTACACAAAGGCTGTGTGCAATTCACCACTCACTGGCAGGCGATATACAGTATTTCTGCACACCTCTAACACCGCGTCATTTTCGATTTTCATATAAATAAAACCATTGTGTGAGTTAAAGCTTTAAAATGAAATAACAATTTTTTTTTCAGCTTGGGACCCCCTGGGCATGTGGGGCCTGAGGCGTATGTCTCATACGCCTGTGTGATAATCTGCCACTGTTGAATAGGTATTTTAGACATACATTCACACATGAGGAATTCTTTTGGGGAGGGGGATGCCAGAAGTTTATCAAACTCCAGTAGAGACTAAATGACTTTGTAATAACTGAAAGGAAAGTGGAATAGTAATTGTTGAAGTTTAACATGGGGGTGGTTGTGCAGGCAGATATGAAGTTCTCTGAGCAGTGCAGATGGGCTGCAAGAGTAGCTCATGGTGTATTGTCAATGATATATAGGAATTTTTCTAGCAGGGATAAGGAGGTGATTATTCCCTTGTATAAGGCAATGGTCAGGCCACACCTAGAGTACTGTATACAGGTCTGTAGGCCTCATTTCAAGAAGGATGTAGAGCTGCTGGAACGAGTACAGAGAAGGGCAACAAGATTAGTGAATGGAACAAAGGGGTGCTCCTACGAAGAAAGGCTTAAGTTTTGCAAATTACAGTGTCTGGAGACTAGGCACCAGCGAGGTGATCTGATAGAGGTGTATAAAGCCTTGAATGGTTTGAGCATGCTTAATGCTGATGGGATTCTTCCTCTTGCTCAGAATAATCACCTGAGAGGGCATAAATTCAAATTGAGGAAAGACAGATGTAGGATAGATGTGCGGAAATTTGCCTTTAGCCGGGTGGTTGGTTGGTGGAACAGACTTCCATCCCTTGTTGTGGAAGTTGATAGCCTAAATAAGTTTAAGGCTCAGCTGGACAGGTATTTCAAACGAACAGAGGGGTGAAGTGGAAGAGTTTTTTTTTTTTTTTTTTTTTGGCTGATGCTGCATAAGCTTGCTTTCTTGCATCAAATGCCTCTACTAATGCTAATGCTAACATAAAAAGGGTAACTTGGATGTATGGGATATATCTTCTCATATTAAGAGAGGCAGAAGCAACAGTTTAGCCATAATTATGAGAGCATCCTTGGTTTTTTGGGGATGTCCCTGTGGACTGGAGATGTTTAAATGTATCCCCAATTCACAAATGTGGATCAAAATATGACATGAGTAATTACAGACTTGTGAACTTAACATGTGTTCCAGGGAAAATAATGGAGTCACTGGTTAAAGAAGTAATGGAGTACCATCTGGACAAAAATGCAATTATACTGCAGTCACAACATGGATATGATAAGGAGTGGTCTTGTCTAACCACTCTGATAGGTTACATCTGATGTAGTGACCAAGGAACTGGATGCAAGAAATTATTTTGATATATACTTGAATTTCAGGAAAGCTTTCAATACTGATGTACATTAAAGAATGCTGTATAAATGGGAGTAATGTGTCATTAAGTGGAAGTTACTACTATGGATAAAGGGATGGTTGAATGGAAGATGACAGAGTGGTTATCAATGGGTACTGCTCTTTGTGGGCTAATGTTATCAGTGGAGTTCTTCAGGGTTCAGTGATGGCACAATTGTTATTTTCAATGTTTATTAATAATATTGAAGAAAGTATATTAGACTTAATGTCAAAGTTTGCGGATATTAAAAAGGTTGGCAGGGTAGTTAATGTCAGTAACCAGGGTGAGTTATTTCAACACTATCTAGGAAAATTTGGTCAATGGGTGCAGAAATGGTAGTTGAAGTTTAACCTTGACAAATGCAGTGTGCTTCGTATGGGTAACAGTAATCCCAGGTAACTTATCAACTGTTTCATATTACAGTAGGCTAGTTGAAAATGAAAATGACCTGGGGATAATTTTGCAGTCAGAGATGATTTTCTGAGTAGTGCAGACTTGCTGCCAGAACAGCTCATAGGGTTTCATAAATGATATACAGCAAACCCCTGCTATTCGCGGTATCTGTATTCGCGATCGCCGATTTAATATAAAATGAAACCTAAAAAAATGTGAATTTTAAAGCGCCGTGAATATTTTCCGCCATAAAAAACATGGGCGTGGCTAAAATTATCTTTCCCGGTCAAAACAGCGCTCAGTGGGTGGGGGAGAGGGGTGAAAAAATCGCGAGCGTGGATGTTTCTCGGTAATCCTTGTTCAGTATGTGTTAGTCATGGAAGGTTTCGTCGTTTACTTTTAATTTATATGCTTATAAACAATAAATTTATCAATTTATAAATTGATATGCTTCCAAAAGTGATATCTCTACCGTTTTGAAGTGTAAAACAGAGTTTTTCGAGTGTGTGTTAACGGAAGAAAGTGACTTTATTGTGGACAAGTTCTTTCTAACCCTTACAAAAATATGGCTACGAATAAAAAGAGAAATGTGAAAATATCAAAGAAGGTGATAACATTAGCGAATAAAATTGAGTTATTAGACAAAATTTCTAATGGTGAAAGTGTCTCCTCAGTGGAAAAACATTATAAAATCAATGAGTCAACGGTACGATCAATCAAGAAATCGGAAGAAAAAATCCGCCGTAGTGTCCGTGAAAACGCGCTAATTGCTTCAAAAATTTGCTCTGTAACTCGTGATGTTAAATTAGAAAAAATGGAAAAGGCTTTAAATCTGTGGATAGAAGACCGAACTCAAAATAAAATTCCGTTAAGTTCACTCATCATTCGCGAAAAGGCAAAACTCCTTTAGCGAAACTGGTGATAGCACTGGCGGGATGTTTTTTTTTTGCTAGCAAAGGCGCTGGTTTGAAATTTCTAATAAATATTACATTTAATATTAAATTGTTTCTTATTTTCATTTCGATGCCATATGCTTGCATTTCACTATGTACTGTCTATGTACATAGTCATATTATGAAGGTACATATAATACATACATAGACAAAATTTTAGACTAGTTTTTCTTATATATTTCATACTTTGGAACGAACCCCTTTATTACTATGGGAGCCATAACTCAGTATTCGCGTTTTCGGTATTCGCGACATTTCTCAGGAACGTAACCCCCGCGAATAGCGGGGGTTTACTGTACTGAAACGTTGCTAGCTTGGATAAGGAGGTGATTATCCCCTTGTACAAGGCCATGGTTAGGCTGCATCTTGAGTATTGCATATAGGTCTGGAGGCCTCGCTTTAGGAAGAATGTAGATCTGCTGGAACGGGTGTCTATAAAGGCAAATGCCTTTCCCTTTACATTTGCCAATGTTGTCTTTAATTAAATTCCACATCAGTACACTGTAATCACTTCTACCAAGTGGGTTTTTTTTTTTTATGAGAGTCCCCAGAGAGGGCCAACTAGACTGTTGAAGTGAACAAAATTGTTTTCTTCCCTAAAAAGGCATTGGTTCGGAAAATTGCAGCTTCTGGGGGACTAGGCACTTTTGGGGTGATCTGATTGAGCTGTTTTTAAGGCACGGGTAAGCTGAATGGGTGGTTTGATTTCTGGGTGATCTGATTGAAGCTGTTTTTAATGGAATGAGTAAGCTGAATGTGATTGGCATTGTTCCTCTTCCTGAGACTGCACATGAGGAGACAAATTTCAGTTGAGTTTCACAAGAGATGTGCAGAAGTTTGCTTTCAGCCAGTGGGTGATTGATCGTTGGAACAGGCTTCCATATATTGAAGTGGATGGTTTGAATAAATTCAAGGAAGAACTAGACAAATTCTTGGAGGGTATGGATGGGAGAAGTGTGTAGTTTTTTTTTAATTAATTTTTTTTGGCTGATTGTCTGTTTGCTTTCTTGCATTATTTGCCACTGCTGCTGCTACTTTTGAATACTCCTTCATGTATTGTGTATATTATTACATTTTTTTTATTTTCAGTAACTGGTGATCGTACCGATACTTCTCAAACGATTATTTTAGATAATTGTGACATCTTTCATATTCTTCTATATTTTGTAGGATATATTATGTCTATTTCATTTCATTTATTATTTCATATTCTTCTATATTTTGTAGGATATATTATGTCTACTGTGATGCGTATTGGTACCGTTACTCCTCAGCTAGTTTTTCACCAGGTAATAATGTCTCTGAACCATCTTAGAGAAAATTTTAATATTTAAAATTAGTTATCTAATTTTACAGTTAGTCATTTTTATGTTTTTCATTTATTTCTTAAAATAATGCCAATATTCATTAATAGCTAACTTTTAGGTTAGCTTGTATTAAACAACTTATTTACCAAATGTTATTTACCACTTGATTCAGTTATTATTGATGTATAGGATTCTTCTTATTTACTTATTACCTATCCATAAACACATTCTAGAAAACAGCTTTCACCAACTTAAGCAGTTGTATTTGATATTTTGAAAGCATAAACTCTTTTTTATGGCATCTCTTCCATCTGGCTGAAAGTTCTTTTCTTCCTTTAATTTATTCAAACCTCATTTCTACAATAGTAGAAGTTTGTTCCAACAGTCAGCTACCCATTAGCTGAAGGCAAATTGCTGCACATCTGTTTTGTAACCATTATTCTTGAATTTAAATTTATGGCCTCCTCCTTGTGTAGTTCAGCAACTGAGAGCAAAGTGGATGAGAAATTGTTGAAGTTAAACATCAGAAAGGCACCCTGGGTGGGTCCAGTTATATTATAGGAGGCAGCAAAAGAAGTAAGCAAACCCTTAGCCATAATTATGAGAGCGTTGTTGCTCAGGGGGGGGTCCCCATGGACTAGAGATATGCAAATTTTTTTTTTTTTTTTTTTTTAGGAGCATTAGCAACTAAGGCCATTTGCTCCGGGATATGCGGTGGTCATTCCCTGACCTTTCCGCATCCTCCGTATTTGGTGGTGATGATGGGCTCGAACCCCGGTCTAATCAAGAAGCGTGTGCTACGCACTGCTGCTTCTTCCCACCTGGCTACGGAGGCGCCAGATGTACAAATGTATCTCCACTTCACATAGTGGGATCAAAGGGAAAGAGAAATGACACAAGTAATTACAGACTTGTTAGTTTAATCAACTTCTGTTCTGGTATACTTGGATTTCAGGAAAGCTTTTGATACTGTTGCACATGGAAGACTATTATACAAATTGGAGCAGTATGGCATTAAGGGCAAGTTGCTACAACGGATAAAAGGATATTTGAGTGGAAGAAGACAGAGTGTAATCAATGAATACTTCTCTTCATGCACTAATGTTATTAGTGGAGTCCTTTAGGGATTGATGTTGGGCTTATTGTTGTTTTGTATATTTATCAATGATGATGAAGGTATATCAAGCTTAATGTCGAAGTATGCAGATGATACAAAGTTGGCTGGGTTGTTAATGACAGTAATGGCAGTATGCTATAGCAACAAGATCTAGTAAAGTTGGGCTGAGAAGTGGCAACTGAAGTTTAACGTTGACAAATGCAAAGTACTGCATGTGGGTAGCAGTAACCCCAATGAAATTTACCAACGTTGTGGTACTACAATCAGGGTAGTGGAGAATAAAAAAACCTGGGGGTAATTGTACAGTCAGATATGAAGTTTTCTGAGCAGTGCAGACAGGCTGCCAGAGCATGAGTTCTTGTCAATGATATTCAGTAATTTTGCTAGCAGGGATAAGGAGGTGATTATCCCCTTGTATAAGACAATGATTTGGCCTGCCTTGAGTACTGCATACAGGTCTTGGAGGCCATATTTTAGGAAGGATGTAGAGTTGCTAAAACGAGTACACAGTAGTGCAACGGCATTGGTGAGAGGAATGTAAGGCTTAAGTTCTGCAAATTGTAGCATCTGGAGACTAGGCACCTGCAAGGTGATCTTATTGAGGTGTGTAAGGCCTTGAATGGTTTGAGCAGGCTGAATGCTGATGTGATTCTTATTCTTGCTCGTTACAAACCAGGGAGGGCATAAACTCAAACTGAGGAAAGACAGTAGAAGAATAATATAAAAATATTTCTTGGCTAAATGCCCAAGGGTATGAAAGAGTATATTGTGTGTACCTTCACACAATCTTTACTTATTTTGAATAAGTAAAGCTTCACCAGTGAATAAGACAAGTTACTGATTCTTGGCAGATACCACCACCCAGACGGCACAGTTTTGAAGCTTCTTGGCTTACTCATCAGTCGGTGGGCAGGTGCCCTGTTGTTGCTGGGTGGTAGTATCTGCGGCGAATAAGTAATGTCTTCTCCACTGGTGAAGTGTTACTGTTCAAAGCAGTGCGATGTCTCATCCACTCATGAAGGTATTCACAATACGAGATATAATGTAACAATGCATTCATATACTACTGTTGCGTAGGTCTTTTTTTTTTCTCCGTTATAGTATAAACTTGCTAGTATTCCAACAATTCTCAGTTATAGTGTGATGTGTCAGTTAGGAATAAATGTTCTTTGCAAGAGTTACACTAATATTTACATCCGGAGAAACCTGGCTTTCATGTAATCGTCTAGCAGTTAGTTAGGACAAATCCCGTGTTCTAAAAACTTACTCAGATGGACGTTGAGCAAATCTGCAACATCAAGATTGCGTTGTGATTTTCACCTTTGATTCCTTTCTATTTGACTAGAATCAAAAGCGCCGCCTTAACAAAGTTCTTTATCAGTAATCCATTCAAGGAATCATGTGTCATCAGAGAGTAATCATGAGGCAAAGGTTGTTAAACAAAACATGGTTTATTACACAAGACAAATAAGATGTACATTCAGTAAACAAGTATAGTTTTTAGAATAGGGCATGTAACATTTGGCTTACTCCTCGTTACGTTAATATATAGTTAGCTTCTTAATGTAAATTTACTAGCTGAATAGTAGTGGTAGTGTTGTTCTTCGTGTAGTTTCGTGCTTGCTGTCTGTTGTAGGAAACTCCAAGTACATCCCGTCGAGGCAAAAACATCTCAGTGGTTCATGTAAGACACTAATGACGTTTGTAGCATAACAATTATAAAGAGATCATAATGTTAAACTTATAATGTGATGTGTGTTCCTTTAGTTCAAAATATCGCTTATTCTCTATACTTAACAAGATAAGTTATTATGAGGAGAGAAGTCTATGTAAGGGTAAATAGGATCGCCTTTTACACTATCTAGTTCAGTTGTTTAATGGGACATGGAAAGTTGACTTACCAGACTCAATCTGCATATCTTCAGGAGTTGATACTCTGGGGGGATCGTCAATTCCGGTCATTTCTGCTACTCCTATTTCCGTGGTTGGATCTGCTTTCTCTCGAACAGGATTCTGTATTTTCTCAGGAGCTCAAACACCTTCTCTCCTTTTCTCTTGTTCACACTTTCTCTCCTACTTTCAGACTTCGCTTCAACAAAACCAAACTCAGCACTCCGAACTCTAAACTCGTCACGACCTGAACTCCCTGTGCTTTTCCCTAGGTTCGTATATATATCTCCCCCTAACCTTTTGCTTTCCCCTGCGTATTTGTTCTGGTTAATTTCAACAGTTCAACAACAATTTTAGGACTGTCGATTTTGGAGCTCTGCTCACATAAAATATTGGATTTATGGAGGTGGTGCGGAGGAGACTTTATTTTGGTAGGGTTTGTGCCTTCAGACTGGACAAAGACTTGATGGCCACAAGTTCGTTCACTTCCTCACACCAGACTTTCAAAAAACACAAACCTCCAGTGGACGTCTTATTCTGTTTATCCCAAAAGTGTTTTGTCAACAAATGCGCCTGGACGTCTGTCCACTCCGCTCGGACAAATGACCTCCGGCTGTTAGATAACAGGCGACCGGCGGAGGGCTGACGCTCCACGGGGTGACTTTCACTGCACGTGTGGGGAACCAGAAATATTTCCGCCTTCTCCCCACGAGCAGGTGTTGCTCCAAATATACAGCATAGTCACAAAAGTATGGGGCGCTTGTTCTCCTCATGAACGTCCCGTCATAAGTGAAAATGGTTGCATTTTCATACTACCTTGGTTGTAGAAATAATGTATGTGCATAGTAACCGTGCATAAACCAACTCTTTCATACTCTTAGGCATTTAGCTAAGAAATATTTTTAGATTAAACCACACACACCATCATGCATCTCTCATATTGTGAAGTTATACTTCATAACTGGGTTGTCACTATTGCAACAACAGGATACCTGCCCACCCACCGATGAGTAACCCAACAAGCTTTGAAACTGTGCCATCTGGTTGGTGGTATCCCGTCGAGAATAAGTAACATTAGCATTCTCCACTGGTGAAGTGTTACTTATTCAAAGCAGTGCAATACCTCGGCCACTCATTGTGAATGTATTCACAATATGTGATATAATTTAATGATGCATTCATACTACCATGGTAATAGAAATGATGTATGTGCTGTAACCATACATAAACCAACTCTTTCAGTTGAAGAATAAATGTGTGGAAATTTGCCTTTAGCCAGCAGGTAGTTGATTGCTGGAACAAACTTCCATCTGTTGTTGTGGAAGTTGATAGCTTAAATAAACTCAAGGAAGAAGTGGACAAACTTTGAGCGAATATGGATGGGTGATATGGGAATTTTTTTGGCTGATACTGTATAAGCTTTTCTTGCATCATATGTCTCTGCTTAATGCTAATAGTAAGTTATGTCTTCCTCCTTGTGAGCAGTAGTAAGGATCCCATTGGCATTGGGTTTACTCATTCCATTGAAGCCTTAAACACCTCAATGAGATCTAGTAAACTCAGAACTTCAGAGGTTCTTTATATCCAGTGCTGCAATTTGCAGGAGGGGAACTCTTTCTAGGTTTTTGTTCCACTCACTGATATTGTTGCTCTTCTCGGTACTCGTTCCAGCAGGTCCACACCCTTCTTTAAATGGGGCTTTCAGACTTGTGTGCAGTACTCAAGATGTTTCCTAACCGGCCTTATACAATGGGATAATCACCTCTTTATGCTTATTTTCAATATTCCGGTATATAATTGAGAAAATTTCATGACAGCCTGTCTGCACTGCTCAGAGAACTTGATATCTAATTGCAAAATAACTCCAGGTAATTTTTTTCAACCTGAGTGTGGTACCACACATTTGATACATTAATCCGGGATTAGTTCTTTCCATAATTGCTCATTTGCAATCAGAGTGACGTAACTCAAAAAGTATAAATTTTTCAGGTGAGGTTTTCAAATCTTTCAGTTTATTTAAATGTAAATAATTATCGTATGACTTCTCTAAATTGAATATGGTGTTGCATGTACTCTAACAGTCACAGATTGCACACCCACCAGGATTTTGGCAGTTTATCAATTTATCAGTATTAACGTAGAAATTTAACCTCAGGGACTCACATTTGGTTAGTATGGGCTTGGCACACCCAGGGTCCTGAGCTGGATGTCATCATTCTTCTCTTCCTTGGCAATTTCCTTCTACTCTCTCTCTCTCTCTCACATACACACACAGGATAAGTCAAAATTTTTTTTTTTTTTTTGGCTAGTGCAGCAAAAGCCTCAGGCTTCTTTGCACCATATAGCTAATGATGATGATGATAATAATAATAATTAACTAAAAAATACATATATTTACAATAATTAATTAGTTACAATAATTAACTAAAAATAAATAATTTTATTTTGAAATAATTATTTTATAAAAGGAAAAAATGTGAATAACTTAGTAATGACGTGATGTAATTGTAATTAGAATTGCAAAAAAAAAAAAAAAAAAAAAAAAGTGTTTACAAACTTTGAATTTCAAACATTAATGAACAAATTACTAAAAGGTACATTTACGAGCTTTTAAAGAACGATGTATAAAATTTTGGAGGGTTAAGTTTACTAAGATCTAGCAAGTTGGCCTGTTTCTTAGCATAAGCTAGTCGAAGATCTTCCATAACGTTACTGGTATTGGTCCTTGATTTACTCCTTTTAACCTGTAATTCTTCAAATTCTTCTGCCAAATAGGAGGTTTTATAGAAAACTGAAAATGGGTGCCCTTTTAATACTTTGAGTCTTTATTTCGCTGATTTTCAAGACCTTGTTCTTCATGTTCTTAAAACAACTAGCAACCATGTTTGAGGCAAGATTCTTGAAGTCAAAGAAATTGTGCAGTCTTATATGGCCATCCTGTCTTCTTTGCAGCTTTAAAAATTGAAATAAACTGGTCTGGAGTATGAATTGGACCTCTTTTCAGAGTCGGTCTTTTCTTCTCTGTCTTTCAGAGAGTGAAACCTTTGTTTTCGGTGTCCCTGGTTATGAAAGAATTGTGGATGATTGATTTCATGTTTGGAAATAGTGTACAAATACAGATAAACCACGAATTTGTTCTTTTGTTGCCCATCACAATTGTTGGTGTAGAAGTATGTCAGTTTCTTCGTCTGATGTCATTGCTTTTTCTTGGATGAATTTAAAGTTGCAGGTACCAATTTTATTAAAGCCTCTTTCTGCTTCTCCTTCATACGAAATGAGACATATTATACTGGTTGTTTTCAAATTGAAAAATGTCAGATTCAAAACATTTAACTTCGATTTGTAATAGAACATTAAGATATCGCCTTTTGGACATTGAAACACGGCCTGAAGATCATAGCAAGCAAGTGTAGTATTGCTTCCAGTATTCTCTTTATTATTTTTCTTTTCATTGCTACCTGAGTCTTTCATTTAAATGCTTGTAATTTAATTTTTGTTTCTCTTTTTCTTCACCACAAGCATTGTTGTATGCTATACACAGTTTGCATTGATCTGTCTTTGGTTTAAAGAACGACAGATTAAACTCCTCTGTGAAAATATGATAAAAGATTATTTAATTGGCATGAGGAGAATTGTCTTTTGAACATTTGTCAACACAGTCACAATAAATCTTAGCTACTGTTTTGCTTCCATCCATGAACGTCCGAGTGGAATGCTGTGCTTTCCACATCAGTCTTCTTTGATGAAACCAGGCACTTCAACTGTCTTATCCATCACTGTACAAATTGCTCTGGAACACTATGGCCATAGTTGCCGATGTGCCTAATAAATCCCAAAACAAACAAACAAATTGCTCTATCACTAATGTCCAATGCGTTTTTACAAAACAGCTTACAAACCCTTATGTTGTCCATTTGTTTTGAAATGGAAAGCATTGTTTGGCTGTCTGTTACATCCTTCCACCACATAACGACATCTTGGAGCAACTTTTGACATGCTTCCAGCAATGAAATCCCTCTGCCTCTGAAGATTCCCCATCTGCCAATAGCTGTTAAAAATTTTCAGTGTCTCATCTATTGTGAATTTTGTGTAACATTCCAGCTTGCATATTTTAGTTTCAGGTCTTGACCATTTACCAGTTTTTTTATTTTAGAATTCACCCTATATGGTTGACCAATATTTTTCAGCATTTTTTTTTTCTTATCTATCTGCCAGTCTTCCATTCTTTGTCGTCATTTTTTTCCCCTTAATTGCTTCTAAATCAGGTTGCCACACAGGTAACTGATCATTGTTCAGTTCATTCTGTTTATTAACACTGATGCTGTCACTAGATTCCCTGCTTTATTATATCTGATATTTTTCTTAATCACTGCATGTTGCCCACTGATTCATAGTCAGGATAAGTTAACTAATCATCCGAATCTGCAAACAGCAGTTACTTCTCATTAATTTAGTTTTGGAAATTTATACTAAATGTTATGTAATTAGGATTTGGAATAAATTGAATGAGTTAAATTTGTATAGATACCTGCACAAAACATGGAAAAAGAACTGGTTTTGGCTTATCATTCAACCCACTGACATTACTGCACTGATCAGGTGTTACGTCTAATCCTTCATATAGGTAAGTCATTCGTTTCAAGCACTTAATTGATTTGAGGCATGCTAGCTCTGATATTAGCTGGCCATAAACCATTTCATTGGTGGTATCAATATTCTGATTAGAGCCAGTTTGCTCTTTCCTAGATTGGAATTCATCTGTAACACAATCATAGAAAAATTACTGTTACTTGATGTTTTGTACCTTATTCATTTTTATTGTTACTTTTTTATTTTCAAATTGGCGTGCCAGTATGTTCATTATTAAAACATACTTGCATGTTGTTCTCCAGTAACTGGGTCCCATACAGTGTTGATAGAGTTCCAAATTATCTGTCTAGCTAGTTTCAATATTAAATGCAAATGTCTATTGCTATACATTTTTGCCTGTCAAACTCCACTAATCACTTGGAGCTCTTTGATTTCCTCTCTTTGCAATTGGACTTTCTCCAGTCCAACTTTCCTAACAGTGAGGTAATTTTCCTTGGTGATTTTAATGTTCACAACTCCAGCTTGCTTCCTTTCCTATTCCAAAGGTGTTTTTCTTTCTGCTTGGAAATTTGTTCATATCCAGCCAGTTCCTAAAAAGGGTGACAAAAATCCCTCTCTCCCATCCAGTTATCGTCACATTGCAATTACGTGTACTTTTTCTAAACTAATGGAGAAATCAATTAATCGCCAACACAAGTGAAACACAAGCAGTTGCTCTTGATATCTCAAAGGCTTTTGATTATATTTTGCATAAAGGTAGTAGTAGTAGTAGTGGCATGTGATGCAAGAAAGCAAGTGTATGAGCTTATGCAGCATCAGCCAAAAAAAAAAAAAATCACACCAGTTCCTCCTTAAATTTATTTAACCTGTCAACTTCCACAACGACAGATGGAAGTTTGTTCCAGCAATTAACCACCCCTGGCTAAAGGCAAATTTCCGCACATCTATTCTACATCTGTCTTTTCTTAATACGAATTTATGCCCCCTTAGGTTCGTAATCTGAACAAGTGGAAGGATCCCATCAGAATTCAGTGTGCTCAACCCATTCAAGGCCTTATATACCTCAATCAGATCACCGGGCAGGTTCCTAGTCTCCAGCCACTGCAATTTGCAGAACTTGATCCTCTCTTAGTAAGAGGATCATTCCCCTCACCAATCTTGTTGCCCTTCTCTGTACACGCTCAAGGAAATCTACATCCTTCCTAAAATGAGGCCTCCAGACCTGTACGCAGTACTCAAGGCGTGGCCTGATCTTTGCCTTATACAAGGGAATAATCACCTCCTTATCCCTGCTAGAAAAATTCCTGTATGTCATTGACAAGACACCATGAGCTACTCTTCAAGACCGTCGGCACTGCTCAGAAAACTTCATATCTTCCTGCACAATTACCCCCCGGTAATTTTCATGTATATTCTTCCGAATTTCACGTATCATTTAATTTTTAAATTGGTAAGGTAATAAAAAGTAAATTTGTGCTTAGTATCCTTTTCGTTCTCTATCACTGTCAGTCTAGTACCACAGAGTTGATACGTTACTCTTGGGTTACTGCTTCTCATATGTAGTACTTTACATTTGTCAATGTTACAGTCTTCATTGGCCAATCTTCATTGGCCACCACTCAGCCCATCTGCTCAACTTTTCTAGATCCTGTTGCAGCAGCGTACTGTCATTAGTGCCTTAACAGCCCTGCCAGCCTTCATATTGTCTGCAAACTTGGACATTAAGCTTGATATGCCATCATCAATATCATTTATAAATACAATAAACAACAATGGACCCAACACTGAACCCTGAGATACTACACTAATAACATTAGTCCACGATGAGCAGTGTCCATTGATTACCACTGTCTTCTCCCACTCAACCATCCCTTTATCCATAGCAGCATACAGTGCATTCCGGTTATTTGGGTCACTGGTTAATCGGGGCAAGGCGACTCCGTAGCCAGGTGGGAAGGAGCAGCAATGCATAGCACACGTAAATTTGATTAGATCGGGGTTCGAGCCCGTCACCACCAAATACGGAGAATACGGAAAGGTCAGGGAATGACCACCGCATATCCCGGAGCAATACGGCCTTAGTTGCTAATGCTCCTAAGAAAAAAAAAACCAATAATAATCGGGGCAGCCGTTTATTTGGGGCAAATCTTAAAAAACAGATTGGTTTTTGTTTTTTAAGATTTGCCCCAAATAAACGGCTGCCCCGATTAACTGGTGGCCCAAATAACCGGAATGCACTGTATGCTGCTATGGATAAAGGGATGGTTGAGTGGGGTTTACATCGCTTAATTGGGACAAAATGCCGTTTAATCGGGGCAGGAGACCTCAGTACTGGAGATTACCCTGCGATTGTCTCCAACCGTACCAAGTAGTTCTGTTGGATTTCTGGAGGTCACAACAATAAAAACAATTAGCAGTCACTTGTTTATTGGGCTTTTCTGTTAGTGCAATCTATCATAAATGGATAGTAAACTCGATCGTATTGAATTTGTGATAATACCGACAGCTGGAATTCTGTGGGTTATTATGGTGAAATGTGTTTACACTTCCATGGAATCTTCAATCATATAAAAAAGATAATTTTCAGAATCTTCTCTTTATTCCTATTTTTAAAGCTTTGTAACTTGTTACTCCGTTCTCACTTGCGGCGCATATTGTGTTACTTGCAATTTGTGTGTGCCGTGTTTTTTGTTATTGATTGCTTATCTTTTTACTGTTTTAAATTTTAACCCCCACCCACAAATGTCAGTGAACAGAAATGTCAACTAGTTTAGTTAGTATGTACATATTATAGTGCGTATTAATTATTCCGATTTTTACGTATATTCTTCCGATTTTCACGTATATTCTTCCGAATTTCACGTATCATTTAATTTTTTAATTGGTAAGGTAATAAAGAGTAAATTTGTGCTTAGTATCCCATTTTCGCTAATTAGAATTGCTGTTTAATTGAATTAAAATTCAATTCACGAACGTGATCACAATGACCGACGCTTACTACACATCGTATAGTGAACTGTACTTTACTATGGTGAGTTCGTCGTAACGTGATTTGATTGTTCAGTGAACTAATTGTAAAGGGGGGGGGGATATATTGTATTTTTAAATATTTACGTGAAACTTCGGATAATTGGGGCAGCCGCTTAATCGAGCCAAATCCTAGTCCTGATGCATTCCAAATAACCGGAATCGACAGTATATATATACATGCATGCATATATACACATATATATATACCTGCATGCATATATACACGAGGTGTGTCTAAAAAGTAATGAGACTGAACACGTGGCTCAAACTGGCAACCCTGCAGCCATGCCTCTGACACCAACTAAGATCTACATTCTTACTTGATGTTCAGTGCAAGTTTCAACTTGATAGTGTTAACACGTCTGACTTGACAGAGTTTTGTAAGTTTGTGTAGTTGTGACGTGTTATGAAAATGTAAAAAACGAAATCTTGAGCAGCGTTGCGCGATCAAATTTTGCATCAAACTTAATGAAAACGCAACAGAAACATATGAAAAATGAAAATAGGCTTATGGAGAGCATGCTCTATCAAGGGCACAGGTTTTTAGCTCGAGCTCTTCCCTATATAGGGAAGAGCTCGAGATTTTCAGAGTAAAAACTGAACTGATCAATTGTGGTTACTGAAAGCATATATTAGACAAGTGCTTGCTGCAAGCACAAGATCTAACGACCCATCTGAGGCAGTCATCCCCACATGACAATATGCCTACTGCCTATATCACTCAGCCGTAGCCGAGTGGTCAAGCGCGCGGGTGCATAAGTACACGAGCCTTAAGTGATCTGGGTTCAAGCCTGTGACTGCTGAATACGGTGCTGTTTCTTGTATTCTCTCTACTTTAGCATTAGCATTAGTAGAGGCATTTGATGCAAGAAAGCAAGCTTATGCAGCATCAGCCAAAAAAAAAAAAAAATAAATAAATAAAAAATAACCACTTCCACTTCACCCTTCTGTTCGTTCGAAATACCTGTCAAGCTGAGCCTTAAACTTATTTAAGCTATCAACTTCCACGACAAGGGATGGAAGTCTCTTCCACCAACCAACCACCTGCTGGCTAAAGGCAAATTTCCGCACGTCTATCCTACATCTGTCTTTCCTCAATTTGAATTTATACCCTCTCAGGTGATTACTCTGAGCAAGAGGAAGAATCCCATCAGCATTGAGCATGCTCAAACCATTAAAGGCTTTATATCAGATCACCTCGCTGGTGCCTAGTCCCCAGACACTGTAATTTGTAAAACTTAAGCCTTTCTTCGTAAGAGCACCCCTTTGTTCATTCACCAATCTTGTTGTACTCGTTCCAGCATCTCTACATCCTTCATTCACCAATCTTGTTGTACTTCTCTGTACTCGTTCCAGCATCTCTACATCCTTCTTGAAATGAGGCCTCCAGACCTGTATACAGTACTCTAGGTGTGGCCTGACCATTGCCTTATACAAGGGAATAATCACCTCCTTATCCCTGCTAGAAAAATTCCTATATATCATCGACAATACACCATGAGCTACTCTTGCCGCCCGTCTGCACTGCTCAGAAAACTTCATATCTGCCTGCACAACCACCCCCAGGTCCCTTAAATTCTCTACCACTGTCAGTGTAGTACCACAGAGTTGATACGTTGCTCTGGGGTTGCTGTTTCCCATATGTAGTACTTTACATTTGTCAATGTTAAACTTCATTTGCCACCTCTCAGCCCATCTGCTCAACCTTTCTAGATCCTGTTGCAGTAGCATAGTGTCAGTAGTGTCCTTGACAACCCTGCCAACCTTCGTATCGTCTGCAAACTTGGACATTAAGCTTGATATACCATCATCAATATCATTTATAAATACAGAAAACAATAATGGACCCAATACTGAACCCTGAGGGACTCCACTAATAACATTAGTCCACGATGAGCAGTGTCCATTGATTACCACTCTGTCTTCTCCCCCTCAACCACCCCTTTATCCATAGCAGCAATTTGCCTCCAATGCCACACTGCTCCAATTTGTGCAGCAGTCTTCCATGTGCAACAGTATCAAAAGCCTTTCTAAGATCCAAGTATATAATATCAAAGTTATTCCCTGCATCCAGTTCTTTTGTGACTGCATCATAGTATCCAATCAAATTGGTCAGGCAACACTTCCCCTAACAAAACCATGCTATGTCTGAGCTATAACTGAAGTCTTGTGTAGATGATCCTGCAGTGCTTCTTTAACCAGTGCCTCCATTAATTTTCCAGGAACAGAAGTTAAACTAACTGGTCTATAATTACTTGTGTCGCCGTTTGATCCTCCTTTCTGAATTGGGGTCACATTTGCACATCTCCAGTCCATGGGTACTTCCCCTGAGTCCAAGGAAGCTCTCATAATTATGGGTAAGAGTTTGCTTACTTCCTTTGCTGCCTCCTTTAATATAACTGGATAGATCCCATCCACCCCAGGTGCCTTTCTTGTATTTATCTTCAACAATTTCTCCTCCACTTTACTCTCAGTTATTACAAGATTCTGTAGCTTACTGCCAGAGTTGAATACACCTCTGGCATTCCCCTCGCTGAATAACTCCTCATGTGTGAATGTCGATGCAAAATATTCATTCAGTTTGTTAGCTACCTGAGCAGAATCATCAAATTTGACCCATCGATATCAAGTAGACCAATCTGATTCATCCCCTTCCTTCTAGAGTTTACATAAGTAAAGAACTCTTTGCTGTTTTTCTTTGCATCCCTTGCCAAAGATTTCTCATAATCTGCCTTCGCCTGCCTAACCTCCTTTGTAACTTGGTTACAGATCAACTTGTATCTATCATAGGCTTCTGTGTCACGTGTTAATTTGTATGTATCCCATGCATTTTTCTACTCTGCCATATGTTTCATTAGTTCATCTGTCATCCGCTTAGGCCTAAACCTTGAAAAATATTTCTTAGTTGGTATGTAAAGCCTTGTAGCTTCCAAGATAAGTTCTTTGAATGCTTCTCATTTTGAATTTGTTGTTGGTAACATCATCAGTTGGTTCCACTGTATAGAATTTAAATACTGTCTCAGTCCATCGTAGTCGCCTTTACGAAAGCAATAACCCTTCCCTTTACCCCTAATAGTAGTTACCTCTTTGAGTAAATCCCACTTCAGCACACTGTGATCACTGCTACCTAGTTGTTCATTTACCTGCAGATTCTTAATGCATGAAGAATCACTACTGATAATCAAATCAAGAGTATTACTCCCTCTAGTTGCCTCCCGAACATGCTGGTTTAGAAAAAAATCATCCAATAAATCCACAAAAGCCTTGCTAGTGTGTGAGTGACCATCCCCCAAATTCCAGTCAATATCTGGGAAATTAAAATCCCCCATTATACGACTCTCTGATTTACTGGCCCACTCTATTTCCCCGTGCAGTTTCTTATTATACTCATCAGAGTCATTAGGCCTATAGCACACTCCTACTCTCAATTTTGATGACCCAATTCTTATGTCACACCAAACTGACTCGACACTGCACTGTCCAGCCATGTCGACTGGCTTCACTTCCTTGGATTTTTTGTATTTCTTAACTAATAGCATAACCTCTCCTCCCTGTCTATCCTTTCTGTAGATATTGTACTCCCCAAATTCCAGTTCTGCATTCCTTATATCTGTGTGACACGACGTCTCTGAAATCCCCACAATATCTGCCTTTGATGTTTTGAGCAATACCTCAAATTCATCAAATTTATTTACTAAACTCCTAGCATTGGTGTACACGCAAGTATACATGCACCTGTTCTTTTTCTTAGATAACCTAACACAACCCATGTGTTGACTTGTACCCCAATGATTCCCAGCAGTCTCTGAAATATCCTGCATCTTATTTTCCAGGCTGCGACTCATTCCAATAGAAGCAGTGCAAGAATCACTTTCACCTCTGCCAGTGGCTACTGTTAATCTATTAGTCCTTGTATCCCCCCAATCTAGCAGTTTTCCGACCCACCTAACACTGCCTCTATAGCATCAGCAAACATTCTTGCAACCTTTCTATTTAAGTGTATCCCATCCCTGTAGAAGTAGTCTCTCCTGTTAACAAGTACAGACCAGGCTGAAAAAAATTCTAACCCTTGAGCCTTGCACAATCCTTCCAGGGCCGAATTGATCGACAGGGCTCTCATATACTCCCTCCTGTCGTGTCTGGGCAGAATTGCAGACACTTTAAAATTCAACCCTAATTCACCGCTTTTTTTCAACAGTGACCTGTACTTGTTAAGTAATTCCCCCAGTCTCCTACTCTTAATATCATTAGTGCCAACGTGTACAACTATATCACCTTTTGTGCCCTTAGAAGATGATATCCGTTCTACAAAGTTATCAACCTTTGCCCCTGGCAGACATACCCTGGTCCTGTTCCACCTATCCTTTTTACAAAGCAAAAACTTTGTGAACATCTCTGACCGTGTAGTCGTCTTGGAGTAATAAACAGAAAATTTAAATTTATATTCCCTACTATCTGGGCATGTTGGACCAGATTTCGAAAATCCTCTTGGAATACAGCATAAAATGCGTACAACTAGTAGGAGCTTACATCCTCTGATTTCTAATGTGAAAACTTCAGTCACCCCACTTTTGCGTAGCAGAGTAGTATACCATGTTACTTGCAAAGATTGTGGCATTTGCTATATAGGGGAGAGCTTGAGATGCCTTCAGGGCCGTCTTGCAGACCATGACAGATCGATTCGCCTTGGTGACATTGAACCCTCTGCAATCGCAGAACATTTCAGGTCAAGCCACCATGACCTTAAACCTAAACGCGATTACAAAGTGATCGACCAGTACTGGCACTTCTGCCCGCCACCTTTGGCTAGAATTGCTAAACATCATACAATTCAAGAATCACTGCAAGGGCACGAGACTGCACCCTATCTTGAAATCAACAGTCTTGGAGTTCGACAAGCACTGTTTCTTGGTTTTCTTACCAAGAAAGGCTTAAGTTCAGGAGTACAGAGAAGGGCAACAAGATTAGTGAATGGAACAAAGGGTTGCTCTTACGAAGAAAGGCTTAAGTTTTTCAAATTACAGTGTCCGGAGACTAGGCACCTGCGAGGTGATCTGATTGAGGTGTTTAAAGCTGTGAATGGTTTGAGTATGCTCAATGCCGATGGGATTCTTCCTCTTGCTCAGAATAATTGCCTGAGAGGGCATAAATTCAAATTGAGGAAAGACGGTTGTAGGATAGATGTATGGAAGTTTGCCTTTAGCCAGCGGGTGGTTGATTGCTGGAACAAACCTCCGTCTGTCATTGTAGAAGTTGATAGCTTAAATAGATTCAGGGCAGAACTTGGCAAACATTCGGAGCAAGTGGATGGGTAAAATAAGGGTGTTTTTTTTTTTTGGCTGATGCTATATAAGCTTGCGTTCTTGCATCATGTGCTAATGCTAAGTTCTGCAAATTGCAGCTTCTGGAGACTAGGTACCCGTGAGGTGATCTGATTTTGGTGTATAAGGCTTGGAATGGATTGAGCATGCTGAATTATAATGGGATTCTTCATCTTGCTCAGATTACAAACCTGAGGGGCATAAATTCAAAATGAAGAAAGACAGTTGTAGAATAGATGTGGAGAAATTTGTCTTTAGGCAGCAGGTGGTTAATTGCTGGAACAAACTTCCATCTGTCATTGTGGAAGTTGACAGTTTAAATAAATTCATGGAGGAACTGGTTGTGTGAAATTTTTTTTTGGCTGATGTATATAAGCTGATACGCTTGCAAGAAAGCAAGCGTATCAGCTTATTACTAAAATGCTGATGAAACAGAACTTTTTTATAATTTTTGGTTTTAAAATTACAGACATAAATTGTGTTTAATGTTAAGTGTGTTATAGTTTATACAAGCATATTAATACAAATAATAATAATAATATTATTAGCCATATGAGAGAGAGAGAGAGACCAGCTCAGGACCCTTGGTGTGCCAAGCCCATACTCACCAGATGTTAGACTCATGGGTGAGTATGTAGGTAGACACTTATTATTTTTTTCTCTCCAATATTTCTTTTGTTTTTTGAATCTTGTAAATTCTGAATAACTTTTTATTAAGTTATTGAGAATTTAAAAAAATAGGAGGTAGATTTAACTCATCACTGCTATAAAGTGTTCATTGTTTAATGGCCCCAGGGGTTTCCCCATCTGCACTGTCACTGATATAGCAATTAACGGCTATAACAAGGAAATTTTATTGGCCCCCTTGATGCTCGTTATAACCGAGTTCGACTATGTATATATATTTTCCTTAACCAATTAAATTCTTATTTATTATTCTTTGAATGAAGAAAATGGTAAGCCACTTTATTTGTTCCTTGAGTGCCAAGGAAGAATTTTGAAGATAAACTTTGCAGCTTAAGTCTTGTTTGTGCATGCAAATTGTTTTAACACTGATTGACATTATACTTGGAACAATTTATTAACGGATCACTGGCTTACTGGCTCATTCTTCTCTTTCCTGGTGATTCCCTTCTACTTTTAACTCTCTCTCTCTCTCTCTCTCTCTCTCTCTCTCTCTCTCTCTCTCTCTCTCTCAGGGTTACTCGGGAACTTTTTTTTTTCCTGGTGCAGCATAAGCCTCAGGCTTCCTTGCATCATATGGATATTAATAATAATAATAATAATAATTATGTTCTTATTTAAAGGAAGAAAAAATTTCTTACTTGATAAGAGTGGCCTGCTTCATATGATATGAAGCATTCAAATTTCACATATCACAAATGGTATTAATGCTAATTATGTGTATCACATAATTTGCATTAATTATTTAATTGATCTTGAATGGGAATATATATACTAATCATTTTTTGCGTTTTAAAATTGAAGTTTAATAAACTTTTGCTGTTTATTTTATTATTGTCTGTTATGTTATTCATTAGTTATTCACTTGAATCTGGCAGGAAACCTTGGGAATCCCAATTGGAAGTTGTGTTTAACCATAATGTCGTATTCTTGATAATGATAGTCATTAGACAATATTGGCTGTATAAATTGAAATTTATTTATATTATATAAAGTGAGGAATATATATATATATTTCTTACCTAATTAAGCCTCCTGCTAGCTAAACTGTTATTCAATGCCCATGACTACAACACGTACACAAAATGAATATATACAAGTAATACTACCAAATTCCCTCTTTGCAGTAAGTCACATGATAGGCCAATAGACATACCCAATCACAAAATCCCATGCGTGCGTGGCCAGTTGCTCAAAAGGTGATACATTCCTCTATCTGTTATTGTTGTATTGCCCATACTTCATTTCTTTCCAAAGTAATATTGAAATCCATCATCTGATTACCGATTGCCTTACTAATCTTTAAATCTTTCTTCAAATTTGCTAAGATTTCCATCATGTTTGTCATTCCTTCTGATATTTTTGCAGTTGGATAGATATCTTTCTCTCTAACTTCCTACTGGTGTTATTGGTAGATGGCTCTCTATCTTCTAATTTCTCAGCTAATGCCGATTTTCCCAAGTTCAGTTTTTTTCAACCACATAGTTATTGTTAGCTGTTCTATGGGTACGTTAGATTCATAGCTTTGGGGGTCTCTTCTTCAGTGGAGACTGAACTGTGGCCATTCTCATTCTTAAAGTGTTTGTCATTTCAACAATTCTAAGTGGAATGGTATATATGACATCTATTCTACTTTCTTCTTTATGAATAAACTTTATTTTTTGCATCGTATACCTCTACTAATGCCAATGACTAATATTTTTAATTTCTTGATTCTAATATTTGCTCAGGTCATGACACTGATAATATTCTTTAGTCTCATTCCACTCTAAGCTTTTGTCCATTATTTAAACCTCAGAAAAATGTGATTTTTCTCAGTAAGATATTCCACAGTAATGTCAAACTCTTGCATTATCAAAAACTTGAAATAGTTTTTGATACTACAAGAGTTTGAGATTACTGAATTCTTGTTATTTTTTATATTAAATTTTTTATCCTCATTGTTGATGGAAAGATTTCTATGGTCCAAGTTTACTGCAAGATGAGAATGAGGTATATTGTAGTTGGCTTGCATCCAGATCTCTCTGTTCATTTTTTGTCATTAATAAAGTTGCTGGAGGAGTTGCAAACAGGTTAATAATAAATTCAAGCTTGATTTTGACAAAGCCAAAAATAGGAAACCTGTCATGTCCATTTGCCTTGACTTCTGTCCATCTGTACAGGAACTCCCTGACTTACGTAATACTCGACTTATGCAAATTTGACTTTATGTAAGTTTTTGCCTGCCAGTGAAAACGTATTTTGCATCAGTAGTGATAAATGGAGGTATCGTGAAAATATCGTAATGTTGAACCCAATAACACTTTTTTTTTTTTTTTTTTTTGTAATTTGTTCCAAGTCCTTGGAAGTTAAATTTTGCTATACTACTAAGCTATTTATCTCTTTAAAAGGTCATATTTATAATGGAACTTGCACTACCCCTTCATCGTTATCATATGTTCCTTATAAGAATCAATTTTGATTCTTATATGGGTAAAGTGCCTGCCTGGCAACCCAAAGGTCACGGGTTCGAATCTTGCCTCGGGCTTGGATCAAAATAGTGCAAAAACCCTTGGGAGTTTCACTATGGCCACAGAAGCCGATGCGCCAACAACTACCAAAAAAAAAAAAAAAAAAAAAAAAAAAAATTGGCATTTCGTGAAATTACGTCGGCAACGCTGAGGTTTGAGAAGATGGATCCTGACAGCGAACAATTCTTAAAGGTTTACAGAGGGGTGGGGTGAATGATATGCCTGCTTGCTACAAAGAAATCTACAATGAAAAGAAAAGCCACTGTCCAGTCATCTATTAACGTTTTGTAAGGTTGAGCGGCCCAACCCCTTCTAAATCTCCATAGCGGTGTACTTATCAGCTAAAGACGTCGATTCTGGCAACAGTGCTTGAGAAGTAAAACTTACTGACATTATGGGTTGTAAGGAGTTGTATGCCTGTCTCCTCTCTTTTTTTGGAATTTTATAATTTTGAAATTTTTTTAAATTGCATGCTTTTGTAATTTTTCCTGCCCATTAGACTGTTAGTAATCCTGGGTATAACCTCCATGCACAAGTACATGGTGGGTGACCACCCAGGTGTGAACCAACGTAAGCAGGGGTCGAGGTGTGGCATCCACACCACATAGAGGAATGCCGCCCCTCTATGTTACTAGGCAGTACTAGGTGGTAGATGACGCTCATCAACCGGTGCAATACCACCACTTTGATTATTTGGAGGCTTGAAGTTGTGAACCCATGTTTAGTCTCTAGAGCTAAGTTCCGGTCAACCCTTCCCTATCTCTTCCATCATGCAGTATGATTGATGACTTTTGAGGTTATGATGAATGTCGTGGCGAGATCCAATATTCCTTACATTTCGAGGGTACAGCTCTAAAACGGTGTTCGCAGGCCGGCCGCTAGTTAGTACACAGGACTGAACTCTCTAGTTCTCTCTAGGTAACTCTCTAGGAGGCTTCCCGATCAGCTAGTGTATAATCGTGCCACCTCTACTCTGCCAGATAGTGACTGGAGGGAGTCCGAGTAGTGTGTATGCCGGGAGCATTGTCGAGGCCACGTTATGTCAAGGATCTGGGTATATTCTTGCCACGTGTAGGCCATATCCAAAAATTTTATTACTTCATACAGCATGTCCCACCCACTTTTTCTTACTGTTGAATACACCATGAATTGTCAAACTAATAGAGCAAGCTTATCTGCAAAAAGATCTAAACCTCCCAAGGACTTCCTAATTCATTTCACAAATATACGTGGTCTCAATTCTAATCTCAACGATGTCCATTTCCACTTGCAGTCTTCCAAATCCCATGTACTTTTTCTGACAGAATCTCAGTTATCGGTTGATTCAACTACTGCTCATCTCAGATGCCCAAATTATTCGCTGCATGATTCCTTTCGCCTCAAAGGTTGGTACTTGTGCATATGTCTGTTCTGATATTCCCTGTCAGAGACTTGGCAATTTGGAATCTCCTCTCTTTGATCTTCTCTGGCTTAAAATCTCTCTACCTCATTGTGTAAAATTCATCTGTTGTCTCTACCGTTCTCCCAACTCCACTAATCACTTGGAGCTCTTTGACTTCCTCTCTTTGCAACTTGACTTTCTTCAGTCCAACTTTCCTAACAGCGAGGTAATTTTCCTTGGTGATTTAATGTTCACAACTATAGCTGGCTTCCGTTTTCTAGTCACACCGACCCAGCAGGTCGAAATGCTGAGGCTTTTGCAATTACTAATGACCTATCACAGATTGTTCATTTATCTACAAGAATACCTGACAATCCTAATCATACCGCCAATACGCTTGATCTTTTTCTCACAAACAACCCTTCTAAGTACACGGTTGAAGTGAGAGGTCCTTTAGGCACTTCAGACCACAACTTGGTGATTGTCTCTTCTTCAATGGAACCTTTATCTCACGGCTATTCCCAGCCTTGTGTTGTTTGGCATTACAGGTGACCCCCGCTTAACGCTGATCATTCGTTCCGGAAAAACAGAGCGCTAAGCGAGCGCCGCTTTCCCATAAGGTAACATATGTATTTGTGAGCTGCGGTCGGTGCCATAGGATATTTCCTAATCAATAATAAACGGTAATGAAAAGATGCACAAATGTCGGTCAAAATATTTAATATTCAAATATTTGCACATATAAAATATTCTGCATTACATACGTATAATTATGTGGTAACTACTTGCGTCTCAAAAGTAAACAAAATTCCAATTAAAATAATGAATTTAATTGATTTAATTTAATGGATGAATTTAATCATGAAAAATGTGTGGATTTTGAGTTGAACTTTGGCCCTCTTCCAAATAAACTAAAAGGGGTATTAATTTTAAATGGCCCGCAGCGTTACCACCCAACAATAAAGTCAACCGATCCTTCGCCGCTTTGAAACTTGGCATGTTTTTTGTTCTTTCACTATGAAACTTCTTTTAGGCATTCGTTTCCACAAAAGTCCTGCCTGCTTCATCTATGTTAAAAACTTGTTGAGAAGTATAACACATAATACCCCTCTTCAATAATTTTAACAAGTTCTTTTTTGAAAGTTTCGGCTCCTTAATCTGCACTAGCGGCTTCTCCCGGGATTTTAAATCTATTCTACCAGTTTTAAATGGTTCCACATTTTTTTTTTAGGCGAGTTTTCTTCAGATCATCGTATTGGCTAATCTCTTTCTCTCTCACTCTCTCTCTTTTTAATATTTAGCTTAACTGAATTCTGCACTGGAATATTATCTTCAAAAAAATTAGTCTTTCCATTTCAATCCTAATAGCCGGTCTAGTCCTAGTTGCTTGCAGTGGAACAGCTATCTTTCCCGCTGCTAAAATTAATTCTTTATTTTTTCATAATTGTTCTTACAGTTAAATTTGCGAGTCCTAAATTATGGCACACATCCGCTTGTCGTTGACCGGAATCGATTCGCTTCAAAACGTCTAATTTAATTTTCAAATTCAGTCTTTTTCTTACATTTATATTCTTCGTACCGCGCCCAGACGTTGTTGCATTTTCATTCCTGTCGGTCATTATTAGCTCTTCGAAAATATAACTGCGTTGGTTGAATTAATTATGATACAATGTTCAAGTAAACTGTCCGATATGCACGATGTCTAATACTGTACTGAGTGATGACTAACTAGACTTCGGATAAATGCATATAACGCAAATATTACAAGCAGTATATTTGATCATTTTTTAAAATGTTGATCTCGGAACTGCGTAACAAGTGACTGTACTTAAATTAGCGTGAGAGAAAATTTCACTGAGCATGGGAAAATTGCTCAAGTCGGCGTGGGAAACGTTTTAATGCTGTTTTGCTATTCATTTTCAAGCTATCGACTCCATCAAATGAAACGATTTCGTTAAATATGTCAAAAATGTAATCTGTAAAAGAGCGTTATAGTGATCTGTGACAGCGTTATAGTCAGATACGGGTTATAATATAAGAACAGCGTTATATCGAATCAGCGTAAAGCGAACCGCGTTATAACGGGGGCCTGCTGTACAAGAATGCAAAATTGGATGACCTGCGCGACTTCTTTTCCTTGGTCGGATTACTGTTTCAAAACTTCTGATGTCAATGTTTGCTCAGATCGTGTCAGTGAAATTATTCTTGCAGGAATGGAAACCTTTATCCCACACTCCACTTTAAAATCTCGTCCTTTATCTAAACCTTGGTTTTCCAATAAATGTGCTAAGGCTGTTCAAGAGAAGAATGTTGCATATTGTAATTAGCTTGTTTCTAATTCTTCAGTTTCATTTTCTGCCTACACCAAAGCTCGCAACAATCGTAAAGCAGTTATTAATCAGTCCAAACTAGTTTGAACAGGTTAAGAGTAGAAAACTTGCTTCTTGCCCTAATGGTAGCCGAACATTCTGGTCTCTTGCCAAAGCTATTGGCCGCAACTTTTGCTCATCTCTGCTCCCACCTCTGTCGATACCATATGGTTCTATTGTCACTTCAGCCAAGGATAAAGTTGACCTGCTAGCATCCCATTTTTCTTCGAGCTCATGTATTAATGATCTTGGTAAAACACCTCCCACCATTCCCAACAAGCTCCATTCAATGCCTCCTGTGGTCTTCCATCAAAAGGATATCAGAAGGATTTTGATGAATCTTGATGCTAAGAAAGCTCCAGGTCCTGATGGTATTTCTTCACTTGTTCTCAAAGCCTGTGCTCCTGAACTTACTCCTATTCTTTGCCGCCTTTTTTCACTTTCTTAATCCAAAGGGGTTTTTCCTTCTGCTTGGAAATTTGCTCATATTCAGCCAGTTCCTAAAAAGGGTGACAGATCCTTCCCATCCAATTATTGTCCCATTTCAATTACTTCTACTCTTTCTAAAGTAATGGAGAAATAAATTAACAGCGAACTCCTAACTTCTGCTTCTAAACTACCTAGAAACCTTCCGTCTGATCAGCGATCGCCAGTATGGATTCCATCAGTGTCGATCCACTGGTGATATTCTGGCTTATGTTACCCATTTATGGACTAATTAAATGGAATGGTTCAGTGAAACACAAGTAGTTGCTCTTGACATTTCAAAGGCTTTTGATCGTGTTTGGCATAAAGGTCTTCTAAACAAGCTTCCATCTTATGGTTTGCCAACTGTTTTTAGTAATTGGTTATCCAGTTTTCTCTCTGATCGCTCACTGAGGGTGATGGTAGATGGCTCCCTGTCTTCTAACTTCTCCGCTAATGCCGGTGTCCCCCAATGTTCAGTTCTTTCTCCCACTCTTTTCCTCTTGTATATTACCTTCATATATGACCTTCTTCCATTGACTGGAAATCCTCTCCATAGTTTTGCCGATGATAGCACATTGCATTCCACTTTCCATTTTGAGAAACCTTGTCCTGCTCAATCAGCTTCAACTTCTCGAAAATATGCTACCAATTCCTTAAATGCTGATTTTCAGGTAATTCTCCATTGGGGCAAAGACAACTTTGTTGATTTCAACCTTAGTAAAACTCAGTCTTGTCTTATATCTCGTAAAAATGATTCTTCTGCTCCTATGCTTATCTTTAGTGACACTCCGATTTCTAGGCAAAATGATATATCTCTTTTGGGGATTACCCTGACTTCTAATCTCTCTTGGCACAAGCACATTACAAATATTGCTTCCTCTGCATCTAAAAAACTTGGTTTTCTCTTTTGCTCTCGGCGTTACTTTTCTTCCAAACAGCTGCTCACTCTGTGTAAATCGCAAATCTGCCTTGCCATGGAATATTTTTCCAGCCTCTGGGGTGGTACCCCCAAAACCTCTCAGGCTTCTTGATTCCATTCAGAAGAGGGCAGTTAGGTTAATTAATGATTCATCTCTAACAGTCTCTCCACTCGCTTTCTCATAGACGTACTGTTTCTGCTGCATGCCTCTTCTACAGATACTTTGATGGGCACTGTTCTTCTGAATTGGCTTCTATAATTCCCGGACTCTCTTTCAAAATAGTCCGAACATGTGTCGCCACCAGCCAACATCCATTTACTGTCCAACTTCAAACCCACAGAACCCCACTTTTCATCTTCCTTATTTATTCATTCAACTGCCGTTTTCTGGAACAACCTTCCTTCATACGTATTTCCCGAAAATTACAATCTACAGAAGTTCAAGTCCAACGTCAACAAATATCTTCTTTCGTCTTCTCAACCTCCAACCCAAGCACGGTACTAAGTACTATAGGTTATAATACCTCTCGTGTTTGGGGTTCACATAAAAAAAAAAAAAAAATTGAAATTGAATAAATACAATAAATAATTCTATTTATATGTTTGTCCAACATTTCTTTTTTGATTCAATCAATTCAGCGAGCACAGTTTTGAGTGTTGCACAAGCATGGGGGAAAATTCCGACTTACTTAGAATTCCGCAGAAAGCAACCCTTATGTAAGTTGGGGAATTCCTGTATTTACAGTACTATGGCATCCTGGTAGTTGTGTTTCATATTTATCTAAAGATAAGCTGACAATCCGATAAAGATCTAATAAAAATATGATAAAGACGTAATAAAATGAAAATTTAATAAAGTATGATCTAATAAAGTTGGTACTTGTTATCTTACTCCTGTATTGATTATCTTGGTAAATCCTTCCCTATGGTACTGAAAACACCTGATTCAATGATTAAAGCAATCATTTTTCTAACAATGACACTTGCAGGATTGCAACAGTCTGGCCTGTCTCAATGCCGAAAAATCTATAGGTCCTAAAATATATCTCTACTGGTCCCCTTACAACCCATACTGTAAAAATAACTCCTTTTTGTTTTGTGTCATTTTTTTGAATGGTTTATTCCACATTTTTTTAATTTGTGTGGATTTTCTCCTTCAGCCATTTCCTAAAATGGATGAATGATCATTTCCTTTCAGTTATTGTTGTATTGTACTTAACTGTTTGTAGAATAATGGAGAAGTCTTATGTATTCTGAAATCTTCCATCTTATTAATGATCTACAATATGACAGTTCTTATTCAATTAGATACCTAGAATAATTAAACTACTCATCTTTGATCAAATTTCATGGAAAAGTTTGGACATGATATTTCTACAATTATTAAACTTATTTGGCATAAAGAGTTTTTAGCCACCCAAATTTGCAGTTTGATAGCCAGTTTCTCTGACCATCTGCTCTCACATAAACAGTGAACATGAATTTTAATTGGTGGTAAAATTTGAAAAACTGTGCTCTGCACAACAGCTTCAACCACTGGAATTTTTATGAACAGTTCCTTAAGTGCTAATTTTTCTTGTAATTTTGCAGGAAATAAGAAACTTCACTTTCATCCTTATGAAACAGAGGTTCACTTCCTACAGATACATTAGTATTAGCATTAGTAGAGGCATATGATGCAAGAAAGCAAACTTATGCAACATCAGCCAAAAAAAAAAAAAAAAAAAACACTTCTACTTCTTCCCTCCGTTCGTTTGAAATACATGTCCTGCTGAGCTTTAAATTTATTTAGGCTATCGACTTAAGAATCCTCTTACCAAGAACTTAAGCCTCTCTTGGTAAGAGGATCCCTTCATTCCCCTCACCAACCTTGTTACCCTTCTCTGTACACGCTCATGCAAATATACTTAGCATTAGCATTAGTAGAGGAATTTGATGCAAGAAAGCAAGCTTATGCAGCATCAGCCAAAAAAATAAAAAATAACCACTTCACCCCTCTGTTCGTTCGAAATACCTGTCCAGCTGAGCCTTAAACTTATTTAGGCTATCAACTTCCACGACAAGGGAGGAAGTCTGTTCCACCAACCAACTACCTGCTGGCTAAAGGCAAACTTCGCACATCTATCTTCAATTTGAATTTATGCCCTCTCAGGTAATTATTCTGAGCAAGAGGAAGAATCCCATCAGCATTGAGTATGCTCAAACCATTCAAGGCTTTATACACCTCTATCAGATTACCTCGCTGGTGCCTAGTCTCCAGACACTGTAATTTGCAAAACTTAAGCCTTTCTTTGTAAGAGTACCCCTTTGTTCCATTCACTAATCTTGTTGCCCTTCTCTGTACTCGTTCCAGCAGCTCTACATCCTTCTTGAAATGAGGCCTCCAGACCTGTATACAGTACTCAAGGTGTGGCCTGACCATTGCCTTATACAAGGGAATAATCACCTCCTTATCCCTGCTAGAAAAATTCCTATGTATCATCGACAATACACCATGAGCTACTCTTGCAGCCCGTCTGCACTGCTCAGAGAACTTCATATCTACCTGCACAATTACCCCCAGGTCCTTTTCATTCTCTACCACTGTCAGTGTGGCGCCTCCGTAGCCAGGTGGGCAGGAGCAGCGGTGCGTAGCACACGCTTCTTGATTAGGCCGGGGTTCGAGCCCGTGACCACCAAATACGGAGGATGCGGAAAGGTCAGGGAATGACCACCGCATATCCCTGGAGCAATATGGCCTTAGTTGCTAATGCTCCTAAAAAAAAAAAAAAAAAAAAAACCACTGTCAGTGTAGTACCACAGAGTTGATATGTTACGCTGGGATTGCTGTTTCCCATATGTAGTACTTTACATTTGTCAAAGTTAAACTTCATTTGCCACCTCTCAGCCCATGTGCTCAACCTTTCCAGATCCTGTTGCAGGAGCATAGTGTCAGTAGTGTCCTTGACAACCCTGCCAACCTTTGTATCGTCTGCAAACTTGGACATTAAGCTTGATCATCAATATCATTTATAAATACAGAAAACAAGAATGGACCCAACACTGAACCCCGAGGGACTCCACTAATAACATTAGTACACGATGAGCAGTGTCCATTGATTACCACTCTCTGTCTTCTCTCCCTCAACCACCCCTTTATCCATAGTAGCAATTTGCTTCCAATGCCACACTGCTCCAATTTGTGCAGCAGTCTTCCATGTGCAACAGTATCAAAAGCCTTTCTAAGATCCAAGTATATAATATCAAAGTTATTCCCTGCATCCAGTTCTTTTGTGAATGCATCATAGTATCCAATCAAATTTGTCAGGCAAGACTTCCCCTTAACAAAACCATGCTGTGTCCGAGCTATAACTGAAGCCTTGTGTAGATGAATCTGTAGTGCTTCTTTAACCAGTGTCTCCATTAATTTTCCTGGAACAGGAGTGAAACTCACAGGTCTATAATTACTTGTCAGCCTTTAATCCCCCTTTGTGAATTGGGGTCACATTTGCACATCTCCAGTCTATGGGCACCTTCCCTGAGTCCAAGGAAGCTCTCATAATTATGGCTAAGGGTTTACTTACTTCCTTTGCTGCCTCCTTTAATATAACTGGATAGATCCCATCCACCCCTATATACAGGGTGATTCACTACCAGTGCGACAAACTTGCAGGAGGTGTAGGGGGCACATAGACGAATCGGAATCACATAGCATTGCAGGGTCCGAAATGCCTTCGTCATGCAGTAGAGGATGTTGATCGGGAGGTCGTGTGAACAGCGATCCCGCTGGAAGTCAGCATTTGCGAACCGGTTCCCGCGGCAGTAGGATGGACGAGTATTGAAATGTTGAACTGGCAGTCATGCATCTCACGTGCGGAGCTGCGGGCTGTAACGGGCGTGCCGCTCTGCGCTTGTACCAGGAGCATTTCCCGCACAGGCGTGTTCCTCATCATACGATTTTCGCCCATGTGCACAGAAGGTTACGTGAGACTGGTTGTTTCACGAGAGTTACCATGAATCGAGAGCGAACGACGAGGACACTAGACAATGAGGAGAATGTCCTACGTCTTGCAGAAGGCAATCCGAGTACGAGTACTCGAGCGATAGGCCAACGATTGGGTATTTCCCAATCCACTGTATGGAGGATACTGTCAACAAAGCAAATGAGTTCATACCATCTGCAACGCGTCCAATCATTGGAGCCTGTGGATTATCCTCTCTGGAGGACTTTTGCTGCTTGGTTTCTTCAACAGAAATGGTTTGCAAATGCTGACTTCCAGCGGGATCGCTGTTCACGGGACTTCCCGTTCAATGTCCTCTACCGCATGATGAAGGCATTTCAGACCCTGCAATGCTATGTGATTCCGATTCGTCTTTGTGCCCCCTACACCTCCTGCAAGTTTGTCGCACTGGTAGTGAATCACCCTGTGTATATATATATATATAGGATACTATAGATATTTCCACAGGTGCTATTCTGAATTAGCATCTGTAGTCCCATCGATTTCTTCCAAACCAGTCTTGAATACCTGCGTCAACTAGTGGTATCCACTCCATACCTTTGAACATAATTTAGGAGCTGATGGACAATCTTACACACAGATAATATGATATACTAAGGATGGAAATAATTTGGCTTACTGAGTGGTAGTTGTTGCTCTTTTACATACAGACCATATATAGTAAACAGAAATGGAGTAGAAATAGGTTGTACATTTCAGCTGAAACTCCCTGCTCCTCCCCTCCCTAATTTACTTATTTTTTTTCTGTTTTTTTTTTTTTTTTTTGTTTTGTTAATTTCTGTTTTACTGATGTTTTTATTTTCATTTATTATTATTAGGCCTGTACACACATACACAAAAAAAAAAAAAAGCAACTTTTGTTCAATAAATTAAATTTTTTAGTTCATGTAGAGTATTCTTTCATCCTTAGTATAAAATAACTTTTCATCACATTAATGCCTTCCACTTCTGTTCTTTGATATTCTTTCCTTTTGTATTTGCTGAAAATTACAATCTTTGTTGTTTGAAACGTGAAACTTTGCTACAGAAATCAAACTTTTAAATTTTTAAGTTATTATTGTCCTTTAATTATTAAATAACTAATAATTAAAGTATAATATTTATAATACATAATAATTAATTAACATTTATATTATAATTAATTAATAACATTATTATAATATTAGATTATTATAATGTAATATTATAATAATTAATTATAATACAAGAGTTGACAAACCCCTTCAGCTTTGTATGTAGCTAAGAATGACTCAAGTTTGTTTCTAAATATATCAGTCTCATAGATGGCAATTCGCCATGATTTGCCTTAGTATTCAGCAGATTTGCTTTCCTTCTGTCAAGAGCATAGATTTGGTATGACTTGGGAAATTATTAAGAACATGACCCAGCAATTATTAGCAATTCCAAAAGAGGCTTCAGAAATGCTTCCAGAAGTTGCAGAAACATTGGTATTGTGTGTGTAATCAGTGTCAAGGAGACTACTTTGTAGGAAATCCATCTGAATAGCCAGTAAGCTTCTCAGATATAAGTGCAGTCCACAAACTGTTTAATCACTCCTTGTATATTAAATTGTGTATACTCAATTTTCTTGTATACCAATATTATGGATAAATGATGGTTATAATCCATTTAAAAGTATTCGAGGGATAAGTGCAATTGATTGTGGAAAGTTCAATGTAGAATTAATTGTACTTACTTAATTGTAATTTAGGAATGTACATTGGAAAAGGCATTGTAGAAAATTAATTAGAAGTACAGTTCATGCATGGTATTTCTGCTAACTTTCAGAACTTGACAAATGGGCATTTTGTTTCAACAAAATTTTAGGTTCGCTATTATGCAGCCCGTAAAGGAAAGCGGATAGCTAGGAATATTGCCCATAAAAAAAAAAAAGCTGAAAAAGTAGAGGAAATAAAAAAGCCATTTATATTTCCAGCCAAGATGACTAACACGTAAGTAAAAATGAAAATTTTCCACAATTAAACTTTAATTTTTAATGAAAATTAAAAGCTGTATTTTCTTAAATCTTGTTTCTTAGATATTTAAAAACTGATAAGAAAGCAGATTAATAATCAACTTTCTTATCAGTTTTTAGGTACTGGATGCATAAAGCACCTATTGTATCCAATATTCCTTCCAAATGTAAGGAATATTGGATCTCGCCACGACATTCATCATAACCTCAAAAATCATCAATCATACTGCATGATGGAAGAGATAGGGAAGGGTTGGCTGGAACTTAGCTCTAGAGACTAAACATGGGTTCCACCACTTCAAGCCTCCAATAAGCAAAGTGGTGGATTTCACCGGTTGATGAGTCAATTAAATCAAGGTCCGGCAATCGGACATCCTTAGCTCTTTCACACAGCCTGGACTACTTGTTAATTGTGAACAATTCTTCACACACACATTGCACAATATCCAGCATTACATGCAACCATTTCAAGTTGGTGTTCTGTCAACTACTCATTTTTCATTCCTGGAAACAGTTCATCCAGGACTATGTTCACAGATTCTTACCAGTTCAATGTGGGTTTAAGTCTTGCTTCTGATCTTACAATTAGTGTCTCTTAAATAATATTTTTCTGTTACATGTTTAAATATAACGCAAGGGTCTCTTGATCGTTCAATTTCCACATATCTTTGCCAAGAAGATTTCTTAACTTGAGTAATAGCTCTTACATAGGCTCTCCTTCAGTTCTTATATTGCTCAAAATACAAACTAGACATTTGCGTTTCCCCCAACACGTCTATACATTTGGAGATTCTTTCTCACATTACAAAGTTGAAGTCTTTTAAAACTCTACCGCAGCACAGCTGCCAGCCTAAATCCTGTCCCTCAGACCATAGAGTAGGGACATAACTTCTTTAACATTACTTCTACATAGTAATGTCCCTACATAGGGTAGGGACATTACTTCTTTAACCAGTGACTTCATTATTTATCCTGGAACAGAAGTTGAGCTAACAGGTTTGTAATTAGTCATGTCATCTTTTGATTCCTCTTTCTGAATTGGAAATACATTCTCCAGTTCATAGGGACCTCCCCCAAATTGGGATGGTTGACCCTTGCAGGCAATCCTGCTAGTCGATTGATCCTGATTTAGCCGTCCACAACAACCAGTCTTGTTGAAGCAGGAGGCCAAAGTGGTGTGTTAAAGCTGAGCCCCCCAACCACCAGGATCCCCCTTTCCAAATTTCCATGGGTTACAGCAAAAATGCCAGATTCCTGATAACAGCCTGAAATCTAAGCTGTGGGCATTGGATCCCAGTGATGCTAATCTGGAAGCCCTGTACCACTTACAGGTGCCCATGTTGAGGGGCAGGGCAGGGGAGAATGAAAAAGACCCGAGGTAATTGTGCAGTCAGATATGTGGTTTTTAGAACAGTGCAGACAGGCTGCCAGAGCAGCTCGTGAGATTCAGTCAATGTCAGGGTACTGTACACACCTTGGGTACTGTATACAGGTCTAGAGGCCTCGTTTTAGTAAGGATGTAGAGCTACAAGCTTACAGAGAAGGGCAATGAGATTGATCAAGGGAACAAAGGGGCACTCTTACCGAGAAAGGCTTAAGTTCTGCAAATTGCAGCCTCTGGAGACTAGGCACCTGTGAGCAAGCTTAATGCTGATTTGAGGAAAGACAGTTGTACAACAGATGTGCGGAAATTTGCCTTTAGCCAGTGAGTGGTTGACTGCTGGAACAAACTTCCATTTATTGTTGTGGAACTTGATAGCTTAAATAAATTCAAGGAAGGACTGGACAAACTTTTGGAGTGAATGGACAGGTGAAATGGGAAGTTTTTTTTTTGGCTGACGCCACTACTAATGCTAGTGTGTATACATACAATGTTAAAATGCTCATTTTACTTTCTACTGTTAACAACTTTTTTTTTTTAATAATTAGCTGCTTAATTATTTTATTTTTGCACAAGCTAGTTTAGGCTTTGTTATTGCTGTTAAAGATATCAATTTATCAGTTTTGGTGTTATTATTAATCAATTAATACTTTGCACAATCTAGTTTAGGTTTTATTGTAGCTGTCAAAGTTATTAATTTCTAAGTTGGTTTATTTTTTTCCATTATGATTGGATTTCACTTTCACCAGTGAAGTGAAATCTTAAACAATTATGGGGAAAAACTAGTGCAATCTTATTTAAGATTTTTAAATAAGATTTAAAAGATTTTTAAATTTAAGATTTTTTCAGTAGAGTAAGTGCAATCTTATTTAAGATTTCACTAGTTTAGGGGTCATTTTAATCGTAACTGACTCTCAAGTTAAACTAGTTTATGTACTTTTTTCCTTCAAAAACTTAAGTTACCCAGAGAGACATTTAGCTGTTTTTATTTAAATACAAAGGAGGAAGGGGGGAACCTTATTAGTGGTACATTGAAATTGTTGAAACCAGTGAAAAAATTAGAGAACACTTCATCTCGAGGAATTTGGGTCCAACAAAACCCAAGTACCTTGCGGCTTCTCAACTAATATACAGTACTCTAAGTACCATAGGTTAAAACAAAATTTTATATTTGGAGCAACCAATTAAAAAAAAAATTAATAAAAAAAAATAATAAAACCATGTGTAACCTGTACGCATGAAATATGTTTTATGTATAAACATCCTTGGCTTCAGAGAGGTTAGCAAAATCCAAGCCAATAACCTAATTAAGAACTATAACTGTAACCATTTGTTGAACAGTACGATTGTAACAATACAAATATTTGTTATATGACTGCAACAATACAAATATTTGTTATATGACTGCAACAATACAAATATTTGTCAATTTTTTTTTTTTTTTTCTCCTCCATTTTCATTCCATTCCATTGTTAGGTGCCACTGTATATGTTTACACATCCAAAAAAGTGCATGTGTATCCCGTATGCATGAAAGATGTTTTATGTGAAAATGTCTTTGATGAAAATGTGAAATGGAAATGATGCAAATTGTGTCGCTTCCTAAATGACACTAATGCAGTCAATAATTGATTCAGTAGAGTAAGTTGCAGGCTCACGACCACTACTTATTCTACCTTAGCATCATTTAAGAAGTGGTGTCATTTGGATCTGACATTTTTGTTACCAATTGGTTTTGCTTCAGTCCGAAAATGTAGCTGGTGCCGCCAAAGATGTTTTCACTGCATTAGCATCATTCAGTAAGTAACGTCATTTACATAATTTCAGTCTGAAGTTTTCGTTACCAACTGGTTTTGCTTCAGTTCAAAAATGTATTAGGTGCCCCCAAAGGTGTTTTCACATCAAAAATGAAAAATAAAACAAATGATGCACATTTTGTTACATTTCAAGCACATCCAATTGTCAAGTAATGTATCTCAAGTATTTAGAACTTCTATACTATTCTCAGGAAGCACTTAGCTTTACCATATGATGGTTAACTGCAAGAGTGAATCTGTTTAGTCAATACTTGAGGTGAGATATATGCACAGAATAAATAAGTTACCAATCTGCATGAAATCCAGAACAAAATTTTGTAAATGTCTTATACTGCATGATTCATATTTTGTAAATGATCAGAACTGCTGTTCTGGATAGCAATCTGTCTGTAGAGGAGGAACTAAAGGGCTATGGGATCTGATTTGGGCCTAAAACCTGCCTTAGAGACTAACAGAACTGAAAAATGTTCTATCAATCAAATGTTTCCTTATCAGGTAATGCCCGAACAAATGACATATACATTCACTTACATATATCAATATCTTGAAATAGGTATGAGGAAAAAGAAATCAATATTATAAATAATTATTATTATAATTATTAGCCGTATGGTGCACAGAAGCCTGAGGCTTATGCTGGTCAGGACCCTAGGTGTGCCAAGCCCACATTCACCAGATTTGAGTACCTGGGGGTATATGAGAGAACAGAAAAAAAAATTTTTTTAAATTGCAAAACCTCTAATTTGGTCCAAATTCAAAGAAATTTTTAACATGATTGCATAAATTTTCTGCATGTCCCACCCACTTTTTCTTACTATTGAATACACCATGAATTGTCATAATAATAGAGCAAGCTTATCTGCGAAAAGATCTAAACCTCCCAAGGACTTGCTAATTCATTTCGCAAATATACGTGGTCTCAATTCCAATCTCAACGATGTCCATTTCCACTTGCAGTCTTCCAAACCCCATGTACTTTTTCTGACTGAATCTCAGTTAACAGTTGATTCACCTACTGCTCATTCCAGATGTCCAAATTATTTTCTGTATGATTCCTTTTGCCTCAAAGGTGGTACTTGTGCATATGTCCGTTCTGATATTCCCTGTCAGAGACTTGGCAATTTGGAATCTCCTCTCTTTGATCTTCTCTGGCTTAAAATCTCTCTACCTCATTGTGTAAAATTCATCTGTTGTCTCTACTGTTCTCCCAACTCCACTAATCACTTGGAGCTCTTTGACTTCCTCTCTTTGCAACTTGACTTTCTCCAGTCCAACTTTCCTAACAGTGAGGTAATTTTCCTTAGTGATTTTAACTTTCACAACTCCAGCTGGCTTCCGTTTTCTAGTCACACCGACCCAGCAGGTCGAGATGCTGAGGCTTTTGCAATTACTAATGACCTAGCACAGATTGTTCATTTACCTACAAGAATACCGGACGATCCTAATCATACAGCCAATATGCTTAATTTTTTTCTCACAACCAACCCTTCTAAGTACAAGGTTGAAGTGAGAGGTCCTTTAGGCACTTCAGATCACAGCTTGGTGATTGTCTCTTCTCCAATGGAACCTTTATCTCATGGCTATTCCCAACCTCGTATTGTTTGGCATTACAAGAATGCAAAATGGGATGACCTGCGAGACTTTTCTTCTTTTCCTTGGTCTGTTTACTGTTTCAAAACTTCTGATGTCAACGTTTGCTCAGATCGTGTCAGTGAAATTATTCTTGCAGGAATGGAATCCTTCATCCCACACTCCACTTTAAAATCTCGTCCTTTATCTAAACCTTGGTTTTCCAATAAATGTGCTAAGGCTGTCCAAGAGAAGAATGTTGCATATTGTAATTGACTTGTTTCCAATTCTTCAGTTTCATTTTCTGCCTACACCAAAGCTCGCAACAATTGTAAAGCAGTTATTACTCAGTCCAAACTAGAGTTTGAACAGGCTAAGAGTAGAAAACTTGCTTCTTGCTCTAATGGTAGCCGAGCATTCTGGTCTCTTGCCAAAGCTATTGGCCGCAACTTTTGCCCATCTCTGCTCCCACCTCTGTCCAAACCAGAATGGTTCTGTCACTTCAGCCAAGGATAAAGCTGACCTGCTAGCATCCCATTTTTCTTCGAACTCATGTATTAATGATCTTGGTAAAACACCTCCCACCATTCCTAACACGCTCCATTCAATGTCTCCTGTAGTCTTCGGTCAAAAGGATATCAGAAGGATTTTGATGAATCTTGATGCTAAGAAAGCTCCAGGTCCTGATGGTATTTCTCCACTTGTTCTCAAAACCTGTGCTCCTGAACTTACTCCTATTCTTTGCCGCCTTTTTTCACTTTCTTATTCCAAAGGTGTTTTTCCTTCTGCTTGGAAATTTGCTCATATCCAGCCAGTTCCTAAAAAGGGTGACAAATCCCTCCCATCCAATTATCGTCCCATTGCAATTACTTCTACTCTTTCTAAAGTAATGGAGAAATCAATTAACCGCCAACTCTTAAACTACCTAGAAACCTTCCGTCTGATCAACGATCGCCAGTATGGATTCCGTCAGTGTTGATCCACTGGTGATATTCTGGCTTATGTTACCCATTTGTGGACTAATTCAATGGAAAGGTTCGGGGAAACACAAGTAGTTGCTCTTGACATCTCAAAGGCTTTTGATCGTGTTTGGCGTCTTCTAAAAAAGCTTCCATCTTATGGTTTTCCAACTGTTTTTTGTAATTGGTTATCCAGTTTTCTCTCTGATCGCTCACTGAGGGTGATGGTAGATGGCTCTCTGTCTTCTGACTTCTCCACTAATGCCGGTGTCCCCCAAGGTTCAGTTCTTTCCCCCACTCTTTTCCTCTTGAATATCAATGACCTTCTTCCATTGACTGGAAATCCTATCCATAGTTTTGCCGATGATAGCACATTGCATTCAACTTTCCATTTTGAGAAACCTTGTCCTGCTCAATCAGCTTCAACTTCTCGAAAATATGCTACCAATTCCTTAAATGCTGATCTTCAGGTAATTCTCCATTGGGGCAAAGACAACTTTGTTGATTTCAACCTTAGTAAAACTCAGTCTTGTCTTATATCTCGTAAAAATGATTCTTCTGCTCCTATGCTTATCTTTAGTGACACTCCGATTTCTAGGCAAAATGATATATCTCTTTTGGGGATTACCCTGACTTCTAATCTCTCTTGGCACAAGCACATTACAAATATTGCTTCCTCTGCATCTAAAAAACTTGGTTTTCTCTTTCGTTCTCGGCGTTACTTTTCTTCCAAACAGCTGCTCACTCTGTATAAATCGCAAATCCGCCCTGCCATGGAATATTGTTCCCACAACTGGGGTGGTGCCCCCTAAACCTCTCTCAGGCTTCTTGATTCCATTCAGAAGAGGGCAGTTAGGTTAATTAATGATTCATCTCTAACAGAGTCTCTCCACTCACTTTCTCATAGACGCACTGTTTCTGCTGCATGCCTCTTCTACAGATACTTCCATGGGCACTGTTCTTCTGAATTGGCTTCTATAATTCCCGCTCTCTCTTTCAAAACAGTCCGAACATGTGCCGCCACCAGCCAACATCCATTTACTGTCCAACTTCAAACCCACAGAACCAACTTTTCATCTTCCTCATTTATTCATTCAACTGCCGTTTTCTGGAACAACCTTCCTTCATACATATTTCCTGAAAATTACAATCTACTGAAGTTCAAGTCCAATATCAACAAATATCTTCTTTCGTCTTCTCAACCTCCAACCCAAGCACGGTACTAAGTACTATAGGTTCTAATACCTCTCGTGTTTGGGGTTCTCATAAAAAAAAAAATAAAAAAATAAAAAAAATTGAGGTCAAAGTTTTTAAGCAAGCATTTTATAGAAGACCAAATATTTTTGTATGGGCATACAATAATTGTCTTCTGCAGGGTGTCTTTCCCCAGGGCTGGCACAGTATAACTGCAGTTGTTTTTGCACCAGTAAAATCCAAATCAAACTCAAACTTTTCCCAGGCATGGAGAGTGGCTGATTTGAGACTAATCATTAAAATCTATAGCTGAGTGGGCAGGAGCGGGAGTGCAGAAGCACACGCTCTTTGAGTAGACCGGGGTTCAAGCCCCTGACTGCTGAATACGGTCGATCTGCCAACCCGCACTGGACCAGCGTGGCAGATTATGGTCCATTTCCCTCAGCATGAATTGTTGAGGAGGCTTCCATCCTGCAGTGGGTTGATAATGGCTGCACTTTACTTTTTTTTTTTTTTTTTACATTAAAACCCCAGAGAAATTACCTGATGAGCCGGGATCATATTGTCGAATTGCCCTACTACAGGTGGTGGCAAAGATGTACGAGAGACTGTGTATTAGTCTCTTCATGATTAAATATGAACAGGAAAACCTGCCTTCTAGTAACCAGCACAGGTACAAGAAGTTTTATAGAGGATGCTGTTTTCCGGATGATCAAATACATGCAGAATTATGAGGGGGTATGTTCTCGGTTTGTTTATTTATTTTCGTGGTGTCTTCAACATGCTCTGGTGGGGGTATCCTGTCAAGAATAAGATCTGTAAAGTGTTCAGATAATTAGTGTTCAAAAAATGAAAAATAAAGTTTTTAAACAGTATTTTAGTTTAAGAAAAGTGGTTGTAAGAACTAATTATACTGAGCTATATATAGACAGACAAAAATGTTATTATGAGTGTATTAGGTAGGGGAGCTGAACTGTCAGGTGTAATTACCATGAAAGAATTGATTGAGAGCACCTGTATGCCAAAAAACAAATTACCTGAAATAAAATGCAATTAACATAAGCATAATTAATGTAAGTACCTAAAGCTGGTATTTTAGGTACTTAAAGGACTGTTGGGTCCTAGGACTTTAACCACTTCAAGGAGTTGGGAGCAAAAATTGTAGGAACTGCTGCAATAAGCCAGGTCTCTGTTTCTGTTATGATGTACACATAAGTATACGTATACATCATAGCTGACATGACAGAGACCAAAACTTCCTTTTGAATAAAGAATAAAAAATCAATAAAATAAAAATAATAAATAAATAAATAACATTAAGCCAAAAAGCTAAGATCATGCAGACAGAATCCTGTGAAAAATGGAAGAATTCCAGAAAATGAAGGATCTAAGAGAACAAAACTAGACTTTCCAACCGAGCACCGACTGTGGTATGGGTTTGCAACCCCGGACAGTCCTAGCACAACTTTATTCACCTCCCTTTCAATAACTTTCTGCTGTCCTTATTTACTACATCTTATTTCTTTTGCATGATTAGGCTTGCCGAAAGCAATATCGAGATGCTGTTACTCTACTGTTGCTACTTGTTTCTTCTATAACAAAGTTTAGTGTCTTTTCCACACTACTTTGTTAGTTTTTGTTTCTCCCCCTGCTGGCTGGTTGCCTCATCTGTTTCATCGCTTACTCCTCCAAATTTATTAGCATTATCATTAGTAGAGGCATACGAGCTTATACAGCATTACAAAAAAAAAAAAAAAAAAAAAAACCCTCCCATTTCACACCTCCATTCATTTCAAATGCCTATCCAGCTCAGCCTTAAATTTATTTAGGCTATCAACTTCCACAACAAAAGATGGAAGTCTGTTCCACCATTCAACTACCCACTGGCTAAAGGCAAATTTCTGCACATCTATTCTATAACTGTCTTTCCTCAATTTGAATCTGTGCCCCTCAGGTTCTTAATCTGAGCAAGAGGAAGAATCCCATCATTCAGCTTACTCAATCAGAACACCTCAGAGGTGCCTACTCTCCAGGTGCTGCATTTGCAGAATTTTAGCCTTTCTTGGTAAGAGCACCCCTTTGTTCCCCTCACCAATCTTGTTGCCCTTCTTTGTACTCATTCTAGCAACTCTACATCCTTCCTAAAATGAGGCCTCCACACCTGTACACAGTACTCTCGGTGTGGCCTGACCATTGCCTTGTATAACGGGATAATCACCTCCTTGTCCCTGCTAGCAAAATTCCTATATATCATTGACAACACTCCACGACCTGCCCATCTGCACTGCTCAGCAAACTTCATATTTGACTGCACAATTACCCCCAGGTCTTTTTCACTTTCCATTTCCCTGAGTGTAGTACCACACAGTTGGTATGTTTCTCTTGGGTTATTGCTACCCATATGAAGTACTTTGCATTTGTCAATGTTAAACTTCAGTTGCCACTTCTCAGCCCATTTGCCCAAATTATGTAGATCCAGTTAGATTAGCATACTATCTTTACTGTCTTTAACAACCCTGCCAACCTTTGTACCAATCAACCATCCCTTTATCCATTGTAGCAACTTACCCTTAATGCCATACCTCTCCAATTTATACAGCAGTCTTCCATGTACAACAGTATCAAAAGCTTTCCCTCAGACATTCTCTCAGATATACCAGACAAGCTGTACTTGCTACTTGGGAGTTTAAAACACTTATGGAACTGATATTCGGGTGACAATCAAGTCAAGTAGACTCAGTTTAGGCCAATTCTGGACTGTCTTGACAGCCAAATCCTCTGCTTACACCTTCACGATGGTGGACTGTTAGTACTCCTGGGTATAACTTCCATGCACACTGTGGGTGACCATCCAGGTATGAATCAACGTAAGCAGCCGTCGAGATGTGGTGCTCACACCACACGGAGTAATGCCGCCCCTTTGTGTTACCTGGCAATACTAGGTGGTAGATGACTCTCATCAACAGATGCAGTACCACCACTTTGCTTATTGGAGGCTTGAAGTGGTGTAGCCCATGGGGGGGGGGCACCCCTAAAACCTCTCTCAGGCTTCTAGATTCCATTCAGAAGAGGATAGTTAGGTTAATGACTCTCCACTCTGTCTCATAGATGTATGTTTCTGCTGCATGCCATTTCTAGAGATACTTCTGTGGGCACTGTTCTTCTGAACTGGTGTCTATAATTTCCACTCTCTCTTTCAAAACAGCCCGAACAAGTGCTGCCACCAAACAACATCCATTTACTGTCCAACTTCAAATGCACAGAACTAACTTTTTATATTCCTCATTTATTCATTCACCTGCCGTTTTCCAGAACAACCTTCCTTCATATGTATTTCCTGAAAATTACAGTCTACAGAAATTCAAGTCTAATGTCAACAAATATCTTCTTTCGTCTCTTCTCAGCCCCCAACCCAAGCATGGTATTAAGTACTAGGTTCTAATACCACTCGTTTGGGGTTTACATAAAAAAAAAAAAAAAAAATCCCATTATAGTATCCAATCAGAGTTGTTCAGACAAGGTCTCCCTTTATGAAACCCATGCTGTGTCTTAACTATTACTGCAGTCTTGTCTAGATAATCAAGCAATGCTTCTTTAACCAGTGATTCCATTATTTTCCCCGGAACACAAGTTAAACTAACAGGTCTATAGTTATTTGTGTGACCTTTTGAACCTCCTTTGTGAATTGGTGATACATTTGCCCATCTCCAGTCCATGGGGACCTTCCATGAGTCCAAGGAAGCTCTCATAATTATGTCTAAGGGTGTGTATACTTCCTTTGCTGCTTCCTTTAGCATTAGCATTAGTAGAGGCATTTGATGCAAGAAAGCAAGCTTATGCAGCATCAGCCAAAAAAAAAAAAAAAATTAAAAAAAAAAATACCCACTTTCACTTCACCCCTCTGTTCATTTGAAATACCTGTCCAGCTGAGCCTTAAACTTATTCAGGCTATCAACCTCCACGACAGGGGATGGAAGTCTGTTCCACCAACCAACCACCCGCTGGGTAAAGGCAAATTTCCTCACGTCCATCCTGCATCTGTCTTTTCTCTGAATCACCTGAGAGGGCATAAATTTGAATTTATGCCCTCTCAGGTGATTATTCTGAGCAAGAGGAAGAATCCCATCAGCATTGAGCATGCTCAAACCATTCAAGGCTTTATACACCTCTATCAGATCACCTCGCAGGTGCCTAGTCTCCAGACACTGTAATTTGCAAAACTTAAGCCTTTCTTCGTAAGAGCACCCCCTTTGTTCCATTCCTTTAATATAACTGGATAGAACCCATCCACCTCAGGTTTTTTTTTTTTTTTTTTTTTGTTTACCTTCACTTTGCTCTCAGTTATTAAAAATCACTTAGCTCCATGTTAGAGTTTGATAAACTTCTGGCACTCCCCTCATTGAATAACTCCTCATGTGTGAATGTAGATGCAAAATACTCATTCAGTTTATCAGCTACCTCAGCATGATTATCAATAGTCAACCCATGTACGTTGGGGTCCAATCTAATTCATTCCTTTCCTTTTAGAGTTTACATAAGTAAAGAACTCTTTGATTTTTTTCTTTGCATCCTTTGCCAAATTTTTTTTGTAATCTGCCTTCGCCTGCCTAACCTCCTTTGTGACTTGATTACGGACAAGTTTATATCTACCCTAGGCTTCTGTGTCACCCGATACTTTATATGCATCCAATACTTTTTTCTTCTCTGCCACGATCCTCATTAATTCATCTGACCTCCTTATAGGTCAGATGAATTAATGAGAATGAATAGCCTAGTAGCCTCCAAAATTAAGTCTCTGAAGGCTTCCCATTTAGAATTCAATGTTGATAACATCAGTTGATCCCACTGTACAAAATTTCAAAACTCTCTGAGACCCCTGCAGTTACCTCTGCGAAAGCAAAAGCCCTTCCCTTCAGTCTTGCTGGTGGTTACATCTTTAAGTAATTCCCATATCAGTACATTGTGATCACTGTCACCCAGTAGTTTCTTTTTCTGCAAATTCTTAATACTTGAATAATCACTTCTGATAATCAGATCAAGAGTATTACTCCCTCTGGTTTCCTCTCGAACATTTAGCCAGGTGACAAGGAGCGGCAGTGCGTAGCATGCGCTTCTTGATTAGACCGGCATTCTAGCCCGTCAGCACCAAATACGGAGGATGCGGAAAGGTCAGGGAATGACCACCGCATATCCCAGAGCAATATGGCCTTCGTTGCTAAAAACCAAATAACAAATAAGCTCCTAAAAACCAAATAACAAACAAACATGTTGCTGTAGAAAAGAGTCATCCAATAAATCCACAAAAGTCTTGCTAATGTACCGATTGAATAGAACTCACAAGTTCTATTCAATATCTGGAAAGTTAAAATCCCCCATTATAAGACATTCTGGTTTACTTGCCCACTGTTTCTCTGCCCAATTGCTCATTACACTCCTCAGATTCATTAGACCTATAACACACACCTACTCAAATTTTTCATTTCCCGGTGCTTATGTCACACCAAACAGATTCAACATTGCATTGTCCACCAACATCAATTGGGAGCACTTCCTTAGATTTTGTTTCTTAACTAACAGCATAACCTGTCCTCCCTTTATGTCCTGTCAATCCTTTCTGTACGCATTGTATTCCCCAAATTCCAATTCTGCACTGCATATGTCGGTGTGACACCACGTCTCTGATATCTCAACAATATCTGCCTTTGATGTCTTGACTAGCACTTCAAGTTCATCAAATTTATTAATTATACTCCTAGCATTGGTGTACATGCAAGTATATATGCACCTGTTTCTACTCTTAGTTACCCTAACACAGCTCATGTATTTACTTGTTCCACTATGATCCCAGCAATCCTGGAAATCTCCATTGTCTTGCTTTTAAGGCTGCTGCTGATTCTAACAGAAGCAGTGCAAGAATCACTTTTGCCTCTGCCTGCGGCCATTGTTATCCTTTAATCTGTGTATCCCCCATAGCTAGCAGTTTTCCGACCCACCTAACACTGCTTCGATAGCATCAGCAAATATTCTTGCACCCTTTCTACTTTTAGTGTACCCCATCCCTGTAGAAGTAGTCTCTCTTGTCAACAAGCATAGACCAGGCTAAAAAAAATTCTACCCCTTGAGCCTTGCACATTCTCTCCAGGGCCGAGTTGATCAGCAAGGCTCTCATCATATACTCCCCCCTATCGTGTCTGGGCAGAATTGCACACTTTCACAATCAACCCTAACTCTGGACTTTTTTTCAACATTGACCTGTACATGTTGAGTAAATCTGGAGATCTCTTACTCTTAATGTCATTAGTTCCAACTTGTACAACATCACCTTTTGTGCCATTAAAAGATGATATCTGCTCTGCAACGTCATTTTCTTTTGCCCCTGGCAGACTCCACTTCCCTGTTACACGGGTATAGTTCACATTGACGATTTCGCGCCTTCCCCTTCCTCCTACCCAGCTTTCTCCTTTGGTCTCCGATGACATTCAATGTCTTCTGGTCCAAACACAGTAAGTTTTCTTGTTTTTCTCTCTTAGATTCCTTTTATTTTTCACAGGATTCTATCAGCATGATCTTAGTTTTTTGGCTTAATGTTATTTATTTATTATTTTTGTTATTTATTTATTATTTTTATTTTTATTCTTTAATTCTTCTTTGTCTCTGTCGGGTTTGCTATAATATATACGTATAATTATGTGTACATCATAACAGAGACCTGCCTTATTGCAGTGGCTCCTATGATTTTCGCTTCAGACCACTTGAAGAAGTAGTTAAAGGCCTAGGACCCATGGCTTTAGCTACTTACATTAATTATGCTTATATTAATTGCATTTTATTTCAGATAATTTGTTTTTTGGCATATAGGCATGCTCTCAATTCTTCCATGGTAATTACACCTGACAGTTCCGCTCCCCTACCTAATACACTGATAATAACATTTTTGTCTCTATTTCATTATGGTTGCTGGTTTTTTCTAAGATTTTTGTAGTATCCCAGATCCATAATCCAGTTTAATATTTTTAATTTTCTATTGTTAATACCTTTCTTGTTTGCTAAGACTTTCAGTAATTTCATTACATCTCATCTTTATCATTTTATATATATATATATGTAAGATTCCCTCAGGGCTTGGTGATGGGGACCTTGTGCCTGGGCTGTAGTTCTGGATGAATTTTTAAATAACCACTATCCAGGAATTAATATCATAGCATATGCAAATGCCATATTGATACTGGTGTATGGCAATTCTAGGTCAAATTTAGAAGAACGAGCTGCCGAAGTGCTTAGTGATTTGATGGAATGGGCACAGCAATATAAATTAAAGATTTCTAGCACTAAAACTGTCTGGATGCTATTAAAAGGTAGTCTTAGTTTGAATAGATGCCCATTAGTACGGACTCAGGAAGTATCAATAAGATATGTATCTGCCATCAGATATCTGGTGGTTTGTGTGGGGGGGAATGAGCTTTGTGGAGCATGCAAAATATTTGAAAGATAAATATCAAAAACTTTATGCTAAACTGAGGAGAGTTGTAAGAGTGGATTGGGGCATTAAGGGTCGGTCATTGAATATGTTTTACGATCGCCTTTTTTGGCCCATTCTGCTGAAGAAAAACCCACAGGGAAAATGTCACCCTACTTTATGCTACATATGCTTCCATAGCTTGGTCTCGCCGAATGAAGAACTCAGTGCTAAGGAAGTATGTTCTACAGGCTCGAGGTTTGTTCTCCTATGCCCCACCAGGGCCTGTGGACAAGGCCTGTTGCTGGGCGGCTGCAAAGATCCATCGGGTCTTTGGAGCAAAGTAATCTTTGGGCCATGTTCACAGACAGGACACTGTTCACTTGCTTTAATAATTTTGTTAGAGTTTTTAATAGAAGGTGTGGATAACACTAGATAGTAGAACCCATCTCCCAGTGACTGGGACGGTAACCCAACCCATTAGGATGGGAAAGAGGTCTTAAAACCAAACTAAAGCTCATTCTTCTAGGCCAGGACTAAGTGGTTTCAGTCTCCTTTAGAGTTGTGTTGATTGAATTAGTATTGTTTTTTTTATTGAATATTCTGAAATTTTAACACAGCATGCAAAATTATGTTTAGTCAAAAGTTGCGTATAAACAGGTTTCGAGAGCGATTTTGCTAAAGGTATCTTGAATGTAATGTGTGGGTATAGTGTCAGGGTACTCCTGGTGTCCCACTCTCAAGTGCATTTATTGCTTGCTGAGTGGTGGGCATCCCCTTGTTGCTCTGTGGTGGGTGGGGAGCCCAGGCACTGCACCAAAATAAAAAACCAGTATGCATCCTGATAAAGAATGCTCCTGTTCTGGGGCCCAACACAGCCCCTACCAGAAAATAATGAAAGAGAAACAGAAAACACTTCAGAAAGAGGCCCAGAACTGAAATAATATCAGGTCTTATACCTAGATTCTTGATAATCCATTCTGCTGAAGAAAAACCCACAGGGAAAATGTCACCCTACTTTATCTAGAAGGGTTGTCAGGTTCCCCTAAATTGGTACAACTGCTATGTTCTGGGGATATCCTCATCGAAACCAAGTGGGACAAACACTGAACAACTCTTCAGAGCAACAACTATTGGTGGAATTGTCGATTATGTGGAATGTAACACCCCAGAAGACACTGAACTCATCCCAAGGTGTGAACTCTGAATGGGGATCTTCTTGAAGTGTCTGAAGAGGAGATTTGTTCAGAAATAAAATCACAAGGAGTGACAGCTGCAAAGCAAATGTCTGTATGTAGGGATAGAAATCTGTTCCTGACTAGAAACATCATTCTTACTTTTAATACACCAACATCACCTAATGAGATTAAAGGTAATTATCTGAACTGCACAATATGTCCATATGTTCCAAACCCATTGAGGTGTTTCAAGTGCCAGAAATATGGACTTTCACAAATGGTCTGCCGTGGTGCTCCTGCTGGCGCATGCTGTGTTTCAAAGGACCATGAAATGACATGTAAAGCTACAAAACCCACATCCATTAATACTCTCGAGCATGCTAGAGGTAGAAAGAAGAAAAAGAAATACACAGGCTTTTTTTTTTTTTTTATGAAAACCCCAAACATGAAAGGTATCAAAACCTATAGTACTTAGTACCGTGCATGGGTTGAAGGAGAAGTATGGGGGGAGGGGGGATACCGGAAACTTTGCTCTAGAGACTAAACATGGGTTTCACCACTTCAAGCCTCCAATAAGCAAAGTGGTGGTATTTCACCGGTTGATGGAAGTAAAAGCAGAGTTAAACATCTCATATCAGGAGGCCAGAAATGCATTTGAACCAGTAAATAGCAATAAGGCAACATACGCTGAAAAGATTGCTAATAAATTTTCTATAGGTACTGAAACTGAAATAACTGTACCACCAAAAGAGTCATTTACTGAGATCAGAAAAACCAGCACAGAAAACTCAGTCAGCTGCCACTTTAATATTGCTACCTACTTGTGCCCCAGTAATAGAAATATTGAGTATTAAGATAAAAGGACAGGTAACCCAACTGCCAAAAGCAATACAAGAAAAAAGGAATTCTGCAACTCTGGAGGTTTCTGATGAAACTTGTCTTGGAGTTCTTTGCGGAGGAAGAAATGGACACAGGACAGTAACCATACTTCACCAAAAAAGAAAAATACAGGGCTGGAAATATTAAGCCCTTAACACTTTGGAAGCTGACCGATGGATCCACCATGCCCAAGTAATGACTAAATTCCTGTAAAGTGTGTTTAGTGTCAAGCGGCTCCAGGGGGTTCCCCCCATCTCCACATTGCTTGCATTGTGATGGGTGAGCCAGTTTACTGGAAATGCCAGAGATTCAAAATTTTTTTTTTTTTTTTTTATGTGAACCCCTAACACAACAGTTATTAGAACCTATAGTACTTAGTACCGTGCTTGGGTTGGAGGTTGAGAAGACGAAAGAAGATATTTGTTGACATTGGACTTGAACTTCTGTTGATTGTAATTTTCAGGAAATACGTATGAAGGAAGGTTGTTCCAGAAAACGGCAGTTGAATGAATAAATGAGGAAGATGAAAAGTTGGTTCTGTGTGTTTGAAGTTGGACAGTAAATGGATGTTGCCTGGTGGCGGCACATGTTCGGACTGTTTTGAAAGAGAGAGCGGGAATTATAGAAGCCAGTTCAGAAGAACAGTGCCCATGGAAGTATCTGTAGAAGAGGCATGCAGAAGAAACAGTACGTCTATGAGAAAGCGAGTGGAGAGACTCTGTTAGAGATGAATCATTAATTAACCTAACTGCCCTCTTCTGAATGGAATCAAGAAGCCTGAGAGAGAGGTTTTGGGGGCACCACCCCAGATGTGGGAACAATATTCCATGGCAGGGCGGATTTGCGATTTATACAGAGTGAGCAGCTGTCTGGAAGAAAAGTAACGCCGAGAGCGAAAGAGAAAACCAAGTTTTTTAGATGCAGAGAAAGCAATATTTGTAATGTGCTTGTGCCAAGAGAGATTAGAAGTCAGGGTAATCCCCAAAAGAGATATATCATTTTGTATAGAAATTGGAGTGTCACTAAAGTTAAGCACAGGAGCAGAAGAATCCTTTTTGCGAGATATGACAAGACTGAGTTTTAGAAGGGTTGAAATCAACTAAGTTGTCTTTGCCCCATCCCATTGGAGAATTACCTGAAGATCGGCATTTAAGGAATTGGTAGAAAATTTTCAAAAAATTGAAGCTGATTGAGCAGGACAAGGTTTCTCAAAATGGAAAGTGGAATGCAATGTGCTATCATTGGCAAAACTATGGATAGGATTTCCAGTCAATGGAAGAAGGTCATTAATATACAAGAGGAAAAGAGTGGGAGAAAGAACTGAACCTTGGGGGACACTGGCATTAGTGGAGAAGTTAGAAGACAGAGACATCTACCATCACCTTCAGTGAGCGATCAGAGAGGAAACTGGATAACCAATTACTAAAAACAGTTGGCAAACCATAAGATGGAAGCATGTTTAGAAGACCTTTATGCCAAACACGATCAAAAGCCTTTGAGATGTCAAGAGCAACTACTTGTGTTTCACCAAACCTTTCCATTGAATTAGTCCATAAATGGGTAACATAAGCCAGAATATCACCAGTGGATCGACACTGACGGAATCCATACTGGCGATCGTTGATCAGACTGAAGGTTTCAAGGTAGTTTAAGAGTTGTCGGTTAATTGATTTCTCCATTACTTTAGAAAGAGTAGAAGTAATTGCAATAGGACGATAATTGGATGGGAGGGATTTGTCACCCTTCTTAGGAACTGGCTGGATATGAGCAAATTTCCAAGCAGAAGGAAAAACACCTTTTGGAATAAGAAAGTGAAAAAAGGTGGCAAAGAATAGGAGTAAGTCCAGGAGCACAGGTTTTGAGAACAAGTGGAGAAATACCATCAGGACCTGGAGCTTTCTTAGCATCAAGATTCATCAAAATCCTTCTGATATCCTTTTGATGGAAGACCACAGGAGGCATTGAATGGAGCGTGTTGGGAAAGGTGGGACGTGTTTTACCAAGATCATTAATACATGAGCTGAAAAAAAAATGGGATGCTAGCAGGTCAGCTTTATCCTTGGCTGAAGTGACAACAGAACCATCTGATTTGGACAGAGATGGGCAGAAGTTGTGGCCAATAGCTTTGGGAAGAGACCAGAATGCTCGGCTACCATTAAGGCAGGAAGCAAGTTTTCTACTCTTAGCCTGTTCAAACTCTAGTTTGGACTGATTAATAACTGCTTTACAATTGTTACGAGCTTTGGTGTAGGCAGAAAATGAAACTGGAGAATTAGAAACAAGCCAATTACGATATGCAACATTCTTCTCTTGAACAGCCTTAGCACATTTATTGGACAAGACTTTTAGGACAAGATTTTAGAGTGGAGTGTGGGATAAAGGATTCCATTCCTGCAAGAATAATTTCACTGGCAAGATCTGAGCAAACGTTCACATCAGAAGTTTTGAAACAGTAATCCGACCAAGGAAAAGAAGAAAAGAAGTCTCGCAGGTCATCCCATTTTGCATTCTTGTAATGCCAAACAACACGAGGTTGGGAATAGCCATGAGATAAAGGTTCCATTGGAGAAGAGACAATCACCAAGTTGTGATCTGAAGTGCCTAAAGGACCTCTGACTTCGACCGTGTACTTAGATGGGTTGTTTGTGAGAAAAAGATCAAGCGTATTGGCTGTATGATTAGGATTGTCTGGTATTCTTGTAGGTAAATGAACAATCTGTGCTAGGTCATTAGTAATTGCAAAAGCTGCAGCATCTCGACCTGCTGGGTCGGTGTGACTAGAAAACGGAAGCCAGCTGGAGTTGTGAACATTAAAATCACTAAGGAAAATTACTTCACTGTTAGGAAAGTTGGACTGGAGAAAGTCAAGTTGCAAAGAGAGGAAGTCAAACAGCTCCAAGTGATTAGTGGAGTTGGCAGAACGGTAGACACAACAGATGAATTTTACACAATGAGGTAGAGAGATTTTAAGCCAGAGGAGACTCCAGATTGCCAAGACTCTGACAGGGAATATCAGAATGGACATATGCACAAGTACCACCTTTGAGGCAAAAGGAATCATACAGCGAATAATTTGGGCATCTGAGATGAGCTGTATTTGAATCAACCGATAACTGAGATTCTGTCAGAAAAAGTAGATGTGGTTTGGCAGACTGCTAGTGGAAATGGACATCGTTGAGATTAGAATTGAGATCACGTATATTTGTGAAATGATTTAGGAAGTGTTTGGGAGGTTTAAATCTTTTCGCAGATAAGCTTGCTCTATTAGTTTGACAATTCATGGTGTATTCAATAGTAAGAAAAAGTATAAAGTAATGAAATTTTTGGATATGGCGTACACGTGGTAAGAATATACCCAAATCCTTGACATAACGTGGCCTCGACAATGCTCCCCACATACACACTACTTGGACTTCCTCCAATCACTATCTGGCAGAGTAGAGGTAGCAAGATTATACACTAGCTGATCGGGAAGCCTCCTAGAGAGTTACCAATAGGTTCGGTCCGGTGTACTGTCCGGCCTGCGAACACCGTTTTAGAGCTGTACCCTCGAAATGTAAGGAATATTGGATCTCGCCACGACGTTCATCATAACCTCAAAATTAATCAATCATACTGCATGATGGAAGAGATAGGGAAGGGTTGACCGGAACTTAGCTCTAGAGACTAAACATGGGTTCACCACTTCAAGCCTCCAATAAGCAAAGTGGTGGTATTTCACCGGTTGATGAGAGTCATCTACCATCTAGTACTGCCTGGTAACATACAGGGGCAGCGTTCCTCCATGTGGTGTGGGTGCCATCTGGGTGGTCACCCACCATGTACTTGTGCATGGCGATTATAATCAGGATTACTAACAGTCCCACCATCGTGAAGGTGCAAGCAGAGGATTTGGCTGTCACAGACCGTCCGGACTTCGTCGAAATAGGGTCCACTTGACTTGAGTGTCACCCGAATATCAGTTCCATCAGCGTTTTAAACTCCCAGGTAGCAAGTACAGCTTGACTGGCATATCTGAGAGAATGTCCGTGACAACCTCAAGGACCAACAACCCCAAGTATATGGATATTGTACATGTGTAGGGTTGTGTACCATTGTTCATCCGGTCATTTAGCCGCTGGACCCCTACTGAGGCCCACCGTTGCCCCTTTGACTAAGATTTACTCTGGCACGTCCTGCCACCTAATTTCTTGAGATTTCAGTGGCTAGGACCTTAAAAAAAATATATATATATATACACACACACACCCTTTATGCGCTCGCGTGGATGTTATTTGTTATGTTATTTGGTTTTTAGGAGCATTAGCAACTAAGGCCATATTGCTCCGGGATATGCGGTGGTCATTCCCTGACCTTTCCGCATCCTCCGTATTTGGTGGTGACGACTCGCGTGGAAGGGAGGCGCTAGGAATGAGAGGTCAAAAGTAGTGGGCGAAGGTGATTTTAGATAGTTTAATTTAGATTGTGTGGGGCATTCGCTTGCATGCAGGTAGAGTGTGGGGAGTAGATTGAAGACTGGGGGGAAAAGGCAGAGACATGGAGCTGATAGAGAAGACAGCTCCAGTTTACAGTGTGGCATACCCATGCCCCACCAGAGAGTAAGAATGGGGTGGCGCGTGGGGTCGACGGTGGAACCATCACACTCCCCCACCCGCCAGGGAGGGGTATAAGTGTTTTCAATGTCTAATGGCATCAGGGGTTTCCCCCATCTCCGCGTTGCTTTTATTGTAGTAGCTGCTGGACCTCTTCTGAGGCCCAACGTTGCCCCACTTGCGCCCCGTGGAGGCAGACCAGGTACCCGATAATCTTTAGTTCACTCTGGCAGGTCCTGCCACCTAATTTCCTGAGATTTTAGTAGCTAGGACCTTAAAAAAAAAAAAAAAAAAATCACACATAGATATCACTCGATTGCGTAGGGTGATTTCATTGAATAAAGGAAGACCGAAATATGGGCGTAAGTTCATTTTGATTCATTGAATTTATGTGTGTGGGGAATTTGCTTGTGTAAGGATAGAGAGGGGGAAGACTGAAGACTGGGGGGTTAAAGGAGGAAGGATAAGGCCAATAGAGTAGGAGGCCTCAATTTGGTGTCAGTAGGGCACGCCCTGCTAGAAGGAAGAATGGGGGGTGGTGTGGAGGGGAGGAAACAGTATGACCGTCTACTCCCCCCTGCCCAGGTAGGGTAGAAAGAGCCGCACAAGGGAGTCGGCACAGGTCGCCAATATGGTGTGTGTGTGTGTGTGTGTGTGTGTGTGTGTGTGTGTGTGTGTGTGTGTGTGTGTGTGCGTGTGTGTGTGTGTGCAGTCTGGCTGTAGAGTGGCTAGGTCAGCAGGTTCAGAACAGCATCACGACATTGGCCCCACCAGGAGGTACATCCAGGGACAAGGTCTCTACCGACTTGTTCACAGATCAGTTGAATGCTGGCGTTGGTCATGGGATCAAGGTCTCATCGAGTTTGGTCATGATCATAGTCCTGTTTCCATTTTGGGTGGTCATTCTTGGTATGTGGTCACTTTCATGTTTGTTCTGTTATCTGGGCGCCGATACAGTGTTGTCACTCCTGCATATGGTGATTGTCACATTCTAGGGTAATTCGTTGGGTAAATTACATGCGCTATCGGTCCAGTTGACAGGGTGTCCATGTTTGATTGTGATGTTCGTGGGTGCAAAGTCCTGTCCGATATCGTGGTACTTTGATCTTTCTGGTTCAGTTGACAAAGTAATGGCACTCATGAGAGCAGAGTCCCGTCTGACGAGTTGTAGTCAGGTCCTGCATCAGGCCTGGGGAGGTTGGGTCATTGCCCTTAGTCGGGTAAACAGCTCATGTGCAAAGCACGAGAGGGCTTTGTAGTGTTCCTCCTCATGTAATATAAGGTGCTCCCGTTCCTTTGGGTTAAAGCGTATCTTTGTGATGAAATGACATCTGATTGCCTCAAAGAGGGGACAATCGTGCATTAGGTGTGACCATGTTTAGTTTTCTCCGCAGTGGCATAATGGGAATCCCTGATGCTGAAAGTTGACAGCTTGGCATTAAAAGAGCCGTGCCCTGTTAGAAGAAAGGTGGTGTAGAGCCCCGGTGAGAACCAGTTTGGCTGTTCAGGATACACTTGTGTAATGTCCGGGATGAACTTCTGGGTTATCTCACCTTTAGTTGAATCCGCCCATCGAGATTGCCAGGTTTGTTGAAGATATTTGGTTAGTCGTTTCTTTTCTGCGTTGCTGTTGTTGGTCGGGTCTGTGGTGAAGCCAGTGCAAGTTACACTGTTCCCTCTTGATAGTTGATATAGCATGCCACAGCAGACAATCTCCAGGTCCAAGGGTAGGAGCCCCACAAGGGCCTGCAGTGCATGTGAGCTGACCGTGCAGCATGCTCTGGAGACGGTGAGTAAGATGCTGCACTGTATCGTTTCTAGCTTTCTTTTATTGACTGCGGTGGTTGCTTTTTTAAACCAGATCTCTGCTGCATAGCTGATGGCTGGTATGAAGAAAGCCTTGTAAAAGATGGTCAGGGTTCTTTTCCTTAAGCCCCAATCCTTTTGCGAGACTCTTGCTATGAGGGCTGAGTAGTTTTTGATCATTTTTTGTAGATATACGAGGTGTGGATGTGAATGAAAGATTTTTATCAAGGATGATTCCTAGGTATTTTAATTCCATGGTCAGTTTTATGGTTTTTCCTTCTATTTTTATCTGAGGTGGCCTCCTGATATCAAGGGAGCCTTTTAAAAGTATTGAGTATGTCTTATAAGGTGATATTCTTAAGTGATGATTTTTTGAGCATTCTTGGAGGGTGTCTATGGCCCGGTTTGCAATAGCCTCAAGTTGTGCACGATTGTCCGCCTCCAGCATCAGGACCAGGTCATCTGCAAAGGCTTGAGCATCTGCTCCATTTAGATCCTGGTTTAGGAAGCTGTTCAACACCAGGTTCCAGAGGAGAGGCTCCAGGACTTATCCCTGTGGGCATCCTCGGAACACCGGCCGGGTGAGTTGGGTGTAGATACTGAGATCCTTCTGTCCGAAAGATAGGTTTTGATGCATTGGTATAAGTTGCTGGGAATGTTTGCCTCCCAGAGTCTGCCGAGTACACTTGGCCACCAAAGTGAGTCAAATGCCCCGGCAAAGTCGATGGAGATAATAAGGAAGTATTTACTACTGCTGTGTGTAGCTGCATTTATTATACGTTCCAGGGCATCCACGGTGGAACATCCTCGTCGAAAGCCAAATTGCTTGGGAGAGGGGAGGCCTGCTTCTTGGTAGTGAGCTTGTATCCTGCTGTAAGTGTTCATACAATTTACTTAGTACTGCAGTAGGGCTATGGGTCTGTATGACTCTGGGAGTTCCTGTGGCTTCTTTGGGTTCTTCAGTATTAGTCTAATTCGTGCTGCTCTCCAATCATGGGGAAAATATCCTGCAGATAGGCAGTGGTTATATAAGTTTAATATAGTTGTTGGGATATATTCCACGGCCTTTTTTTTTTTTTTTTTTACAATTTCTGGCTCCAGGTAGTCTTCGCCGGGTGTTCGCTTATTTCTTATTTTAGCTGTCACCAGATGGAGGTCTTCAAGTGTGAACGGGTCCTCCCGATGTGCTGGGCAATAATTGGTATTTTCTTCACAGAGCAGATGTGGCTCAGGAGTGTGGTCTGAGGGGAGTTTCTGGAAGGTGGTATTCAGGATATTGTCTATAGATTGGTGCCGGGATGTGGTATAGTGGCCATCGGGTGTCTTTGTCGAAGATATTACTTCTCCTTTTGGTAATTTATTAGTTGCCACTTTGTATGCAACCCCCCCAGGGGTCCTTATTTCCTGTTGTTGAGACTAGTGTCTCCCGTGAACATTTTTTCCGGGTTCTTATCAGGGCTGTGTATTTGTTTCCGACCTCACGGTATTGTTGTCTGAGGACTTCTACCTCTGCTGCCGGCCAGGATCTTCTCGCTCGCTGGAAGCTTTTACGGTGTGTATTTACTTCATTCCGCAGTTTCTGAAGCTCAGGGCGCCACCATGGGACTGAACCTGCGGATGGTTTCTTTCTTTTTATAGCTATGTTTGAAGCCTCTGTGATTAGACTTACTATAGCACACTGGTGCTAGTCCGGGGTGAGGTTTGTGCTGTCAAATGCTTCAACGGAGTATGTCAGTGCCTCCTGAAATTGTTCCCAGTTTGCCTTGGCTATAGCAAATCTGTTGAGGATTGTTCTGGGTGTGGGTGGTTTATTGAGGGCACGGTGCATCTAGAAAGTTATTACTCTATGGTCAGAGGTTGTCCAGTCCTCTCTGACCTTCCATGAGGATATGTATCCTGCTGTGGAGCGAGTGGCTAGGCTTATGTCTATTGTCGCCTCCCAAAGAGTACTTGAGAAGGTCGGTAGATTATTTGGCTGATTCAATACTGTGAAGCTGCTGTTGGTCAGGAATTCTTCCAGGTGCTGTCCATTGGCAGTTCCTCGTCGATCGGAAGTTGTACTGTGCCAGGCTGGTGACCTGCAGTTTGCATCTGCACAGACGATTATTTTAGTATTAGGGAGCTCGTGGAGGACATTTTGCAGGTATTGGGTTGCGGGGAGAATATCTTCCAGGTCGGCAGTATAGCGATATGGCATAAAATTCTCCCAATGGAGAGATGATCTGGGCACACGCAGCCCATTCGTTGCAAAAGTGGGTTATTTTAGTAACTGTGAGGTCAGGGTAGCAGACGACCAGGGCCGCCCAGGGGGTGTTGCCGTTATGTTGTACAATTTTGAACGTGAGTGGGTATCCTCTCACCTCTTTCTTGTGTGTGTAGGGTTCCTGGAGGAAGAGGATGTCAAGGTTGTCCTCGTCTACCTTTTTCTTTAGTTGCGCAGTGACTGCAATTGCCCATTGTGCATTATGCTGTGCAAATTTCACTGTGTTAGAATCTTTATATTTACAAAGAGTTCCCATAATCTGTTCTTTGTTGTTGAGTGCTTTTGGCTTTTAAGTACACTGGACAGTTACTGTCTCTGACAGAGTGGTCTGCTGGTAACTTTAGGGCTTTGCAGTTTTTGCACACTGGTGGAGCGGTTTTGTTTGGGCAGGAATTGTAATTGTGGCCTACTTCTGCGCAGTGCCCACAGGTTGGAGAAGTTTGCGGTTGGGTACATGTGTGTGTGGTGTGGCCAAATCGGCAGCATCTAAAACACTTTGGAACAGCCACGTGCTCTCTGAAGCGATGACTGCCCCAATTGATGTACATTCTTGCCTGCTGCGTTAGTACTTTCCACGCTCTGGGAGGAAACCACCCAGTTAGTTGAGCTATTATTTCTGGGTTTTGTCTGATATCTGGGTGTTATCAGATTCGATGGGTCCGTATCCGGGAATGCTTACTGCAGGTTTTTGTGATATATCTCAATTGTGCAATTAAAGATTACAACGCTTGGTCCTTTTTTCTTGGGAGTTTCTGCTTGTACGCCCAAGGACGGCACTTTTGGATTTGCTATAATTTTGTTCTCCTGTGTTTCTGTCTCGATGATGACGCCGACGTTGTGGGTCTTCCTTATCGATTTTATTCTGGTGTGTTTAAATTCATCGCTAAGGTTAGTAATTACAGTCTTCTTTACTTCTTCACTTGCGTGAAGGGTCTCGGTGTTTGTTGGCTTCAGTATGACCAGGTTGGGTCTTGGTAGTAGTGGTACTTTCTTTTTGCTGGGAGCAGCGAGGGTTGGTGGTCGCTCTGTTGTCATTGTGGTCCTCAGCGCTTGGGCATATGTGGGTGCGCGCTGTTGCATTTGGCTTGCCCCACATTCCATATATGCCCGGAGCTTGGCATTGGCGCTCTCACTCTCGAGGTAAGTTTCCGTCAAGAGAGTGTCCAGCTTGTTCCACAGGTTCACAATTTGTGCCCTTAGCCCTGTGGTTACCCTGTTAGATTGCTCCTTAAATAATAAGGCAGCCTTGAGGAACAGAGACTTCTCGTGAACTGTACCCCCAGGCAAGGAGGGATTGAGGGGAGCCTCCGGTGGCTTCTCCTCGCTGGTGTCCTTTTGGCTTGTTTGGTTTTCTGTTATGTCTTTTGATTCAGTTTGGGAGCGCATCTCCCGCTCCGGATTAGGTGTTGGCTTTCTATACTTGCGTTTTCCCGTTAGCGGGGCCCCGAATGGGGTTCTGACATCTCCTGTTGTTGGTCTATGACGACGGGGTCATCATTTTGGCTCTGATGCGCGGCATCTGTGGGTTTTTTCAATTTCCCATACATCTTTGCGAATTTCGGATTATCGAACTTTTACGGATAATCGGAGTTTATGAGGTCCCGCGTGAAAGAGCTCGTGGAGGTGAGCAAGAGGCCACCTTCGTCAAGTCTGTGTGAATTTGGAGCTGAATAGTCCTTCAGCAAAGATTTTGGGCTACGGGGAGGGGTATAGTGGAATTGTCATGGATTCTGGCAAAATGCAGAAGGCATCAAGTTCATGGTTCATGCTTTTGCACCCCTGCAAAAGCATGAACCAGCCAACTTTTGATTACAGGAGACTTACATAAAAGATGACCCCCATCATACATAACATCACGATTATTCATGCGAATAGAATTGCGGATAGCCCCGCTCATGGAGGAGTTACAATCCTCTTGGGCAACAAGACCCCATTTCGACCTTTGCGAATTACAACCAGCATAGAGGCTGTTGCAATCGCCTTACAGTGAAGTTTTTATTAACAGCCTGCTCCATTTATTTGCCACCTAGGACTGACATACTCCAGAAAGTCCTTGATCTTATTTCGCAGTTAGTTCCCCTTTCCTACTCCTTTGGGATTTTGATGGACATAACATGCCGATACCAATGGAAGGGGACTTCCATTGATATGCCAATATTTATGTAGAGCATATGCTCACTGACAACAACCTCTCCTTTCTAAATGTGGGAACAGATACCTTCTTTCACATGCCTATATGTACATTTTCTGCCATTGATCTTTCTATCTGCTCCCATTCTCTTCTCCTTTCTCTTACCTGGAAGGTGGAGGAAAACTCTTATGGAAGTGATCATTTCCCCATGATAACCTGATTAAGGAGTGGAAGATCGTGTCTTCCTTTTAGGTTACTGTGGTGAAAGATTGATCTGGCTGACTGGAATGCCTTTCAAGACCTGGCAAATTTTGAAATCACTGCAGTCGGTCAGGAGTCTATTATTGATACAGTCACATAGATCACAGAAAGTATCGTCCATGCAGCTGCGATTTCAATTCCAAGAACACCCACCCAGTTTCCACCATTTCCCAAACCATGATGGAACTTTGAATGCACAGCAGCAAAACAAAGCATGGAGGATATTCTGCCGATATGCCACCACAGCCAGTCTCAGCTTTTAAATGCAAACATGCTAAGGCACATTATATCTGATTTCAGAGCAAGAATGAATCCTGGATCCATTTTACAGCTATTAACCAGGCAACCAGCTCTAAGGTGGTCTGGGAAAAAGTGTGTAAAATGAAGGAAAAGTACACTGCACAGCCCTCATCGGTCCTGGAATATAATGGATATACTATTGCAGACTCTGCTACAATAGCCCATGCCCTTGGGGAAACATTTGCTAACATCTTGGTAACATCCTCTTACTTCCCTGAGTTTCTGGTTCTTTAACACCTTAAACAAAAGATTTAACTACCATCAAGGGCAAAGGAAGGGTTTTTGCTTTTTTAAAGGTGACTACAATGGTCATAGGCAGTTTTAATTCTATGCACTGGGATCAACTGATGATGTTACCAATGGTGAATTCTAAATGGGAAGCGTTCAGGGACTTAATCTTGGAGGCTACTAGGCTTTTCATACCAACTAAGAAATACCGTTCAAGTTTCAGGCCTAAATGGATGTCAGATGAATTAACGAGACTCGTGGCAGAGAAGAAATATGCATGGGATGCATATAAATTATCAGGTGACCCAGAAGCCTACGGCAGACATAAGCTAGTCTGTAATCAAGAAACAAAGGAGGTTAGTCAGGCAAAGGTGGATTACAAGAAATCTTTGGTAAGGGATGCGAAGAAAAACAGCAAAGGGTTTTTTACTTATGTAAACTCTAGAAGGAAGGCAATGAATCAGATTAGTCCACTTAACATAGATGGTTTGACTGTTGATGTCAAGCTCAAGTAGCTGATAAACTGAATGATTATTTTGATTCTACATTCACACATGAGGAGTTATTCAAGGAGGAGAATACCAATAGTTCATCAAACTCTAACAGTGAGTTGAGTGATTTTGTAATAACTGAGAGCAAAGTGGTGGGTTCAGATAGTTGAAGTTAAACATAAAAAAGGCACCCAGAGTGGATGGAATCTATCCAGTTATATTGAAGGAGGCAGAGAGTTAAGTTAGCAAACCCTTACCCATAATTATGAGAGCATCTTTAGATTCAAGGATGGTCCCCCATGGACTGGAGATGTGCAAATGTATCCACAATTCACAAAGGGGGGTTCAAAGGGTAACACAAAGAATTATAGACCTGTTAGCTTAACTTCTCTTCTGCAGAAAATAATGGGGTCACTGGTTAAAGAGGTAATCCTCTATCACCTCTTAGTCAAGGTGCTTATGTTGCACCTTGTTCTTAGTAGTGACACCGCATGGTTTTGCTAAGGGAAAGTCTTGTCTGACAAATTTGATTGGATACTATGATGTGGTCACAAAGGAATTGGATGCAAAAAAAGAATTTTGATATCACATACTTGGATTACAGAAATCTATTGATACTGTTGCACATGGAAGACTGCTGTACAAATTGGAGTGGTATGGCATTAAGGGTAATTTGCTGCAATGGATAAAGGGATAGTTGAGTGGGAGACGGCAGAGAGTGGTAATAAATGGACACTGCTCTACATGGACTAATGTTATTAGTGGAATTCCCCAGGGTTTGATGCTGAGCCCATTGTTTTGTGTATTTATCAATGATATCGATGAAGGTATATCCGGTATAATTTCCAAGTTTGCAGATGATGCAAAGGTTGGCAGAGTCGTTAATGGCAGTAAAGACAGTATGCTACTGCAACAGGATCTAGAAAAGAGAAGGCAGATGGGCTAAGAAGTGGCAACTGAATTTTAACATTGACAAATGCAAAGTCCTGCACATGTGGAGCAGTAACCCAAGAGAAACATACCGACTATATGGTACTACATTTAGTGGAGAATAAAAAAAGACCTAGTGGTAATTGTGCAGTCGAATATGAAAGTCTCTGACAGTGAAGACGGGTTGCCGGAGCAGTTTATGGAGTTTTGTCAGTGATATATAGGAATTTTTGCTATCAAGGACAGAATTAGTTAAAAAGTACAGGTCACTGTTGAAAAAAAGCCGTGAATTAGGTTAGAATTTGAAAGTGTCTGCAATTCTGCCCAGACATGATAGGAGGGAGTATCTGATGAGAACCTTGTCGATCAATTCAGCCCTGGAAAGATTGTGCAAGGCTCAAGGGGTAGAATTTTTTTCAGCCTGTTCTATACTTGTTAACAGAAGAGACTGCTTCTACAGGGATGGAATGTGGGATACACTTAAATAGAAAGGGTTCAAGAATATTTGGTGATGCTATCGAGGCAGTGTTAGGTGGTTTGGAAAACTGTTAGCTTGTGGGGATACAAGGACTAATAGATTAACAGTAGCCACTGGCAGAGGCGAAAGTGATTCTTGCCCTGCTTCTATTGGAATGAGCAGAAGCCTGCAAAACAAGGTGCAGCATATTTCAGAGACTGCTAGGAGTCATTGCGGTACAAGTAAACAGATGGGTCGTGTTAGGGTAGCTAAGAATAGGAACAGGTGCATGTATACTTGTGCGTACACTAATGCTAGGAGTTTGGTAAATAAATTTGATGAATTTGAGGTATTGCTCAAAGCATCAAAGGTGGATATTGTTGGGATATCAGAGACGTTGTGTCACACAGATATATAAGGAATGCAGAACTGGAATTTGGGGAGTACTACGTCTACAGAAAGGATAGTCAGGATAGGAAAGTTAGGAGGGGTTATTAGTTAAGAAACACATAAAATGCAAGGAAGTGCAGCCAGTTAACATCGCTGGACAGTGCAGTGTCGAGTCAGTTTGGTGTGACATAAGCACTGGGAGATATCAAAATTGAGATTGGAGTGCGTTATAGGCCTAATGACTCTGATGAGTATAATAAGAAACTGTACATGGAAATAGTGGGCCAGTAATCAGAGAGTCTTGTAATTGGGGATTTTAATTTCCTGGATATTGATTGGAATTTGTGGATTGGTCACTCACACACTAGCAAGGCTTTTGTTGATTTATTGGATGATTGTTTTCTACCTCAGCATGTTCGGGAGGTAACTAGAGGGAGTAATACTCTTGATCTGATTATCAGTAGTGATTCTTCATGCATTCATAATCTGCAGATAAAGGAACCACTTGGTGGTAGGGATCACAGTGTGCTGACATGGGATTTACTCAATGAGGTAACTACCATCATGGAGAGAAGGGTTTTTGCTTTCGTAAAGGCGATTATGGTGGTCTGAGACGACAGTATTTAAATTCTATACGGTGGAACCAACTGATGATGTTACTGACAGCAAATTCAAAATGAGAGGCATTCAAAGAATTCATCTTGGAAGCTACTAGGTTTTACATACCAAGTAAGAAATACAGTAAACCCCTGCTATTCGCGGGGGTTACGTTCCTGAGAAATGCCACGAATACTGAGTTGGCTCCCATAGTACTTTCATTTCGATGCCAAATGCAAGCATATGGCATTGAAATGAAAATAAGAAACAATTTAATATTAAATGTAATATTTATTAGAAATTTCAAACAAATCTTTCAAACCAGCATCTTTGCTAGCTAAAAAACTTATCCTGCCAGTGCTATCACCAGTTTCGCTAAAGTGTTGATAAAGGAGTTTTGCCTTTTCACAAATGATGAGTAAACTTAACGGAATTTTATTTTTAGTTCGGTCTTCTATCCACAGATTTAAAGCTTTTTCCATTTTTTCTAATTTAAATCACGAGTTACAGAGCAAATTTTTGAAGAAATTAGCGCATTTTCACGGACACTACGGCGGATTTTTCTTCCGATTTCTTGATTGATCATACCGTTGACTCATTCATTTTATAATAGATTTTCTCAATAACAGAAAGTGAGGAGACACTTTTACCATTAGAAATTTTATCTGATAACTCAATTTTATTTGCTAGTCATCAACTTCTTTGATCTTTTCACATTTCCCTTGTTATTCGTAGCCATATTTTTGTACGGGTTAGAAAGAACTTGTCCACAATAAAGTCACTTTCTTCCATTAACACACTAGAAAAAGTCTGTTTTACACTGCAAAACGGTTGATTTATCACATTTGTAAGCATATCGATTTATAAATTAATTGCATATAAATTAAAAGCAAATGACGAAACCTTCCATGACAAGCGCATAACACATACTGAACAATGATCAACGAGAAATATCCACGCTCGCGATTTTGCCACCCCTCTTCCCCCACCCACTGAGCGCTGTTTTGATCGGCAACGATAATTTTAGCCACGCCCATGTTTTTTATGTGCGGAAAATGTTCACGGCGCTTAAAAATTCACATTTTTTAAGGTTTCATTTTATAGTAAATCAGCGACCGCGAATACAGATACCGCAAATATCGGGGGTTTACTGTATAGTTAAAGATTTAGGCCAAAATGAATGTCAGATGAACTAATTACACATGTGGCAGAGAAGAAAAAATGCATAGGATACATATAAATTAATAGGTTACATGGAAGCCTATGATAGATATAAGCTGGTCTGTAACCAAAGGAGGTTAGTCAGGCAAGGGCAGATTAGGAGAAATCTTTGGCAAAGGATGCAAAGAAAAACAGCAAAGAGTTCTTTACTTATGTAAACTCTATAAGGAAAGGGATGAATGAGATTGGTGGATATTGATGGTTCAACTGTTGATGATCTTGCTCAGTTGGCTAACAAACTGAATGAGTGTTTTGCGTCTTCATTCACACATGAGGAGTTATTCAGAAAGAGGAATGCCAGAGGTGAATTAAAATCTGGCAGTGAGTAGATGATTTTGTAATAACTGAGAGGAAAGTGGAAAAGAATTTGTTGTAGATAAACATAAAAAAGGCACCCGAGGTGGATGGAATCTATCCAGTTATATTACTATGATGTGGTCTCAAAGGAACTGGATGCAGGGAATAACTTTGATATCATATATTTGGATCTTAGAAAGGCTTTTTATACTGTTGCACATCGAAGAATGCTGCACAAATTGGAGTAGTCTGGCATTGGAGGCAAATTGCTGCTATGGATAAAGGGAATGATTGAGTGGGAGAAGACAGATAGTGGTAATCAATGGACACTTCTCTTCATTGACTAATGTTATTAGTGGAGTTTCTCAGTGTTGGGACCATTGTTGTTTTCTGTATTTATAAATGATATTGATGATGGTATATCAAGCTTAATGTCCAAGTTTGCAGACGATACGAGGATGGCAGGGTTGTTAAAGACACTAATGACAGTACGCTGCTGCAACAGGATCTAGAAAAGTTGAGCAGATGGACTGAGATGTGGCAAATGAAGTTTAAATTTTCAAATGTAATAAGTAACCCCAGAGTAACGTATGAAATCTGGTACTTCACAGTGGTAGAGAATGAAAAGGATCTGGGGATAATTGTGCAGGTAGATATGAAGTTTTCTGAGCAGTGCAGATGGTCTGCACGAGTAGCCCATGGCGTCTTGTCAATGATACACAGGAATTTTTCTAGCAGGGATAAGGAGGTGATTATCCCCTTGTATAAGGCACCGTAGTAGACTGGTCAGGAGGGAGAGTGCAGTAGCACACGCTCTTTGAATAGACCGGGGTTCAAGGCCCTGACTGCTGAATATGGTCGATCTGCCAACTGGCACTGGACCAGTGTGGCACGTTATGATCCATTTCCCTTGGCATGAATTGTTGAGGAGGCTTCCATCCTCCAGTGGGTTGATAATGGCTGCACCTTACCTTTTTTTATAAGGCAATGGACAGGCCACACCTTGAGTACTGTATACACGTTTGGAGGCCTCATTTTAAGAAGGATGTAGAACTGTTGGAACGAGTACAGAGAAGGGCAACAAGATTAATGAATGGAACGAAGGGTTCCTCTTACGAAGAAAGGCTTAAGTTTTGCAGATTAGTGTGTCTGCAGACTAGGCACCTGTGAGGTGATCTGATTGAGGTGTATAAAGCCTCGAATGGTTTGAGCATGCTCAATGTTGATAGGATTCTTCCTCTTGCTCAGAATAATCATGTGAGAGGGCAATATATTCAAATTGAGGGAAGTCAGTTGTTAGATAGATGTGTGGAAGTTTGGCTTTAGCCTGCAGGTAGTTGATTGGTGAGCAGACTTCCATATTTTGTTGTGGAAGTTGATAGCCTAAATAAATTTAAGGCTGAGATGGACAGGTATTTGGAATGAATGGAGGGGTGAAATGCGAGCGTTTTTTTTTTTTTTTTTGTTTGGCTGATGCTGCATAAGCTTACTTGCTTGCATGATATGCCTCTACTAATGCTAATAATGATCAAGATCTTCAGTAATGATAGCTATCATATTAGTAAAGTTGAACATGCTGTCTCTCAGGCAAAGTATGGCAAATGGCCATGCCTTTTGAAAGTTGACATGTTTAAAGAACTTTTCAGATGAAACCTGAGTTATATTTACATGTTTTCAGTGGTTGTCTTGACTAGCATGTCTTCCCTCAGGTATGGATTATTGCATTATTAAAACTTGTTAGTAGAAGTCCATATCATAGCTCTTTTATCAATTATTGGAAAGACAGATGAACAGTTGTGTATCAATCACACAATGATTACGTATAATGAAAAGAATGTCCTCTGAAAAAGTTGAAGAGGATGAGGCAGTATATCCTTGTCATTTTTGTTCATTTTAAAGATACATTCAACATGTTCGGTAGGAGGCATACTGGTGAGGCTTTGAAAATCTGAGTGCTCGGATAATTTTTGCTCCGTCTTTAGAAATTATTTTATAGATAGATAGGTTCTAATTATACCGAGTTAAGGTTTAAATTTGTAAGCGGGTCCCCCCCAGGATTTGGTGGGTGGCCTCTTTGCTTGGAACATAGTGTTGGATAGGTTTCTTAAAAGACAGTTTAATAATATCAATAGCTTATGCCAGCAGATCCCAAACTGTGTGGCATAAGCTATCATATTGATAGCTTATGCCGCAGCGAACTCACAGAGGCACCTCTGGATATTTTAAATTTTCGAGGGAAACACAGCGATACTCGACATGTTGGACAACCCACATACTACTAGCTAGAGGTAGTTCACAGTTTCAACATTACTTATTAAATTGTTTTTGGACCTAACCACTTAATAAATGGAACTATTAGATATTTCTTTTGGCCTAGGGGTGCCGCAATAAAATTACTGAGACACTAAGGGGGCACTGTGAACCGAAAAAGTTTGGGAACCTCTGGCTTATGTCAATGATTTAACTATATTAGTGTGTGGTAATTCCAGATCAGAAATTGAAACTCAGGCAGCAGAAATGTTACAAAATTTAATGGATTGGAGTAGATTGTACAAATGCTGCGAAAAGGCCAATTAAGTGCCCAGTAGTGAGGCTAATGGAGTCTCCCTGAGAAATGTCAAAACAGTGACCACAAAGCCCCTGTGCATGATAGTTAGGGGTTACGTGTATGTTCTCCCCCACAATTCTCCACACAACTTAATTTTCCCCCATGTTCTTCTGTACATCTTCCATGCTGATAGTTGGAAGTCATAAAAGCAGACCCTGATAGCTGTTTTTAGGTTCATGCATAGCAACAGCCTTACCAAACCCCTGTGAAAATCTTTTTTCCTTCCGTCTTCAAAACTTGCTCCTCATCCTGCATGTTTATCAACCAAAAAACAAATCAGTCTCTCTTCTGTTATATGCTCACTGGTGTCTATCATACTAAATCCTTACCTAGAAAAAAATATAGAACAAATAACAGAGGACACAATCTCATGCATAGGAACTTTGTGACCACTCTCTAGGTACCTTTGTTTGTACTTGGAAGAGCAATTATTTTTTACAGAGCATGTTAAATATTTGAAAAATGAAATTGAGATGTACTCTAAGCTCAGAAGAGTTATTTGGGTAAACTGGAGGATTAAATGTATACCACTGAATCTATTATATGACTGTCTATTTATCCCTATGGTTACCTATGCTTTCTGGAGCTTAGATACATAATATTACTAATTCCATTATTAAAAAGCATCTATTTCAAACTCAGGCTTGCCAAACAGTTTCAAGGATAAATCAGATTGTTCCACTTGATATTAATGGTTTGACTGTAGATGATCATTCTCAGTTAGCTACTAGACTAAATGAGTATTTTGCATCTACATTCACATGTGGAGTGATTCAAGGAGGAGGACAGATGTTTGTTAGTATTAGTAATGGCTCCATGGTGCAAGAAAGCCTATGGCGTATGCTGCACCAGCCAAAAAAAAAAAAAAAAATCCCAAATAAAACAATGATAAAAAAAAAATAATAAATATTAATAAATAATAATAATTAATAAAAGAAAAGGAAATTAAACATATCATCCTATGCGCTTCCCTGACGCGAAGGTACTATCCAGATGACCTTTCAATTTCCCCAAACTCTCAGCCTCTACCACCCATGTAGGCAACATGGGTGGTAGAGGCTGACACTTTAACTCCCTGCTACAATTCATCAAACTGTAGCAGGGAGTTAAATGATTTTGTCATAACTGAGAGCAAACTGGAGGAGGAATTGTTGAAGTTAAACATAAGAAAGGGACCTGGGGTGGATGGTATCTATCCAGTTATATTAAAGGAAGCAGCAACGGAAGTAAGCAAACCGTTAGCTTCCTTGGACTTTGGGGAGGTCCCCATGGACTGGAGGTTTGCAAATGTATCGCCAATTCACAAAGGGGAATCAAAGGGTGACACGAATAATTACAGACCTGTTAGTTTGACTTCTTTTCCAGGAAAAATAATGGAGTTACTGGTTAAAGAAGCACTGCAGGATCATCTAGACAAGATGATCCTGCAGTCATAATTCAGACACAGCATGGGTTTGTTAAGGAGAAGTCTTGTCTGACCAATTTGATTTGGTACTATGATGTAGTCACAAAACAACTGGATGCAAAAAATATTTTTGATATCGTGTACAGCCACTCCCTGACTTACGTAACGGTTGTGTTCTGTGGAACGCTATGTAAGTCAGAATTTCTCTAAATGCTTATCCAGCACTCGCAAATTTGATTGAAGCAAAAAAGAAGTGTTCGACAGACATGTAAATAGAATTATTTATTCAATTTTTTTATCTCATGTGCAGGAAAAATTATAAAAGTGTGCATAATTCCAAAAATGTCAAAATTATAAAATTACAAAAAGAGGATACAGGCAAGTTTTATCTTTCAAGCATCGTTGCCAGAATTAACTCTCCAGCTGATAAGCACGCCACTGCAGAAGTTGAGGGCTGTGGAAATTTAGAAGGAAATTTTCCAACACATCACAATTTCTTTTCAGCTGCAGAATCTACACTGCAACTTCACAGCAGGTGCCTCCTTAGCCAGGTGGGAAGGAGCAGCAGTGCATGGCACACGCTTCTTGATTAGACCGGGGTTCGAGCCCGTCACCACCAAATACGGAGGATGCGGAAAGGTCAGGGAATGACCACCGCATATCGCGGAGCAATATGGCCTTAGTTGCTAATGCTCCTAAAAAATCTAAATAACAAATAACAACTTCACAGCATATTTTAATGTTAAGAAACCAGCACGATACTTGAACCTATTAAACTACCCATTGGTTTAACCAACCCAAACTTGGCTTATGGTTCGCCATACTTATCCTTAATATCTTCATGGATACTTGTTGCTTTTGCTTTAATGGCCGGACTCAGGGGCACTCACTTCTGAATCTGATTTTCCATCCATATTATTAATAGCTTTTCCATATTCGATATAGCACCTGAACGCTGCTTTGTGATCACTGTTGATCCTTTAACATGTTCTTTTATATGCACACTGTTTTATAGCATTCACTGTTTGAAGCAGTGAGACCTAATTCCTGTGCAATAGATAACAAACTTTGTCCTGCTTCGTACTTCTTAATTAATCATCTTCATTTCTAAATCAGTTTTCTTTCGTTTCCTAGCACTGCCAACACTTGTGCTTTATGTTGTCCTTTTCCCTTCACCTTTGTAATAAGTAAATAGGAATGAAGAGAAGATTCTGAAAATTTATTAATTTTTTTTATATGATTGAAGATTTTAGTGAAGGGGAACTCATTTCACCATAATACTGTAACGTAAAAATCCACCAAATTCCATTTATCAGTATTATCAGAAATGCAGTAAGATTGAGTTTACTACCCGTTTATAATAGATTGCGCTAACAGAAAAGCCCAATTAACTTGGAAGTGCAAATTGTTTTACGGTAGTGACCTCCAGAAAAATGTTTTAAAAAAATATCACAAAGGCATTCAAAATTGATTCTTATAACGGAACATATGATATCGATGAAAGTGTAGTGCAATTTCCAATATAAAAATGTCCTTTTACAGAGATAAATAATGTAGTTATATAGCGAAAATTTCAACTTCTGAGGTCTTGGAACGAATTACGAAAAAGAAACCAATGTTATTGTGTTCGCATTACGATATTTTCACGATACCTCCATTTATTCCTACAGGATGTAAAATACGTTTCCATGATTTTTTTAAGTTTGTACCATCCAGCAAAATCTTACATAAAGTCAAATTTCCGTAAGTCGAGTGTTACGTAAGCCAGGGAGTAGCTGTACTTGGATTTCAGGAAAGCTTTTGATACTGTTGCACATGGAAGATTGCTGTACAAATTGAACAGTATGGCATTAAGGGCATGTTGCTACAATGGATAAAAGGATGATTGAGTGGGAGAAGATAGAGAGTTAATTTGGAAGGTGCAATATGGCCTAAGTAGCCCTTGTGCCAGAAAACACCACAACAACTACAACAAGACAGAGAGTGGCAATCAGTGGACACTGCCCTTCGTGGACTAATGGTATTGGTGGAGTCTCCCAGGTGTGGTGTTGGGCCCATTGTTGTTTTCTGTATTTATCAATGATATTGATGAAGGTATATCAGGGTTAATGTCTAAGTTTGCAGACGATACGAAGGTTAGCAGGTTTGTTAATGACAGTAATGATAGTACACTACTGAACAGGATCTGGAAAAGTTGAGCTAACAGGCAATTGAAGTACTGCATATGGTAGCAGTAATTGCAGAATAATGCACCAACTGGGTGTTACTACACTCAGGGTAGTGGAGAATGAAAAGGATCTAGGGGTAATTGTGCAGTCAGATATGAAGTTTTCTGAGTATTGCAGATAGTCTTCAAGAGTAGCTGATTGTGCCTTGTCAATGATATACAGGAATTTTGCTAGCAGCGATAAGGAGGTAATTGTCCCCTTGTATATGGTAATGGTCAAGGATACGGGTCTGGAGGCCTTATTTTAGGAAGGATGTAGAGCTGCTGGAACGAGTACAGAGAAGGGCAGTGCGATTGGTCAGTGGAACTAATGGTTGCTGTTACCAAGAAAGGCTTCAAGTTCTGCAAATTGCAGCATGTAGAGAATATGCACCTGCAAGCAGATCTAATTGAGGTGTATAAGGCCTTGAATGGTTTGAGCAAGCTCAATGCTGATGGGATTCTTCCTCTTTTTTGAAAGGTTTGAGCAAGCTCAATGCTGATGGGATTCTTCCTCTTTTTTGAAAGGTTTGAGCAAGCTCAATGCTGATGGGATTCTTCCTCTTTTTTGAAAGGTTTGAGCAAGCTCAATGCTGATGGGATTCTTCCTCTTTTTTGAAAGGTTTGAGCAAGCTCAATGCTGATGGGGTTTCTTCTTATTGCTCAGATTACTCACTTGAGTAGACATAATCTCAAATTGAGGAAAGACAATTGTAGAATAGATTGTGCAGCAGAAATTTGCATTTAGCCAGCATTGTGGTTAAAATAGTTGGAACAAACTTCAACGTTGTAATTGAGGTCAACAACTTGAATAAGTTCAACAAGAGAAACATTTGGAGTGAATGGATTGGTGAAATGTGGTTTCCCCCCCCCCCACTGAAGGTATATAAGCTTTTTTTTCTTGCATCATATGCCTCTACTAATGCTATCCTTTGTTAAAACTCAGTCAGGTCATTTCTGGTTTGGCTCAGCATCACCCAGTCCCAGTTTTTCCACCACGTTACTTATCTCTTCTTCATTTAAGCCAGTTCCAAAATCTGTAACTGAATTTCGTGGAACCTCACAAGTTTCTGAATACAGTAAACCCCCACTATTCGCGGTCGCTGATTTAATATAAAATGAAACCTAAAAAAAAAAATGTGAATTTTAAAGCGCCGTGAACATTTTCTTGCATAAAAAAAATGGGTGTGGCTAAAATCATCTTTCCCGGTCAAAACAGTGCTCAGTGGGTTGGGGTAGAGGGCTGACAAAATCGCGAGCATGGATATTTCCCAATAATCCTTGTTCAGTATGTGTTATGCGCTTGTCGTAGAAGGTTTCGTCATTTGCTTTTAAATGTTTATAAATTGAATAAATTTTATCAATTTATAAATTGATATGCTTACAAAAGTGAAAAATCTACCATTTTGCAGTGAGTTAGTGTAAACACTTTTTCGAGTGTGTTAACGGTTAAAAGAAAGTAACTTTATTTTGAAATGATTTTCCAAAAGAAAGTTTCAGTGAGTCAACGGTACATCAATCAAGATATCGGAAAAAAAAATCTGCCATTGTGTCTGTGAAAACGTGCTAATTTCTTCAAAAATTTGCTCTGTAACTTGTGTGATGTTAAATTAGAAAAAAATGGAAAAAGCTTTAAATCTGTGGATAGAAGACCGAACTCAAAATAAAATTCCGTTAAGTTCATTCATCATTCGTGAAAAGGCAAAACACCTTCATCAACAACGCTTTAGCGAATACTGTGGATTTTAGTGTTTTGCACCAACCTTGCGTAGAAATAAAAACACAAAGGAAACTGGACTTTTAATAACTGTGTTTATAATAAATTATAATAACCTGTATTTACAATAAATTTAACTTTACGATAAACTATACATATAAAATATTAAAATCTGCTACATTATGAACAATAAAATGCATTAAAATATACTAAGTTAAAAGCGATAAAAAACCATAGCTTTCAAAGGCTCCAGCCTTCTTCTTCAGCGGTATTTTCTTGTTCTGCAGTACATCTTTAAATATCAGCAGGTTCATGGTACTCATCACGTGTTTCATTCTCACGTGTTCCGTTCTCTTGCGTTGTGGAACCGGAAGTGGCTCGAGCGGGAGTCATACGGAACCGTTCATCCCTTCTGAGGATAGTGGCCTCAAAGAGGGGATGAATCCGCGTACCTCTATCTCTATTAATGTTGATTGTAGAATAGATCCGCAAACTCTCGAGCCACTTACGGTCCCCAGAACTTATGCGCCCGATCGGTGATGATAGCATCGTCCGGGGAGATCTGGTGCTGCTTTAGCGAAATTGGTGATAGCACTGGCGGGATAAGTTTTTTGTTAGCAAAGGCACTGATTTGAAAGATTTGTTTTAAATTTCTAATAAATATTACATTTAATAATAAATTGCTTTTCTTATTTTCATTTCGATGCCTTATGCTTGTATTTCACATTGTACTGTCTATCTACATAGTCATATTATGAAGGTACATATGATACATAAATAGACAAAATTTTAGACTAACTTTTCTTATATATTTCATACTTTGGAACGGAACCCTTTTATTACTATGGGAGCCATAACTCAGTATTTGCGGCATTTCTCAGGAACGTAAACCCCCGCGATTAGTGGGGGTTTACTGTACCTTGAATGCACTCCAGCCACATATTCTACTGCACAGCATTCATCATAGACCAAGTGATTTCCTCCCATGATGATGCAACGTTGCCAACTGCCTAATATTGTATCCCTGCCAGAACTCTCCAACTGGTGGAAAGTTCCCACTGTTTCTCTCTCTCTCTCTCTTGTGTGTGTGATTAGGCTTTGACTGGTGTCGCCCCTTGGTTCATCTGTTATAGCTAAGAGATTATATTTCTTATCTTTAAGATCTATATATTCAATAGAAGGATTTAAATATTAGGAACCGCCAGGCACCTCAGATAGAAGCAAGGCCCTTTTGTTAAACTTTTTTTTCCTGCTTGATGAAGGGAGAGTAGAAGTGATTATTTTTATATTTCAAATTTTAAAAGAAAAAAAGGATAATATAGATCAGTGTAAATCTAAGAATGTGTATATTAAGTTGCTTTTAGATAAAATCTTTTTGATAAAATAGATATTCTTTGTATTAATTATTATTATTATTATTTATTTATTTTTTGCATTTTTCCTATAGCACTATACATCTTAAACAGAGAAGATACAATGTCAATCACTGGTTAAAAACTCCACCTATTGATGATGTATGGAGTACTGCATATTACAAGCAGAAAATTTATTCATTTCACGAAGCCATTCAGATGCATAGAGAGTTGCATCATCCTACCATGTACAATGAAATGAATGCATATGTTTGTGCCACAGTAGAGTTTGATTTAAGGTTGGCAAAAAAGGTAACTTTAATTTGTTTTACTTATAACTTTTAGATTTCTAATGAGAGAGAGAGAGAGAGAGAGAGAGAGAATACGAATGTTTCACTGTTATGCAGGGTTGCCAGATGTCCTTTATTTCAAAGGATAATCCTTTATTTTAGCCAAACTGTCCTTGTCCTTTATTGAAAAGGGAAAGGACTCAATTTGTCCTTTATTTTTATTTTTCAATGTGCCTCATAATGCATAGAGAGTTGCATCATCCTACCATGTACAATGAAATGAAGGCATATGTTTGTGCCACAGTAGAGTTTGATTTAAGGTTGGCAAAAAAGGTAACTTTAATTTGCTTTACTTATAACTTTTAGATTTCTAATGAGAGAGAGAGAGAAAGAAAGAAAGAAAGAATACGAATGTTTCACTGTTATGCAGGGTTGCCAGATGTCCTTTATTTCAAAGGACAATCCTTTATTTTAGCCAAACTGTCCTTGTCCTTTATTGAAAAGGGAAAGGACTCAATTTGTCCTTTATTTTTATTTTTCAATGTGCCTCATAATGGCAGTGGACCCCACATGCACAGGGCCCCCAAACCGACAAAAAATTACAACTTCATTTCAAAGCATAAGGGATATGTTAAGGGATTCACAAGCGATATGTTAAAAACCCCCTCAAATGCAAAATCCACCAATGAGAGATGAATCAAAAAGAGAGTCACCCTATTCTAGCCTCTCCAACTCATATATGCAGTTTCACAAACACCATGCACTTAACTTCATACTTCTCGATGAAATTATATTTTTTTGACAAAGCATCAAAACTTGCACCTCTGTGGCCATGATCTAATTTTCACGAAAATCGTGCAACTGGTAGATAATTAATAAAAACATAGGTATCGGAAAAATCACTTTTTATGATATGGAGTTCAATGGCTTTGCTTAAACTGTTTTTTCCTATAACTTTACAAAGAAACATTTATCTATTTCATTTATACAGTTATCATCATCATCATCATCAGCCATTTTCAATCCACTGCAGGATGAAGGCCTCTCCAGCAACTTTCCAGTTCCTTCTGTTTTGAGCACTGGCCATCCATTTACTACTCAAAAACTCATGAATTTCATCTATCCATCTCCGCCTTTGTCTTCCAGGTTTTCTTCTAGCTCCTCTTGGGTACCATTCTATTATTTTCTTAGTCCATCTGTCATCATGTCTTCGAGCTATGTGTCCTGCCCAAGACCATTTTAGTTCTTTAGTTTTGATAAGAATGTCCTTTACTTGAGTTTGCTGCCTAATCCATGTGTTTCTCTTCTTATCTAACAGTCTGATTCCCAATATAATTCGTTCCATTCTTCGCTGTGTAGTTCTTAGCTTCTCTTCCTTTCTTTTGGTGAGTGCCCAAGTTTCACTTCCATAAGTCATGGTGGGGAGTATACATTGATTCATTATTTTACGTTTCAGACAAACTGGGATATTGCTCTTCAGTATGTGACTATATTTCCTGAATGCTATCCATCCAAAATTTATTCTTCTCTTGACTTCCAGCCATTTATCATTATTACAGCTAATAACTTGTCCCAGATAAGTATATGACTCCACCTTTTCAATTACTGCTCCTTCAATCATTATTTCCCTTTCTGTGGCATACTTGTTCATCAATACTTTTGTTTTAGCCATATTCATCTTTAGTCCAAAACCCTTACTAACTGTGCATAACTGATTAAGATTTTCCTCTAATTCTTTGGGATCGTGGCTTATGACCACAATGTCATCTGCAAATCGTAAATGGTTTAGGTACTCTCCGTTCACATTGACTCCTTTCTGCGACCAGTCTAATCTTCTGAAGGCTTCCTCAAGGGCAGCAGTAAACAGCTTAGGAGATATTGTGTCTCCTTGTCGAACTCCTTTCTCGATTTTAAATTTCCTACTGTCTTTGTCTAGTCTAATAAAGGATGTAGCACTCTCATATATTTTCTTCAAAATCATAATATATGGAGTATCTATGCCTTGTCTTTCTAGTGCCCGAAACATTGCCTTATGCTGCATGGAGTCAAATGCCTTTTCATAATCCACAAATGCCAGGCATAATGGTGTTTTATATTCATTTGCTTTCTCCATTAGCTGTGATATTACGTGGAGGTGATCCATAGTTGAGAATCCTGTCCTAAAACCAGCTTGCTCTTTCGGTTGATTCTCATCAAGTATTCTTTCTAATCTGTTAGTAATGACCCTTGTGAACAACTTGTAGATTTGGGATAACAAGCTAATTGGTCTATAATTTCCAATTTCTGATTTATCTCCTTTCTTATGCAGCAAAACTATGATTGCATTATTCCACTGCTTAGGCATCACACCTTTTCTAATGCACTTTGTGAAGAGCCTTGCCAGTTTTTGTGTTATGTCTCTTCCTCCCAATTTTAACAACTCTACAGTAACTTCATCTTCCCCCGGGGCTTTCCGATTTTTCATTTTCTTCAATGCATGTTCTACCTCATCAGGAAGAATATCGGGTATGTCGTATGTGTTGCTACTTTGCAATCCATCTTCCCCACTGCTGGTATCATTCCCTCGCTCCTTGTATAATTCTCTATAGTAGTCTTCTGCTATTTGAATTATGCCTTCTCTGCTGTTTATAAGTACACCATCGCTATTCTTCAGTTTCAGTATCATTTGTCTTTCTGTATTACTGCTCATGGCTGCTGATTTAAATCCTTTGTTTTCCCTTAATGCTTGTTCTACTTTTCTTGTGTTAAATCTTCTTATGTCCTCTCTGAGTCTCTTTCTAATGGCTTTGCATAACTCAGTATACTCAATTTTCTCCCTGTCAGTGTTTTTCTTGCTCTTCATTTGTCGTCTTTGGTTCATCATGACAAGTGTTTCTTGACTAATTTTTTCTTCTTTGGATTTCTGTTTCCCTATAGGTTTCTTGGGCTTTATCACTTTCAGAAAGTTGTAATATTCCTCGTCGATATCTTGGTCCTGAGCAGTCTGCAGAAGCTCAAACTTGTTCTTAAGTTCCAGTACATACTGCTTTTTCTCCTCCTCTGTTATTTCAAAGACCTTTGTATTATTTACGCGAGTCAGTTTTTTCCTTTCCTTTCCTACATCTATATCAAGTGTACATCTTACCATTCTGTGATCACTTCCAACATTTACCTTATTCACGACGGTTACATCATTCACAATATATCTTCTGTTAGTGAGGATGAAGTCGATTTCATTAGTTGTTAATCCATTTGGACTCTTCCATGTCCACTTTCTGTTCACCCTTTTCTTGAAAAAAGTGTTCATTACTGACATTCCTTGAGATTCTGCAAATTCCACAAGTCTCTCACCTCTTTTATTTCTTTCACCAATTCCAAAATTTCCTATAGTTCCTCTTTCTGCACTGTTTTGCCTTTTTCCAACCTTAGCATTGAAGTCCCCCATAATAATAGTGTAGTGGGTTTTCTGCTCATCTAGAAGACTCAATTTCAGTGTACATTTCTTCAACCTCTTCATCATCGTGGCTCGATGTTGGTGCATAAATCATTATAATCTTTAGCTTGTACCTCTTAGAAATCTTGAGTATTAGTCTTGACACCCTTGGTGATGTACTTTTGAATTCCAAAATGTTGTTTTTAAAATCTTTATGGACCAGAAACCCTACTCCACCTTCACTCCTTTCACTGTTTCCATTGGTGTACAGCAGATATACAGTTATAGGTGCCTCCATATTTCATGTTATATGCAAACATACTTTTTTTTATGTGAACCCCAAACACAAGAGGTATTAGAACCTATAGTACTTAGTACTGTGCTTGGGTGGGAGGTTGAGAAGACGAAAGAAGATATTTGTTGACATTGGACTTGAACTTCTGTAGATTGTAATTTTCAGGAAATACGTATGAAGGCAGGTTGTTCCAGAAAACGGCAGTTGAATGAATAAATGAGGAAGATGAAAAGTTGGTTCTGTGTGTTTGAAGTTGGACAGTAAATGGATGTTGGCTGGTGGTGGCATGTGTTTGGACTGTTTTGAAAGAGAGAGCTTGAATTATAGAAGCCAATTCAGAAGAACAGTGCCCATGGAAGTATCTGTAGAAGAGGCATGCAGCAGAAACGGTACGTCTATGAGAAAGCGAGTGGAGAGACTCTGTTAGAGATGAATCATTAATTAACCTAACTGCCCTCTTCTGAATGGAATCAAGAAGCCTAAGAGAGGTTTTAGGGGCACCACCGCAGATGTGGGAACAATATTCCATAGCAGGGCGGATTTGCAATTTATACAGAGTGAGCAGCTGTTTGGAAGAAAAGTAACGCCGAGAGCGAAAGAGAAAACGAAGTTTTTTAGATGCAGAGGAAGCAATATTTCATTTTTCCCCAAAATGATATATCCCCAAAAGAGATATATCATTTTGCCTAGAAATTGGAGTGTCACTAAAGATAAGCATAGGAGCAGAAGAATCCTTTTTGCGAGATATAAGACAAGACCGAGTTTTAGAAGGGTTGAAATTAACTAAGTAGTCTTTGCCCCACTGGAGAATTACCTGAGGATCGGCATTTAAGGAATTGGTAGCAGATTTTCGAGAAGTTGAAGCTGATTGAGCAGGACAAGGTTTCTCAAAATGGAAAGTTGAATGCGATGTGTTATCATCGGCAAAACTATGGATAGGATTTCCAGTCAATGGAAGAAGGTCATTGATATACAAGAGGAAAAGAGTGGGGGAAAGAACTGAACCTTGGGGGACACCGGCATTAGTGGAGAAGTTAGAAGACAGAGAGCCATCTACCATCACCCTCAGCGAGCGATCAGAGAGAAAACTGTATAACCAATTACTAAAAACAGTTGGCAAACCATAAGATGGAAACTTGTTTAGAAGAACTTTATGCCAAACACGATCAAAAGCTTTGGAGATGTCAAGAGCAACTACTTGTGTTTCACTGAACCTTTCCTTTGAATTAGTCCATAAATGGGTAACATAAGCCAGAATATCACCAGTGGATCGACACTGACGGTAACCATACTGGCGATCGTTGATCAGATGGAAGGTTTCTAGGTAGTTTAAGAGTTGGCAGTTAATTGATTTCTCCATAGCTTTAGAAAGAGTAGACGTAATTGCAATAGGACGATAATTGGATGGGAGGGATTTGTCACCCTTTTTAGGAACTGGCTGGATATGAGCAAGTTTCCAAGCAGAAGGAAAAACACCTTTGGAATAAGAAAGTGAAAAAAGGTGGGAAAGAATAGGAGTAAGTTCAGGAGCACAGGTTTTGAGAACAAGTGGAGAAATACCATCAGGAACTGGAGCTTTCTTAGCATCAAGATTCATCAAAATTCTTCTGATATCCTTTTGACGGAAGACCACAGGAGGCATTGAATGGAAAGTGTTGGGAATGGTGGGAGGTGTTTTACCAAGATCATTAATACATGAGCTGGAAGAAAAATGGGATGCTAGCAGGTCAGCTCTATCCTTGGTTGAAGTGACAACAGAGCCATCTGGTTTGGACAGAGGTGGGAGCAGAGATGGTCAAAAGTTGCCAATAGCATTTGGCAAGAGACCAGAATGCTTGGCTACCATTAGGGCAAGAAGCAAGTTTTCTACTCTTAGCCTGTTCAAACTCTAGTTTGGACTGATTAATAACTGCTTTACAATTGTTGCAGGCAGAAAATGAAACTGAAGAATTAGAAACAAGCCAATTACGATATGCAATATTCTTCTCTTGGTCAGCCTTAGCACATTTATTGGAAAACCAAGGTTTAGATAAAGGACAAGATTTTAAAGTGGAGTGTGGGATAAAGGATTCCATTCCTGCAAGAATAATTTCACTGACACGATCTGAGCAAACGTTGACATCAGAAGTTTTGAAACAGTAATCCGACCAAGGAAAAGAAGAGAAGAAGTCTCGCAGGTCATCCCAATTTGCATTCTTGTAATGCCAAACAACACGAGGTTGGGAATAGCCACGAGATAAAGGTTCCATTGGAGAAGAGACAATCACCAAGTTGTGATCTGAAGTGCCTAAAGGACCTCTCACTTCTATCCTTGGTTGAAGTGACAACAGAGCCATCTGGTTTGGACAGAGGTGGGAGCAGAGATGGTCAAAAGTTGCCAATAGCTTTGGCAAGAGACCAGAATGCTCGGCTACCATTAGAAGGGTTGTTTGTGAGAAAAAGATCAAGAGTATTGGCTGTATAATTAGGATTGTCCGGTATTCTTGTAGGAAAATGAACAATCTGTGCTAGGTCATTAGTAATTGCAAAAGCCTCGGCATCTCGACCTACTGGGTCGGAGTGACTAGAAAACGGAAGCCAGCTGGAGTTGTGAACATTAAAATCACCAAGGAAAATTACATCACTGTTAGGAAAGTTGGACTGGAGAAAGTCAAGTTGCAAAGAGAGGAAGTCAAAGAGCTCCAAGTGATTAGTGGAGTTGGGAGAACGGTAGAGACAACATATTGTAGTTTTAAATGTTTTTCACCAACCTTATGTAGAAATAAAACACAAAGAAAACGAAAACTGGAATCTTGATAACTATGTATTTATAATAAATTATATTTGCCTGTATTTACAATAAATTATATTTAACTTTACAACTAAAATATATGAAATATACATATAAAATATACATTAAAATATACTGGGTTAAGAACAGTAAAATACATTAAAATATACTAAATTAAAAGCGATAAAACCATAGCTTTCGAAGGCTCCTGCCTTCTTCAGCGGTATTTTCTTTGTTCTGCGGTGTGTCTTTAAATACCAGCAGGTTCACGGTACTCATCATGTGTTTCATTCCCACGTGTTCCGTTCTGTTGTGTTATGGAATCGGAAGTGGCTCGAGAGTGGGTCATGTGGAACCGTTCATCCCTTCTGAGGATAGTAGCCTCAAAGAGGGGATGGATCCGCATTCCTCTATCTCTATTAATGTTCACTGTGGAACAGATCCACAAACTCTCAAGCCACTTGCGGTCCCAGAACTTATTCGCCCGATCGGTGATGATAGCCTCGTCCGGGGAGATCTGGTGCTGCTTCTCCCAAAAATGCTCGGCCACGGCGGACTTACCATAGTCCGCACTTTTTATTGCCTTAGTGTGCTCCCCCAGACGGTCTTTGAGACGGTGTTTTGTTTCCCCTACATAATACTCCTCACAATCCGGACATCTAATACTATATACGACCCCACTTGCATTCTCTTTTTGAATGGGGTCCTTTACTTGTGACACGATTGTGTGCAGCCTCTGCCCCGGAGAGTACCACAAGGATCAGTATTAAGTGTCAAAGTAAATTCCATCACAGAACAACTTCCTCCAACTGTAAACAATGCACTCTATGTTGATGACTTTAGCATATTTTGTCAGTCATGCAACATGAGGGTTATTAAAAGACAACTGCAGAAAGCCATTGATCGCCTCAAGTCCTGGGCACTTGTAAATGGCTTCAGGTTCTCGCCGGAGAAGACCGTTTGCGCACACTTTTGTCGTAAGCGTAATCTTCATCCTGAACCTGAATTAAGGCTCGGACAAAATGTTATTCCAGTAGCAGCGGACACAAAATTCTTGGGACTCGTATTTGATAAAAAGTTGACCTTTCTGGACCACATCCGCCAACTCCGCACAAAGTGCACATGCGGGCTTAATATTCTCCGCTCCCTCTCCTCTACATCTTGGGGAGCAGACCGATGCACCCTTCTTCGGCTTTACCGTGCACTTGTGCGATCCAAACTTGATTATGGGTCCCAGGTACATTCCGCAGCCAGAGACAGTGTCCTTCGATGGCTGGACCCCGTCCATCATCAGGCCCTATGTATTGCTACTGGAACATATCGCACATCTCCTGTCCAGAGCTTATACGTAGAAGGAAATGATCCATCGTTATTGTTTCGACGTAAGCAGTTGTCTTTAAAGTACGCTTTAAAACTGAAATCCCTGCCAGACCATCCTACGTGCCATTCGTTTTTGAGCCACGATGAGAAAATTTATACAATACTTGTAAGACTGCCAATTGTACTTTTGGTATTCGTCTCCAAGAGCTACTCAAAGAACTTAATATCAAGGTAGACAAGGTTGCCCAAACATCAAAGCAACCCTTTCCACCCTGGCATGTTCGTGTCCCGGCATGTGACTTGTCGCTTAGAAACTGGGGAAAGTCGGACACTCCATGTGTCTACCTGCAGCTTCATTCAGCACACCAAACTGAATATTCCGACTTTGCGCCAGTCTACACAGACGGTTCGAAGTCAGAATCATATGTGGGATCTGTTGCTGTCTTTACAGACAGCACTATATCAGAGCAGATTCCCTCTGAATGCAGCATATTTACTGCAGAGCTGCACGCTGTAGAGTTAGCCTTGGATTACATTAGTAAATGCCAATACCAACGGTTCATTTTATATTCCGACTCTCTTAGCATGTTACAGGCTTTAATATCTGTGAGATATAATCCTCATCCAGTTCTGTCTAGTATTCAGCAGAAGATTCATTTCCTCCGTGGACGTGAATATGATATCCGCTTCTGCTGGATTCCCAGCCACATTGGGATTAGGGGAAATGATTTGGCTGATGCCGCAGCCAAATCAGCAATTCCCAATAATAACCGCTGCCTGTCAGTCCCCTATACAGACTACAGGCAAATAATACACGAGAAGATACATTCCCAATGGCAGAATTCGTGGAATAGACAGACTGTGAATAAATTATATCATATAAAGCCTGTAATTGAACCATGGCAGTCTTGTCTGTGCAGGAATTATGCCTCTCACGCACCACTATGGTGCGTGAGAGGCATAATTTTATACCTTTCTCAATATCCTCTAAATTTAATTGTGTTCTAGTATTTAGAGTAGTATCTCTCCGTAAGGCCATGTGTGCACAACGCATTCCATGGTCAATCTGAATACACGTAAATAGAGATTTCACGTCGAAAGATATCATAATTTCATTCTCTTCTATGTGTTGGCTTCTAATAAAATGCACAAAGTCTTTGCTGTCCTTAATACTAAATTCAGAAAGTCCTACTAATGGAGATAATAATTTGGCTAAGAAACCAGATAGTGCATATGTGGGACTGCCTATAAATGAGACTATGGGTCTAAGTGGTACACCCATTTTATGAATTTTGGACAAGCCATAAAATCTTGGTGTTTGGCTCCCTGTAGCATGCAGTACCCAATATTGTTCTCAAGCACCACTATGGTGTTTGATAATACTATGTATAAGCAGATTAACGGTACAGCCATGGGCTCCCCCATTAGCGCAATTATAGCTAATTTAGCGATGGAGGAGCTCGAGGCTAGAATATTTAATGTTAGTGTTCTCCCTATGCGCCCCTGGAAAAAATACGTAGATGATACGTTTTCAATTATTCGAAAGGGGAGTGAAGATCAGGTGTTGAATATTTTAAATGGCTTTTCCCCATTCATACAATTTACCTCGGAGGCAGAAGAAGGAGGAGTTTTGCCGTTCCTAGATGTGTTGGTCTGTAGGGAAGACCAACAACTAAAGACTAAGGTCTATAGGAAATCGATGTGTAAAGGTCAATATTCGCACTACAATTCAGCTCAGGCCAACCATCATAGGAACAGTGTGGTTAGAACATTAGTTGACAGGGCAAAATCACACTGTAGTACCTCCGAGGATAGGAAGGTAGAGTATGAACGCGTCACGACGGATCTTACAAAATGTGGCTATCCCCAGAGGATTATAGAAAAATATATTAAAGGAAATCAGAGGAAAGGCGAATCTTTTACGCCAGTATCCACTGCATATATTCCCTACTATCCGGGTCTAACTGATCATATAACTAGAATACTAAGAAATTATCAGACGCGTTGTGTGCAGCTTCCGGGGCGGAGGCTGCACATAATCGTGTCACAAGTAAAGGACCCCATTCAAAAAGAGAATGCAAGTGGGGTGGTATATAGTATTAGATGCCCGGATTGTGGGGAGTGTTATGTAAAAAAAACGCCGTCTCAAAGACCGTCTGGGGGAGCACACTAAGGCAACAAGAAGTGCGGACTATGGTAAGTCCGCCGTGGCCGAGCATTTTTGGGAGAAGCAGCACCAGATCTCCCCGGACGAGGCTATCATCACCGATCGGGCGAATAAGTTCTGGGACCGCAAGTGGCTTGAGAGTTTGTGGATCTGTTCCACAGTGAACATTAATAGAGATAGAGGAATGTGGATCCATCCCCTCTTTGAGGCTACTATCCTCAGAAGGGATGAACGGTTCCACATGACTCACTCTCGAGCCACTTCCGATTCCACAACACAAGAGAACGGAACACGTGGGAATTAAACACATGATGAGTACTGTGAACCTGCTGGTATTTAAAGACGCACCGCAGAACAAAGAAAATACCGCTGAAGAAGAAGGCAGGAGCCTTCGAAAGCTATGGTTTTATTGCTTTTAATTTAGTATATTTTAATGTATTTTATTGTTCTTAACCCAGTATATTTTAATGTATTTTATTGTTCTTAACCCAGTATATTTTAATGTATATTTCATATTTTTTTTTTTTTTTTTTTTTTTTTGGTTTGGTAGTTGTTGGCGCATCGGCTTCTGTGGCCATAGTGCACCTCCCAAGGTTTTTGCAGTACTTTGATCCAAGCCCGAGGCGGGAATCGAACCCGCGACCTTTGGGTTGCCAGGCAGGCACTTTACCCACCTGGCTAGCCCGGTCGGCGTATATTTCATATATTTTAGTTGTAAAGTTAAATATAATTTATTGTAAATACAGGCAAATATAATTTATTATAAATACATAGTTATCAAGATTCCAGTTTTCGTTTTCTTTGTGTTTTATTTCTACATAAGGTTGGTGAAAAACATTTAAAACTACAATATGAATATACCCAACCTCAAAGGCCTGTTTGAAGAAAGTAGAGACAACAGATGAATTTGACACAATGAGGTAGAGAGATTTTAAGCCAGAGAAGATCAGAGTGGAGATTCTAAATTGTCAAGTCTCTGACAGGGAATATCAGAACGGACATATGCACAAGTACCACCACCTTTGATGCAAAAGGAATCATACAGCGAATAATTTGGGCATCTGAGATGAGCAGTAGTTGAATCAACCGATACCTTTCAGGCTTCTGCTAATTCTATTAGAATGAGCAGAAGCCTGAAAAACAAGATGCATGGTATTTCAGAGACTGCTGGGAGCATTTGCGGTACAAGTAAACACATGGGTTGTGTTAGGGTAGCTAAGAATAGAAACAGGTGCAGGTATACTTGCGTGTACACCAATGCTAGGAGTTTAGTAAATAAATTTGATGAATTTGAGGTATTGCTCAAAACATCAAAGGCAGATATTGTTGGGATATCAGAGACGTGGTGTCACACAGATATAAGGGATGCAGAGCTGCAATTTGGGGAGTACAATGTCTACAGAAAGGATAGATAGGGGGGGAGGGGTTATGCTATTAGTTAAGAAACACATAAAAACCAAGGAAGTGAAGCCAGTCGACATCGCCGGACAGTGCAGTGTTGAGTCAGTTTGGTGTGACATAAGCATTGGGAGATCAAAATTGAGAGTAGGAGTGTGCTATAGGCCTAATCACTCTGATGAGTATAATAAGGAACTGTACAGGGAAATAGTGGGCCAGTAAATCAGAGAGTCTTATAATGGGAGATTTTAATTTCCCACATATTGATTGGAATTTGGGGGCTGGTTACTCACACACTAGCAGGGCTTTTGTGGATTTATTGAATGATTGTTTTCTACATCAGCATGTTCGGGAGGCAACTAGAGGGAGTAATACTCTTGATTTGATTATCAGCAGTGATTCCTCATGCATTAAGAATCTGCAGATAAATGAACCACTAGGTGGCAGTGATCACAGTGTGCTGAAGTGGGATTTACTCAAAGAGGTAACTACCATTAGGGGTAAAGTGAGGGGTTATTCCTTCCGTAAAGGCGACTGCGATGGACTGAGACAGTATTTAAATTCTATACAGTGGGACCAACTGATGATGTTACCAACAGCAAATTCAAAATGGGAAGCATTCAAAGAACTTATCTTGGAAGCTACTAGGCTTTACATACCAACTAAGAAATATTGTTCAAGGTTTAGGCCAAAATGGATGTCAGATGAACTAATGAGGCATATGGCAGAGAGGAAAAATGCATGGGATACTTACAAATTAACACATGACACAGAAGCCTATGATAGATACAAGTTGATATGCAACCAAGTTACAAAGGAGGTTAGGCAGGCGAAGGCAGATTACGAGAAATCCTTGGCAAGGGATGCAAAGAAAAACAGCAAAGAGTTCTTTACTTATGTAAACTCTAGAAGGAAGGGGATGAATCAGATTGGTCCACTTGATATTGATGGGTCAACTGTTGATGATCCTGCTCAGGTAGCTAACAAACTAAATGAATATTTTGCATCGACATTCACACATGAGGAGTTGTTCAGCAAGGGGAATGCCAGAGGTATATTCAACTCTAGCAGTAAGCTACAGAATCTTGAAATAACTGGGAGTAAAGTGGAGGAGAAACTGTTGAAGATAAACACAAGAAAGGCCCCTGGGGTGGATGGGATCTATCCAGTTATATTAAAGGAGGCAGCAAAGGAAGTAAGCAAACCCTTAGCCATAATTATGAGAGCTTCCTTGGACTCAGGGGAGGTACCCATAGACTGAAAATGTGCAAATGTGACCCCAATTCACAAAGGAGGATCAAAGGCTGACACAAGTAATTATAGACCTGTGAGCTTAACTTCTGTTCCAGGAAAATTAATGGAATCACTGGTTAAAGAAGCACTGCAGGATCATTTAGACAAGACTTCAGTTATAGCTCAGACACAGCATGGTTTTGTTAAGGGGAAGTCTTGCCTGACCAACTTGATTGGATACTATGATGCAGTCACAAAAGAACTGGATGCAGGGAATAACTTTGATATTATATACTTGGATCTTAGAAAGGCTTTTGATACTGTTGCACATGGAAGACTGCTACACAAATTGGAGCAGTGTGATATTGGAGGCAAATTGCTGCTATGGATAAAGGGGTGGTTGAGTGGGAGATGACAGAGAGTGGTAATCAATGGACACTGCTCATCGTGGACTAATGTTATTAGTGGAGTCCCTCAGGGCTCAGTGTTGGGTCCATTATTGTTTTCTGTATTTATAAATGATATTGATGATGGTATATCAAGCTTAATGTCCAAGTTTGCAGATGATACAAAGGTTGGCAGGGTTGTCAAGGACACTACTGACACTATGCTACTGCAACAGGATCTGGAAAGGTTGAGCAGATGGGCTGAGAGGTGGCAAATGAAGTTTAACATTGACAAATTTAAAGTACTACACATATGAAACAGCAACCCCAGAGCAACGTATCAACTCGGTGGTACTACACTGACAGTGGTAGAGAATGAAAGGGACTTGGGGGTGGTTGTGCAGGCAGATATGAAGTTCTCTGAGCAGTGCAGACGGGCTGCAAGAGTAGCTCATGGAGTATTGTCAATGATATACAGGAATTTTTCCAGCAGGGATAAGGAGGTGATTATTCCATTGTATAAGGCAATGGTCAGGCCACACCTAGAGTACTGTATACAGGTCTGGAGGCCTCATTTCAAGAAGGATGTAGAGCTGCTGGAATGAGTACAGAGAAGGGCAACGAGATTAGTGAATGGAACAAAGGGGGTGCTCTTACGAAGAAAGGCTTAAGTTTTGCAAATTACAGTGTCTGGAGACTAGGCACCAGCGAGGTGATCTGATAGAGGTGTATAAAGCCTTGAATGGTTTGAGCATGCTCAATGCTGATGGGATTCTTCCTCTAGCTCAGAAAAATCACCTGAGAGGGCATAAATTCAAATTGAGGAAAGACAGATGTAGGATAGACGTGCGGAAATTTGCCTTTAGCCAGCGGGTGGTTGGTTGGTGGAACAGACTTCCATCCCTTGTGGTGGAGGTTGATAGCCTAAATAAGTTTAAGGCTCAGCTGGACAGGTATTTTGAACGAACAGAGGGGTGAAGTGGAAGTGGGTTTTTTTTTTTTTTTTTGTTTGATGCTGCATACGCTTGCTTTCTTGCATCAAATGCCTCTACTAATGCTAATGCTAACTGGGATTCTGTCAGAAAAAGTACATGGGGTTTGGCAGATTGCAAGTGGAAATGGACATCATTGAGATTAGAATTGAGATCACGTATATTCGTGAAATGAATTAGGAAGTGTTTGGGAGGTTTAGATTTTTTTCACAGATAAGCTTACTCTATTAGTTTGGCAATTCATGGTGTATTCAATAGTAAGAAAAAGTGGGTGGGACATGCTGTATGAAGTAATGAAATTTTTGGATATGGTGTACATTTGGTAAGAATATACCCAGATCCTTGACATAACGTGGCCTCGACAATGCTCCCCGCATACACACTACTCGGACTCCCTCCAGTCACTATCTGGCAGAGTAGAGGTAGCAAGATTATACACTAGCTGATCCGGAAGCCTCCTAGAGAGTTACCAATAGGTTCGGTCTGATGTACTAATTAGCGACCACCCTGCAAACACCGTTTTAGAGCTGTACCCTCGAAATGTAAGGAATATTGGATCTTGCCACGACGTTCATCATAACCTCAAAAGCCATCAATTATACTGCATGATGGAAGAGATAGGGAAGGGTTGACCGGAACTTAGCTCTAGAAACTAAACATGGGTTTCACCACTTCAAGCCTCCAATAAGCAAAGTGGTGGTATTTCACCGGTTGATGAGAGTCATCTACCACCTAGTGCTGCCTGGTAACATAGAGGGGCGGCGTTCCTCCCTGTGGTGCCCACACCACATGGAGGAACGCCGCCCCTCTATGTTACCCCCCCCCCTATGTTAATATTTAGTTAATAATTAAACAAATTATTTAGTTAATAATTAAACAAATTGTTTAATTATTAACTAAATAATTATTCATGTTTCCTTTTTTGGGGTGGGACAGGGTGATGTGAGAGTTGGGGAGTGGTAGCATTAATTATTTTTGAGTGTCCTTTAATATAGCCATAGAAATCTGGGAACTATTATGTATCATACTTATCCCAAAAATTCAGAAAAACTTTCTGAATATTTTCAGGAATTGATTTTTTTTTCTTTATTTTCAGGAACTTATGTGCATCCTTACTAAATCCTAGTAAATTGTGATTATGATGAAATCCTCATCATATCATAATCACCACAATTTCTGTTAAAATCTGTTTCATGATATTTTGTAGAATTATAAAAATATACATGTCCACATGCTTCCCAGCTAAGTATTATGTTTTTTATGCTTTTGCACACATATACAAGAACATAAGTAGAAAATGCAGGCATACAAACACAAATGTGTGTTGAACTATGATAATGCTGTGGTTTTTTTTGGGAATCTTGTAATTTCACAAGTTTTTGACAATGGAGTAACAAAAAAAAAAAAAAATCCCCAGGATAAGCCATGTCATAATTTGAAAAACTGAATTTGTCCTTAAATACAGTGGATTCCGGTTATTTGTGGCACCGGTTAACGGGGTAGCCATTTATTTGGGACAAACCTTAAAAAACAGAACCCAATCGAGAAAATAGCCATGGTTTACTTCGCTTAATTGGGACAAAATTCCGTTTAATCAGGGCAGGAGACCGTAGCACTGGAGATTACCCTACGATTTCTGGAGGTCACAACCATAAAACAATAAAAACAATTAGCAGTCACCTGTTTATTGGGCTTTTCTGTTAGTGCAATCTATCATAAACGGATAGTAAACTCGATCATATTGAATTTGTGATAATTCCAACAGCTGAAATTCTATGGGTTATTATGGTAAAATTTGTTTACATTTCCATGGAATCTTCAATCATATAAAAATAATAATTTTCAAGATCTTCTCTTCATTCCTATTTTTAAAACTTTGTAACTCGTTACTCTGTTCTCACTCGCGGCCCATGGGTTTTTTCTTCCGTAAAGGTGAGTACAGTGGTCTCCGACAGTTTTTAAATTCTGTACAGTGGGATCAACTGACAATGTTACCAACAGTAAATTCTAAGTGGAAAGCATTCAAGGAATTAATCGTGGATGCCACTAAACGTTTCATACCTATTAAGAAAAATTGTTCAAGGTTTAGGCTTAAATGGTTGTCAAATGAACTAATGAGACTCGTAACAGAGAAGAAAAATGCATGGGATGCATACAAATTAACACGTGACACAGAAGCCTATGATAGATACAAGTTGATCTGTAACCAAGTTACAAAGGAGGTTAGGCAGGCGAAGGCAGATTACGAGAAATCCTTGGCAAAAGATGCTAAGAAAAACAGCAAGGATTTCTTTACTTATATAAACTCTAAAAGGAAGGGGATGAATCTGATTGGTCCACTTGACATCGATGGTTCGACTGTTGATGATCCTGCTCAGATAGCAAACAAACTGAATGAGTATTTTGCATCTGCATACACACGTGAGGAATTATTAAGGTTTGAAAATGGCAGAAGATTATCAAATTGTAGCAGGATACTTAATGATTTTGTAATAACTGAGAGCAAAGTGGAAGAGAAACTGTTGAAGTTAAAAGTAAGAAAAGCACCTGGGGTGGATGTTATATTAAAGGAGGCAGCCAAGGAAGTATGTAAACCCTTAGCCATAATTATGAGAGCATCCTTGGACTCAGGGGAGGTCCCCACGGACTGGAGATGTGCAAATGTATCCCCAATTCACAAAGGGGGATCGAAGGGTGACATGGGTAATTACAGACCAGTTAGTTTAAGTTCTGTTCCGGGTAAAATAATGGAGTCGCTGGTTAAAGATGCATTGCAGGATCATCTAGACAAGACTGCAGCAATAATTCAGACACAGCATGGGTTTGTTAAGGGAAAGTCTTGTCTGACAAATTTGATAGGATATTATAATGTGGTTACAAAGGAACTGGATGCAAAAATTAATTTTGATATCATATATTTGGATTTCAGGAAAGCCTTTGACACTGTTGCGCATGGAAGACTATTGTTCAAATTGGAGCAGAATGGTATTAAGGGTAAGTTGCTACAATGGATAAAAGGATGGTTAAGTGGGAGAAGACAGTGGGTGGTAATCAATGGGTGCTGCTCTTCTTGGACTAATGTTATTAGTGGAGTCCCACAGGGTTCGGTGTTTGGTCCACTGTTGTTTTGTATATTTATCAATGATATTGATGAAGGTATATCAGGCTTAGTGTCGAAGTTTGCAGATGATACAAAGGTTGGCAGGGTTGTTAATGACAGTAATGGCAGTGTGTTACTGCAACAGGATCTAGATAATTTGGGCAGATGGGCTAAGAAGTGGCAACTGAAGTTTAACCTTGACAAATGCAAAGTACTGCATATGGGTAGAAGTAACCCCAGAGAAACGTACCAACTGTGTGGTACTACACTTAAGGTGGTAGAAAAGGAAAATGACCTGGGAGTAATTGTGCAGGCAGATATGAAGTTTTCTGAGCAATGCAGACAGGCTGCCAGGCAGGTCATGGGGTTTTGTCAATGATATATAGGAATTTTGCTAGCAGGGAAAAGGAGGTGATTATCCCTCTGTATAAGGCAATGGTCAGGCCACACCTTGAGTACTGCGTACAGGTCTGGAGGCCTCATTTTAGGAAGGATGTAGATTTACTTGAGTGTGTACAGAGAAGGGCAACAAGATTGGTGAGGGGAATGAAGGGATCCTCTTATCAAGAGAGGCTTAAGTTCTGCAAATTGCAGTAGCTGGAGACTAGGCACCTGCGCGGTGATCTGATTGAGGTGTATAAGGCTTTGAATGGGTTCAGCACGCTGAATTCTGATGGGATCCTTCCACTTGTTCAGATTACGAACCTAAGGGGGCATAAATTCAAATTAAGAAAAGACAGATGTAGATTAGATGTGCGGAAATTTGCCTTTAGCCAGCGGGTGGTTAATTGCTGGAACAAACTTCCATCTGTCGTTGTGGAAGTTGATAGGGTGAATAAATTAAAGGAGGAACTGGACAGGCATTTGGAGGGAATGGTGTGATTTTTTTTTTTTTTTTGGCTGATGCTGCATAAGCTCATACATTTGCTTTCTTGCATCACATGCCACTACTACTACGTGGTCTCAATTCTAATCTCAACGATGTCCATTTCCACTTGCAGTCTGCCAAACCCCATGTACTTTTTCTGACAGAATCTCAGTTATCGGTTGATTCAACTACTGCTGATCTCAGATGCCCAAATTATTCGCTGTATGATTTGTTTCGCCTCAAAGGTGGTACTTGTGCATACGTCCATTCTGATATTCCCTGTCAGCGACTTCGAAATTTGGAATCTCCTCTCTCTGATCTTCTCTGGCTCAAAATCTCTCTACCTCATTGTGTCAAATTCATCTGTTGTCTCTACTGTTTTCCCAACTCCACTAATCACTTGGAGCTCTTTGTCTTCCTCTCTTTGCAACTTGACTTTCTCCAGTCCAACTTTCCTAACAGTGAGGTAATTTTCCTTGGTGATTTTAATGTTCACAACTCCAGCTGGCTTCCATTTTCTACTCACACCGACCCAGCAGGTCGAGATGCTGAGGCTTTTGCAATTACTAATGACCTAGCACAGATTGTTCATTTACCTACAAGAATTCTGGACAATCCTAATCATACAGCTAATACGCTTGATCTTTTTCTCACAAACAACCCTTCTAAGTACATGGTTGAAGTGAGAGGTCCTTTAGGCACTTCAGATCACAACTTGGTGATTCTCTTCTCCAATGGAACCTTTATCTCATGGCTATTCCAAACCTCGTGTTGTTTGGCATTACAAGAATGCAAAATGGGATGACCTGCGAGACTTGTTTTCATCTTTTCCTTGGCTGGATTACTCTTTCAAAACTTCTGATGTCAATGTTTGTTCAGATCGTGTCAGTGAAATTATTCTTGCAGGAATGGAATCCTTTATCCCACACTCCACTTTAAAATCTCGTCCTTTATCTAAACCTTGGTTTTCCAATAAATGTGCTAAGGCTGTTCAAGAGAAGAAAGTTGCATATCGTAATTGGCTTGTTTCTAATTCTTCAGTTTCATTTTCTACCTACACCAAAGCTCGCAACAATTGTAAAGCAGTTATTAATCAGTCCAAACTAGAGTTTGAACAGGCTAAGAGTAGAAAACTTGCTTCTTGCCCTAATGGTAACCGAGCATTCTGGTCTCTTGCCAAAGCTATTGGCCGCAACTTTTGCCCATCTCTGCTCCCACCTCTGTCCAAACCAGATGGTTCTGTTGTCACTTCAGCCAAGGATAAAACTGACCTGCTAGCATCCCATTTTTCCTCCAGCTCATGTATTAATGATCTTGGTAAAACACCTCCCACCATTCCCATCACGCTCCATTCAATGCCTCCTGTGGTCTTCCGTCAAAAGGATGTCAGAAGGATTTTGATGAATCTTGATGCTAAGAAAGCTCCAGGTCCTGATGGTATTTCTCCACTTGTTCTCAAAACCTGTGCTCCTGAACTTACTCCTATTCTTTGCCGCCTTTTTTCACTTTCTTATTCCAAAGGTGTTTTTCCTTCTGCTTGGAAACTTGCTCATATCCAGCCAGTTCCTAAAAAGGGTGACAAATCCCTCCCATCCAATTATCGTCCTATTGCAATTACGTCTACTCTTTCTAAAGCTATGGAGAAATCAATTAACTGCCAACTCTTAAACTACCTAGAAACCTTCCATCTGATCAACGATTGCCACTATGGATTCCGCCAGTGTCGATCCACTGGTGATATTCTGGCTTATGTTACCCATTTATGGACTAATTCAATGGAAAGGTTTGGTGAAACATAAGTAGTTGCTCTTGACATCTCAAAGGCTTTTGATCTTGTTTGGCATAAAGGTCTTCTAAAAAAGCTTCCATCTTATGGTTTTCCAACTGTTTTTAGTAATTGGTTTTCCAGTTTTCTCTCTGATCGCTCACTGAGGGTGATGGTAGATGGCTCGCTGTCTTCTAACTTCTCCACTAATGCCAGTTTCCCACAAGGTTCAGTTCTTTCCCCCACTCTTTTCCTCTTGTATATTAATGACCTTCTTCCATTGACTGGAAATCCTATCCATAGTTTTGCCGATGATAGCACATTGCATTCCACTTTCCATTTTGAGAAACCTTGTCCTGCTCAATTAGCTTCAACTTCTCGAAACTCTGCTACCAATTCCTTAAATGCCGATCTTCAGGTAATTCTCCAGTGGGGCAAAGACAACTTAGTTGATTTGAACCCTTCTAAAACTCAGTCTTGTCTTATATCTCGCAAAAAGGATTCTTCTACTCCTATGCTTCTCTTTAGTGACACTCCGATTTCTAGGCAAAATGATATATCTATTTTGGGGATTACCCTGACTTCTAATCTCTCTTGGCACAAGCACATTACAAATATTGCTTCCTCTGCATCTAAAAAACTTGGTTTTCTCATTCGCTCTCGGCGTTACTTTTCTTCCAAAGAGCTGCTCACTCTGTATAAATCGCAAATCAGCCCTGCCATGGAATATTGTTCCCACAACTGGGGTGGTGCCCCCAAAACCTCTCTCAAGCTTCTTGATTCCATTCAGAAGAGGGCAGTTAGGTTAATTAATGATTCGTCTCTAACAGAGTCTCTCCACTCGCTTTCTCATAGACGTACTGTTTCTGCTGCATGCCTCTTCTACAGATACTTCCATGGGCACTGTTCTTCTGAATTGGCTTCTATAATTCCTGCTCTCTCTTTCAAAACAGTCCGAACACGTGCAGCCACCAGCCAACATCCATTTACTGTCCAACTTCAAACCCACAGAACCAACTTTTTATATTCGTCATTTATTCATTCAACTGCCATTTTCTGGAACAAAACCTTCCTTCATATGTATTTCCTGAAAATTACAAACTACAGAAGTTCAAGTCCAATGTAAACAAATATCTTCTTTCGTCTTCTCAACCTCCAACCCAAGCACCGTACTAAGTACTATAGGTTCTAATACCTCTCGTGTTTGGGGTTCACATAAAAAAAAAAAAAAAAAAACACTTAAGGTGGTAGAAAATGAAAAAGACCTTGGAGTAATTGTGCAGTCAAATATGAAGTTTTCTGAGCAATGCAGACAGACTGCCAGGCCAGGTCATGGGGTTTCGTCAATGATATATAGGAATTTTGCTAGCAGGGAAAAGGAGGTGATTGGCCCTCTGTATAAGGCAATGGTCAGGCCATGCCTTGAGTACTGCGTTCAGGTCTGGAGGTCTTATTTTAGGAAGGATGTAGATTTGCTTGAGCGTGTACAGAGAAGGGCATCAAGATTGGTGAGGGGAATGAGGCGTCTCCGTGGCCAGGTGGGAAGGAGCAACAGTGCACACGCTTCGTAGCACACGCTTCTTGATTAGACCGGGGTTCGAGCCCGTCACCACCAAATACGGAGGATGCGGGAAGGTCAGGGAATGACCACCGCATATCCCGGAGCAATATGGCCTTAGTTGCTAATGCTCCTAAAAACCAAATAACAAACAAACAAACGAGGGGAATGAAGGATCCTCTTACCAAGAGAGGCTTAAGTTCTGCAAATTGCAGTGGCTGGAGACTAGGCACCTATGCAGTGATCTGATTGAGGTGTATAAGGCCTTGAATGGGTTAGCACACTGAATTCTGATGGGATCCTTTCACTTGTTCGGATTACCAACCTAAGGGGGCATAAATTCAAATTAAGAAAAGACAGAAATAGAATAGATGTGCGGAAATTTGCCTTTAGCCAGTGGGTGGTTAATTGCTGGAACAAACTTCCATCTTTTGTGGAAGTTGATAGGTTAAATAAATTTAAGGAGGAACTGGACAGGCACTTGTAGGGAATGCTGTTTTTTTTTTTTTTTTTTTTTTTGCTGATGCAGTGTAAGCTCATACACTTGCTTTCTCATCACATGCCACTACTAGTACTACTTTCAAATTCATCCCTAACTCACGGCTTTTTTTTTTCAGCATTGACTTGTACTTGTTAATTAATTCCGCCGGTTTCCCACTCTTACTCTTAATATCATTATTATTAAGAGTTCTCTGTTCTTCATGCCTTCTTCCTGGATATGAAAGCTGCATTTGACTCAGTACAGATTAATCCTCTCATGTGCCTTCTGGAGAACTGCTACAGTTTCACACATAATGTTGCTAAGGTGCTTAGAAGTCTAGTCACCAATAGAGTTCTCACCTTTCAGCAAGGGAATTGCTGCATCACCAAGAAGGAGGAAGTCGGCATACCCCAAGGTTTGTCGACAGTGCTATTTTCGGCGATATTTCTACTGCTAATGAATGAGATACCTGCATTTATGGCCTACGCCAATGATATTGTATGTGTATCAAGCCCTGCTAACACCTCACCAGACTCTGCAAAGAATCTGCTGAAGTCTGCTATCCTCAACAAATATCTGTCCTCCTTCTGTAAATACGTCACCTTTTTTGGGCTAAAACTAAATCCGGAAAAATCATAGTTATATCAACTCACTGAGAGCACAATCAGACCTCAATTCAGCAGTCTCTAAGGAGCCCTTAATTGTGGGGCATCTTCTCTTCTCCACTCATTGAGTTAAATTCTTAGGTGATAATGGACGAAAATCTGAATTGTAAGGATCAAATCCAGCAACTGCGCTCAAAAGTATTAGGGGCCTTCTGGGACACGAAACTTGACCACTGTAGAATACATAATGAAATAGTCAGAAAATTTCTCTTCTACTACTTCAGCTCAATCATCGGTTATGGTATTGAAGGTTGGTCTACCGCTCCTTTGTCCAGCTGAAAAATGCTTTGAGGTCTAGAATTTTGGGTCCTCAAGTGGACCAGCAATTGGACTCACCTTCCCTATATGACATCAAGATCACAGCTCTGTAAAATTCTAAGCTATGCCCCAGCCTGGAATTTGCGCAGAAGCTCACAATGGCACTCAATCTGTACTCCGCAGTTCACAACTTCATTGACATCTGTGAGTTTGTGGGCTGGAAAATCCCATGTAGCGCTCTCAGAAACCCTCCAGCACTCTGCTCAAACCTGCAGAAGCTCTCGATCTTCAAGGAGCACTTTCTGAACAGCATAATTGGCACACTGATCTCCGCCGACATTTAATTTTGATCTGTGGTCCAGTGATTCAGCCTACATGAAAAAATAGAAAATTCATATTCACATGCCTTCATCATTCCTGTAACTATAATTAATACTAAAAGTGATTCCAAGTGAAAGATGTCCAGACTGACTCAGTCTATCAGGTTATACCTGGATCATTCTGTACGTTATGGCCCTATATCATCAGTATCTCATAAGATCCAATTCAAATGCAGTTATGGATAACTATTTAGGCTAATCTTATGCTAGAGAAAATGATATATTCTTTGTTATTTATGCATCCTTTGTGGATGCTATATGTATTATAATTTTGTTCTATCTATTCTATGGATGTTCTATGCAGTTTTTCTGTGTTTTAGCTGTTTCTATGTAAGTACAGTAAATATAATGTCTCCAGTTAGATTCCTCTGGATGCCTGTAATGGTAATCGTATCCTTGTAAAATTTTATGAATAAAGAATTTTATTATTATTATTATACTTAAGAATTTTTTTTTTTTTTTTCTTTTTTTCTGAAAAGCTCTTTACAAGTAGTAAGTGAAGACAGGGAAATGAAATCCACCTTTCTTTTTATTATTCCTGACTTTATTAACTTCACTGCTCATGCCTTCACATGGCAGAAACCTTGGCAGAAAATTCATACCACCACAGGCCAAAAGCAGCAAATATAGACTGTACCAACACTATATTTTGCGTTGACGATTCCATCTTACTTGACTAGACAATAGGGTGAACCGAATCCTTCTGTTACCAAATATCAAAAGAAGGACATAGGACAAAACAGCTGGCCCCACCTTTTCATCCTGAATTCACTGAACTAGTATAGAAAATGTGGATTCTAGGACACTTTCCACTTTTACAAACACAAAAAAACAAACCCTCTAAAAACACTGCATTTTTTCCTCAAAATTGTTCATTTTCCTAATGTACAAAAATAAAAAAATAAAAATTATTTAACTTTTTAATGGGATAATGTGTTTTAATTTCAATTTTTAATTAAAAAACCCCTATTTATTCTAATCATATAGAATTTTATACACACATCGCTCTCTCTCTCTCTCTCTCTCTCTCTCTCTCTCTCTCTCTCTCTCTCTCTCTCTCTCTCTCTCTCTCTCTCGGATCATTCCTCTAATCTGCAGTAACTTTACCATTGCATGCACACCCGTATCTTGACGTTGTAGAGTGAATATCATCCTTTAAGGGCACAAAAGGTGATATAGTTGTACACATTGGCACTAATAATATTAAGAGTAGGAGACCGGCAGAATTACTTAAAAAAGTACAGGTCACTGTTGAACAAAACCGAGAATTAGGGTTGATTTGAAAGTGTCTGCAATTCTGCCCAGACACAATAGGAGGGAGTATATGATGAGAGCCTTGTCGATCAATTCGGCCCTGGAAAGATTGTGCAAGGCTCAAGGGGTAGAATTTTTTTCAGCCTGGACTCTACTTGTTAACAGGAGAGATTGCTTCTACAGGGATGGGATACACTTAAATAGAAAGGGTGCAAGAATATTTGCTGATGCTATCGAGGCAGTGTTAGGTGGGTCGGAAAACTGCTAGCTTGGGGGGAGACAAAGACCAATAGATTGACAGTAGCCATTGGCAGAGGTGAAAGAGATTCTTGCACTGCTTCTATTAGAATGAGCAGAAGCCTGAAAAACAAGATGCATGGTATTTCAGAGACTGCTGGGAGCCATTGCAGTACAAGTAAACACATGGGTTGTGTTAGGGTAGCTAAGAATAGAAACAGGTGCAGATATACTTGCGTATACACCAATGCTAGGAGTACAGGCATTTGATGCAAGAAAGCAAGCTTATACAGCATCAGCCAAAAAAAAAAAAAAAAAAAAAAAACCCACTTCCACTTCACCCGTCTGTTTGTTCAAAATACCTGTCCAGCTGAGCCTTAAACTTATTTAGGCTATCAACCTCCACCACAAGGGATGGAAGTCTGTTCCACCAACCAACCACCCGCTGGCTAAAGGCAAATTTCCGCACGTCTATCCTACATCTGTCTTTTCTCAATTTGAATTTATCCACTCTAAGGTGATTTTTCTGAGCTAGAGGAAGAATCCCATCAGCATTGAGCATGCTTAAACCATTCAAGGCTTTATACACCTCTATCAGATCACCTCGCTGGTGTATAGTCTCCAGACACTTTAATTTGCAAAACTTAAGCCTTTCTTTGTAAGAGCACCCCTTTGTTCCATTCACTAATCTTGTTGCCCTTCTCTGTACTCGTTCCAGCAGCTCTACATCCTTCTTGAAATGAGGCCTCCAGACCTGTATACAGTACTCTAGGTGTGGCCTGACCATTGCCTTATACAATGGAATAATCACCTCCTTATCCCTGCTGGAAAAATTCCTGTATATCATTGACAATACTCCATGAGCTACTCTTGCAGCCCGTCTGCACTGCTCAGAGAACTTCATATCTGCCTGCACAACCACCCCCAAGTCCCTTTCATTCTCTACCACTGTCAGTGTAGTACCACAGAGTTGATACGTTGCTCTGGGGTTGCTGTTTCCCATGTGTAGTACTTTACATTTGTCAATGTTAAACTTCATTTGCCACCTCTCAGCCCATCTGTTCAACCTTTCCAGATCCTGTTGCAGCAGCATAGTGTCAGTAGTGTCCTTGACAACCCTGCCAACCTTTGTATCATCTGCAAACTTGGACATTAAGCTTGATATACCATCATCAATATCATTTATAAATACAGAAAACAATAATGGACCCAACACTGAGCCGTGAGGGACTCCACTAATAACATTAGTCCACGATGAGCAGTGTCCATTGATTACCACTCTCTGTCTTCTCCCCCTCAACCACCCCTTTATCCAATGCAGCAATTTGCCTCCAATGTCACACTGCTCCAATTTGTGTAGCAGTCTTCCATGTGCAACAGTATCAAAAGCCTTTCTAAGATCCAAGTATATAATATTAAAGTTATTCCCTGCATCCAGTTCTTTTGTGACTGCATCATAGTATCCAATCAAGTTGGTCAGGCAAGACTTCCCCTTAACAAAACCATGCTGTGTCTGAGCTATAACTGAAGTCTTGTCTAAATGATCCTGCAGTGCTTCTTTAACCAGTGCCTCCATTAATTTTTGTGGAACAGAAGTTAAGCTCACAGGTCTATAATTACTTGTGTCAGCCTTTGATCCTCCTTTGTGAATTGGAGTCACATTTGCACTTTCCAGTCTATGGGTACCTCCCCTGAGTCCAAGGAAGCTCTCATAATTATGGCTAAGGGTTTGCTTACTTCCTTTGCTGCCTCCTTTAATATAACTGGATAGATCCCATCCACCCCGGGTGCCTTTCTTGTGTTTATCTTCAACAGTTTCTCCTCCACTTTACTCCCAGTTATTTCAAGATTCTGTAGCTTACTGCTAGAGTTGAATATACCTCTGGCATTCCCCTTGCTGAATAACTCCTCATGTGTGAATGTCGATGCAAAATATTCATTTAGTTTGTTAGCTACCTGAGCAGGATCATCAACAGTTGACCCATCAATATCAAGTGGACCAATCTGATTCATCCCCTTCCTTCTAGAGTTTACAGAAGTAAAGAACTCTTTGCTGTTTTTCTTTGCATCCCTTGCCAAGGATTTCTCGTAATCTGCCTTCGACTGCCTAACCTCCTTTGTAACTTGGTTGCATATCAACTTGTATATATCATAGGCTTCTGTGTCATGTGTTAATTTGTAAGTATCCCATGCATTTTTCTTCTCTGCCATATGCCTCATTAGTTCATCTGACATCCATTTTGGCCTAAACCTTGAACAATATTTCTTAGTTGGTATGTAAAGCCTAGTAGCTTCCAAGATAAGTTCTTTGAATGCTTCCCATTTTGAATTTGCTGTTGGTAACATCATCAGTTGGTCCCACTGTATAGAATTTAAATACTGTCTCAGTCCATCGTAGTCGATTTTACAGAAGCAATAACCCTTCCCTTTACCCCTAATGGTAGTTACCTCTTTGAGTAAATCCCACTTCAGCACACTGTGATCACTGCCACCTAGTGGTTCATTTATCTGCAGATTCTTAATGCATGAAGAATCACTGCTGATAATCAAATCAAGAGTATTACTCCCTCTAGTTGCCTCCCGAACATGCTGATGTAGAAAACAATCATCCAATAAATCCACAAAAGCCTTGCTAGTGTGTGAGTAACCAGCCCCCAAATTCCAGTCAATATCTGGGAAATTAAAATCTCCCATTATAAGACTCTCTGATTTACTGGCCCACTATTTCTCTGTACAGTTCCTTATTATACTCATCAGAGTCATTAGGCCTATAACACACTCCTACTCTCAATTTTGATCTCCCAATGCTTATGTCACACCAAACTGACTCAACACTGCACTGTGCGGCGATGTCAACTGGCTTCACTTCCTTGGTTTTTATGTGTTTCTTAACTAATAGCATAACTCCACCCCCCTTCCTATCCTGTCTATCCTTTCTGTAGACATTGTACTCCCCAAATTGCAGTTCTGCATCCCTTATATCTGTGTGACACCACGTCTCTGATATCCCAACAATATCTGCCTTTGATGTTTTGAGCAATACCTCAAATTCATCAAATTTATTTACTAAACTCCTAGCATTGGTGTACACGCAAGTATACCTGCACCTGTTTCTATTCTTAGCTGCCCTCACAACCTATGTGTTTACTTGTACCGAAATGGCTCCCAGCAGTGTCTGAAATACCATGCATCTTGTTTTTCAGGCTTCTGCTCATTCTAATAGAAGCAGTGCAAGAATCTCTTTCACCTCTGCCAATGGCTACTGTCAATCTATTGGTCTTTGTCTCCCCCCAAGCTAGCAGTTTTCCGACCCACCTAACACTGCCTCGATAGCATCAGCAAATATTCTTGCACCCTTTCTATTTAAGTGTATCCCATCCCTGTAGAAGCAATCTCTCCTGTTAACAAGTAGAGTCCAGGATGAAAAAAATTCTACCCCTTGAGCCTTGCACAATCTTTCCAGGGCCGAATTGATCGACAAGGCTCTCATCATATACTCCCTCCTATCGTGTCTGGGCAGAATTGCAGACACTTTCAAATTCAACCCTAATTCTTGGCTTTTGTTCAACAGTGACCTGTACTTGTTAAGTAATTCTGCCGGTCTCCTACTCTTAATATTATTAGTGCCAACGTGTACAACTATATCACCTTTTGTGCCCTTAAAAGATGATATTCGCTCTACAACGTCATCAACCTTTGCCCCTGGCAGACATACCCTGGTCCTGTTCCACCTATCTTTTTTACAAAGCATGTTCCCCGTTTCCCTGACAATAGAGTCACCAACAACTACTAGTTCCTTCGGGACCAGCGCATTCTGCTTTGGGGGTTGTCTCTGTGTCACGCGATGCCCAAGTGCAAGCTCTGGCGTTGATGTGGGCAGCTGAGAGCTTGATGGGCCCCTCAATTTAGTTTCTTCGAGGGCATCCACCCTGTCCTTCAAGCTCTCATATAGGCCCACAAGAACGCCGAGTTGTTGCCTGATATCGATACACTCCTTGCATCGCGCACACACAAAGACATCCCCCTTGGGAGTATCATGTCCCGTACTCGATTGCTCTGCAAACATCATTGATTTTCAGATAAGAAGTCTTATGGAACTTAAAGGAAAAAAAAATATATGCAAAAAATGAAAACGAAAAGCTTATTTTAGAATTTTCAAAGTATCCAAGGTATGATATTTATCGAACAGTATGTAAAGAATATGCAAAAAATTATCTCATTCAAAAGTATAATTATGCCATAGATTGTGAATGCGGAATGAAAGTTTGTAAGTTACGTATATATAATCTTAGAAAATCGGAACAATATAGAATGAATCTTCTAGGGAAAAAAAAAATGGATTAATTTTAAAAATCAGAAAATCGCTGAATTGTTTTTACTTGTTTTATCCATAAAAAAGTTAAAATCAAGGAAGTAATTTAAGTGAATTTTATTTAAAAATTTTTATTTCTAATAAATGAGTGAGAAAATGTACTCTGTATTAAGTCAGATGACTGTTAGAAACTTAAAAGGACATTTGTAAATACTACAAATTTATAGGATATACAAATTTAAATAGAAAAAAATTCAGTTCAGTGTATTCCTGAATATAAAAGTATTAGTGACCGGGAACATTATTGTATGAAAAATTTATTTCATAGTTTAACAAGAATATGAAATAGAGACACTTTAATTGAATTTATAATGAATGAAATTGAAAAACTCAAAAGAGAAATAAGTGATAAGAGAGAAAGACAAATATTTGCTAGAACATTTGGTGTATTTGCTGCTAATGAATTATTCCCTAAAAGAAAAAATAAGAAGTTTTACATGATTCGTAAAATGTGAAACTTATTATAACCTCGATAAATGTGATAAACACAATAAAAGTTTTACTCATAAAGCTGCAGTTAATAATTTTAATGAAATTCAAGAAATAGAATCAGCTTATGAGGGTAGATTAAAAACTTATCTTATTAGAAATTCGAAAGTTGAATTAGATCCTATGATATTCTTAAAAAACAAAAATGATATTATTCTTAAAGAAATAAAAGCAGTTTCGCAGAAAATTAAGTTTAAAGTTAATATAAACTTAACAGTTGAAATTTGTAAACAAGATGAATGGGATGTATATTCATTTCAAAGTAAAAAGCATACAGATCTACCAGGAACTAACTGATATGACTATTACAATTTACTTTTGAATAAAAGTAAAAGAAAATGAGGCAAGTAACATTTAAGTGATTCTAGTTGGGTTATTTGAAGTGTTGAATATTCATATCTTAATATATATATATACACTATTGATTCTGGTTATTTAGGACACATTAGGACTAGTGCAGTTGGCCCGATTAAGCAGCTGTCCCAGTTATCCAAAGTTTCACTTAAATAGTTAAAAATAAAACGGACCCCCCACTTTACAATTGGTTCACTCTACAATCAAATCACGTTACGATGGACTCACCATAGTAAAGCACCGTTCACTATACGGCGTGTAGTAAGCGCTGGTCATTGTGATCACGTTTGTGAATTTAATTTTAATTAGCGAAAATAGGAGGAATATTATCCACAGGCTATAAAAGTAAAGATATATTAAGCACAAATTTACCTTTTATTACCTTACCAATTAAAAAATTAAATGATACGTGAAAATCAGAAGAATATACGTGATAATTAATAAGTACAGTCAGTCCTCGTATAGCACAATAGTTGTGTTCCTAGAAACCCTCGTGCAATACAAACAGCAGGCCCTATGGGAAAAATAGGGTTAGGTGCTGACCACCCAAGATTGAACACACATTTGTAGCCAAAACATTACCAAACACAATAAATAATCGTAACAAAATACGTATTTTATTACGACTATTACGTAATAAAATATTGCTAATGCTTTTGCTTCTATCGTAAGCAGACTTGTTTATTGTTTGGTTTTCTCTCCAAACAGATGACAGCCGTTCCATCTCTTCCAATTCTGTGTGTCTTAATCTAATGGATTTTAATTACACTTTGAGTTGTTCCTGCTATGAAAGTTGTTTTTATTTTCTCTGCATTCTTTGTAATTCTCGGGGTTACCTCATTTAGGTCTGTAGCATGTGCAGTATCACATGGTCTTTCATTTCGCTCAAAGCGTTTCACAATTTCATATTTTTTCTCTATCGACGGAGGTGAACTGGCCATAAGCCTTACCGGGGAAACCCCGGTGGGCCGGAGGCCGGTGTGATTTTGGCCATAAACCATAGTACGAGGCCACTATAAATTTTCCCAGGTAAGAATTTTTGACCCAGTCCACCTCTGTTTATCGATATTGCTTTTCTTTTTCTCTCTGAATCTGTAGTGTCTTCACCAGGATGCTTCCTATTCACGTGAAACCTTTTAAGTATTTTACTCACTTTTAGGGAATAAAGCACAATTACAAAACGAGGAGGCACGCTTGATACACAAAGCTGCACGCGTGTAGCAACTGAATAAACAACACCCGTAAAGGCAGAGATACACTATTAACACCTCACATTTTACTAAAGCACATTTCTAGGGTTTATAACAGATTTCACTAGGCGTTCCTGCTAGTGGAATCTGTTATAAACTGGTAGTAAACTCGATCTAATTGCATTTACGATTATACTGATTGCTGGAATTGTTGGTTTTTACGTTATTATGGTGAAATGTGTTTCCCCTTCACTGATATAAAAAACAAATACATTTTCAAAATCTTCTCTTCATTCCTATCGTGTTGTGTTTGGTTGGGGTGATTCTGCGTTCGACTGCCATTTCTTGTAAACACAAAGGCGAATCGTGCATAAGCGAATTCGGTTAGTGTTATATAAGATATCGTTCCCCTATTTATAAATCGTGTATGATCGAATTCGTGTAGTGTAAACACGTGTTATAAGAGGACCGACTGTACTGTAATATGTACATACTAACTAGTTGACGTTCCTGTTCACTGACATTTGTGGGTGGGGGTTAAAATTTAAAACAGTAAAAAGATAAGCAATCAATGACAAAGAACACGGCACACACAAATTGCAAGTAACACGATACGTTCAAGTGAGAACGGAGTAACAAGTTACAAAGCTTTAAAAATAGGAATGAAGAGCAGATTCTGAAAATTAATTTTTTTATATGATTGAAGATTCCGTGGAAGTGTAAACACGTTTCACCATAATAACCCACAGAATTCCAGCTGTTGGTATTATCGCAAATTCAATAAGATTGAGCTTACTATCTGTTTATGATAGATTGCACTAACAGAAAAAGGCGCCTCCGTAGCCAGGTGGGTAGGAGCGGAAGTGTGTAGCACACACTTCTTGATTAGACCAGGGTTCGAGCTCATGATCACCAAATACGGAGGATGCGGAAAGGTCAGGGAATGACCACCGCATATCCCTGGCGCAATATGGCCTTAGCTGCTAATGCTCCTAAAAACTAAACAAAACAACTAACAGAAAAGTCCAATAAACAGGTGACTGCTAATTGTTTTATGGTTGTGACCTCCAGAAATCCGACTGAACTACGTGATACGGTTGGAGACAATCGTAGTGCTGCAGTCTCCTGCTCCGATTAAACTGCATGTTGTCCCAAGTAAGTAAACACTGGCTATTTTCTCAGTTGGGTTCTGTTTTTTTAAGATTTAACCCCAAATAAACGGCTGCCCCGATTAACCGGTGGCCCAAATAACCGGAAGTAAAAAAACCTATTGTTAATGTGAAAAATCAAGATAATTGGTGTTTCAAATGGAGTATTAACTGCTTTGCTGCAAGTTACTCATCCTGAAAGAATTTCATAATATTTAAAAAAAAAAGAAAATGCATTAAATTTTAAAAAGATTCCATTTCCTGTTTCACTAGCAAAACAATATTTCTATTAATGTTTATCATTACTTAAAAAAAAGTACAGTTTGCCCTTTACTGATAATGGAAAATAAATTAGGTAAGCATGTGAATCTATTCGATATGTTTAAAATGACAAATATTGAATTACTCATATCAATATGTACTTAATGACCGAAAAAGATATTAAATTTGGAACTAATGTTGTGCTAGATATGCAAAAGTAAATAATAAATACCTAAAAAAAAAAAAAAAAAAGATTTTAATAAAAACGATTTATCAACATTCTTAATGTACTTAGATGCAAATAACATATATGGATGGACGGACGATGAGGAGAAATTTACCTTTTGGAGGATTTAAATGGGTAGATACAGATATAGATGTAACTGAAATACTGAATAATTATGAAATTGGATAATGTTAGAGTTAGATTTGCAAAATCCTAAAAAATTACACGATTTCCATAATGATTTACCGAAAGGTAAATCATTTTGGAAATCGTTGTGAATAACAATGCATTTGAGAATCATTTTGGAAATTAAATTGTGAATAACAATGCATTTGAGAAAGATTTCTACAAGTTAATGAATAATCCTGTTTATAGAAAGACTACGGAGAATGTAAGAAAATAAGTTTGTTAGATTGTTTTGATGGAAATAAAGTTAAAAATGTTAACCCAACTTTAAGAAAACTTAAACCTAATTTTAAGAAACAAGATATATTTGATGAAAAATGATGCTAAAAAATTAATTTAGTTCATACAAAAAATTATAATAATAACCTATTTACGTTGGAATGTGTATTGTAGATATATCTAAGCCATTAATGTGTACTTTTTGTTATGATGTCATGAAACCTAAATATTGTGAAAATCTAAGCCTTGTGTATAATCTGCAGATAAAGGAACCACTAGGTGGCAGTGCTCACTTTTAGTGTGGGATTTACTAAAAGATGTAACTACCATCAGGGGTAAACGGAAACGGGTTTTTGCTTTTGTAAAGGTGACTATGGTGGTCTGAGACCGTTTTTAAATTCTATACAATGGGACCAGCTGATGATGTTACCAACAGAAATTCTAAATTGGAAGCATTCAAAGAATTAATCTTGGAAGCTACTAGGCTTTTCATACAAACTAAGAAATGTTGTTCAAGGTTTAGGCCTAAATGGATGTCAGAAGAACTAATGAGACTCATGGCAGAGAAGAAAAATGAAACTATACCTGATATCTCATATGTTGGTATAAACACATTAGTTGAACGTTTTTTGAATTTCTCAAATGATTATTCCAAATTTAGTGCTACTGACATGTTCTGGTATCCTGATACCTAAAATACTTTAGATTTGAATAGATTTAATGGAACTACAAATTCATACAAAGACTTAACAGTTGTACAAATAGCCTCAAAAATAGAAAAAATAATGAAAACTTCAATGTCGGATTCTGTAAACAACTAGAATTAACAAAAAAAGCAAGCTTGTTTGTTTTTCGTTTACCACGCAATAGTTTTTGGGTTTTGCTGAGATGTTATGAGTTTTCACAGGAGTTGAAATTGGGTTTGAATTAGATAGAAATACAGATGAAAATATATTAATTACTACACAAAACGATATGAAATATAAATTTCAGTTAGAAAAGCTATCTTTATGGCTTCCACAAGTTAAACCATCATTACCACAGAAAATACAGTTTTACAAAATATTATATCAGGAGAGAGAGAGGCGCCTCCGTAGCCAGGTAGGAAGGAGCAGCAGTGCGTAGCACACGCTTCTTGATTAGACCGGGGTTCGAGCCCGTCACCACCAAATACGGAGGATGCGGAAAGGTCAGGGAATGACCACCGCATATCCCCGAGCAATATGGCCTTAGTTGCTAATGCTCCTAAAAACCAAATAACAAATATCAGGAGAAATTGTTAACTTATGGGAATTTGGTAATGTATATTTATCCAATGTAATGAATAATAATGGGGGTACTTGGTTAGTTTCTAATACAGAGAAATCGCCTTCTCATATTTTCATAATGTTTCAAAAATCAGTCAGCTGTGAAAATCAAAAACAAAATATGATTTTCAATCATTTGAATTTAGAAGTGTGTGTGTGTGTGTGTGTGTGTGTGTGTGTGTGTGTGTGTGTGTGTGTGTGTGTGTGTGTGTGTGTGAGGTGAGGTGAGGTGAGGTGTCAGTTAAAAGATATCTATGTGAAGAATTTAGAATAAATTATGATTATATACAAGTTTTTTAACTGCAGAAATGAAAGATATGTGTGTGTAATTGTTGATTATTTTCGGTTCAAAAACATATCCGCTAATACATTTTGATGTTAGCAAGCATTCTGATTATGTCAACATCAAATGTATAGAAGTTTTATTTCAGTGGAAATTAAAAAACAGTGAAAATTATTGAATATACTGTTTAATTTTATCTCAAAAGGAAAGAAAAGTTACAATTATTGGATAAAAAGACAGTCGTGATTTAATTGAAAAATAGTTGATGATTAAATGAAAATTCCTGAACACTATCCCTTTAAACCTAATACTGTAAAATGGGATTAAGTGTCTAGAGATCCTTCTCTCTCTCTCTCTCTCTCTCTCTCTCTCTCTCTCTCTCTCTCTCTCTCTCTCTCTCTCTCTCTCTCTGAGCAGTTAGCTAGACAATTTAAGGATTATTTCAATTAGAATATTATTTCTAAAGAACAAAAACTCTCAGAAAAATTTATAGAAGAATTTCATGAAAAGATTGACCGGAATCTGATATCCAAACATTACACTAGCTCTGAAAAGTTTATTAAAGAAGATGCAGATAAGCTAAATGGGTATTTGTTTCAAAGATTATCTGAGGAATTTAAAGAGAAATTAAACACGAAAAAAGTAACTCAGTTTCTACATACTTAGTAGTACTTTTATTCTTGAATTCGCTGATAAACTAGATATACAAATTATAACTAAATATCAGCAGTTATGAAAACTTCATTGAGCAAATGTTAGGCAAATTAGACTGGAAACAGTTAGCTAAATGCCAATCTTCAAGACTATTTATTATCCATAAGTTTTTTAAGATTTATTAATACACATAAAATGAAAATAAACTGGTGTGGTTTTGTTTTAAGTTGTTGATTAAGCATTGAGTTCATAAACAAAAATTGTAAGGTTAGTTTTATATATGCTAGCAAAATTATGTATGAAATAAAATGGATTGAAAAAAATGATGATAATTAAATGGCAGATATTCTTAATACAAACTAAAAATCATTCCTACTAAAAAAAAATAACTGATTTTAAAAATAGACTTTGAATACAATATAAATAAATTCAAAACTATTAAAGACCGGCATTCATCTTATGGCAGAAGTTTATGATGAGGAAAGAAGTATATTTCAAATTTATATGTCAGAAAAGTTTAGTCAAATCTTATCTGATATTGATGATTTAAAATTAATTTACTGTGGGTTATAAAATAATACCGAACATGATTTTGATTATAGAAAATAGCTTTAAAGAAAGTCTTTATTCTGACATGTTATTTATTGAAAGTGTCATTAAAATCAGATAATTTGGTAAGGAGTTATAGCAGTTTGAAATTTAATGAGGATTCTGATTATTTTGCATTAGCTTGAATAATGTTTAATACTTATTATCACCTTTATTTACCTTTACTACTTACTGATAATAGCATGGGGTATGAAGGGTTTCAAGTGTTAAAGTAGTGATGAGAGTGTTGTATCTTGGTGGTAAGAGAAGACTGTTTTATCAGGTGTGTGTATGTAATGGTGAAGTTAGTTATTCCATTCCATTTCCCTGCAGGTAATGGAAGTTCCTCAAGCCAACTGGGTCAAATATCAATCTTTTGTCACCCTGGATGAGCAGTATATACAAACAGTCGATAGATGAAGCCACAGATTACATCACTTCACACCTACTATCTGCAGCTAAATGTTCAATTCCATTGTCGAATCCCCAGTCCCAATGGCACCTTAACTATTGGTGTAACAAAGACTGCACAAAAGCAAAGAAGTTAAAAAATAAAGCATGGAATTTATTTCGTAGATCACCAACCACGGCTAATCTTATCAATTACAAGAAGCTAAGAGGGAGAGCGAAAGCATGTTGCATTCAAAGAGAAGCCAAGCAAAATTCTTGGATTAGGTTTGCATCTATCATAAACAGAAACACTTAACTCCAGGTTAATATGGAAGAAAATCAGGCAGATTTCCAACCACCCCATCACCAATTCTTTCATGGAATGGGCAGGAACTCTCTGCCCCTAAGGACATAGCAAATGCCGTGGGCAAAACCTTTGCTGAAGTTTCAGCAGCCTCAGCGTATTCTGCGGATTTTCAGAAAATAAAGACCATGACTGAACAACGAGTCATTAACTTTCGAACCTCCATTTTCCTTCCGTATAACCAGCCTCTTCAATATCATGAACTTCTACATGCCATTAAAACAACACGCAATGGTGCCACTGGGCCAGACGGAATATCTTACATTATGTTACAAAACCTTGGTGACAAAATTTTACAAATACTGCTAGTCTACTATAATCGAATATTTATGGAAACCATTTATCCCATCTCTTGGCATCATGCCACAGTTCTTGCATTTTTGAAACCTGGAAAAGACCCTACCAGGCCATACAATTACCAACCAATTTCCCTCTCCAGTTGCCTCGGTAAAATACTAGAAAAAATTATTCATAATCGACTTGTTTGGATTATTGAAACACAATACCTAATGAGTAATAATCAGCATGGCTTTCTTAAGACCAGGTCCTCCTTAGATCTCATGATCAAGGTAGAGTCTGCAATTCGCAATGCCTTTGTCTAAATGAACATCTTGTTTTGGTTTCCATAGACATAGAGAAGACATTTGATGCTACCTGGCACCATGGCATTCTCAGCGACCTCCATGCCCTTGGTCTACGAGGCAACCTTCCTATATTCATTAGGAACTTTCTCCAGAATCGTTCGTTCTAAGTTCGATACCACAACTCGATTTCTATGACATTTTTACACGAAGAAGGAGTGCCACAAGGTTCTGTATTGAGTGCAACCCTCTTTGCTCTTAAAATTGATTCTATCACAAAAAACTTCCAAATACAGTTGAGGCCTATCTATGCAGATCTCTCCATTTCTTGCCACTCTCAGAATATGAGGTCCATTGAACGTCAATTGCAGATATCCTTGAATGAGGTCCAAAGGTGGGCAGGACTCAATAGCTATCGTCTATCTCAGCAGAACACTGTTGCAATCCACTTTTGTAATCAACGAAAAATGCATACAGATCCTGAACTTCAGATGTCAAATTTTACCATTCCAATGACCAGCAGTATCAGATTCTTAGGATTAATCCTTGACAGAAAATTAAATTTTTTTTTTTGAGCACATTAAATTGGTGCATACTTCTTGTCTCAAAAAACTGAACATACTCAGAGCTTTATCTGCCCTATCTTGAGGAGCAGACCGTCCATCTTTGCTTCTCTTATACAGAGCATTGATCAGATCCCGTTTGGATTATGGTGCTCCAATCTACGATTCTGCTCGACAGAGTACACTATGCTGGTTGGACCCTATACAGAATAGTGCATTGCTGATTGCCCTTGGAGAATTCAGGAATCTCCTACTCGTAGTTTACATATTGAAGCACATGAGCCCCCTCTTTGTCTCCGCAGGAAAACACTAATTCTTAAGTATGCAGTCCGAATAAAAAGTTGCTGTCAGCATCCTATTGAGCCATACCTCTTTAATCCACCACTTCAAAACCTCTATAGCAATAAACCCAGTAAAATAAGACCGGCAGGCTTACGCCTAATTGAAATAACACAGAGTTGGAATATTCCTAATGTCAACAGGCTAGAAGTAGTGAAATGCACTCATCCACCTTGGACACCTCCTCCTCAATTAACTTGTGATACTTATCTTCAAAAATGGGGAAAGAATCACCTACCGTCACTCAACATGAAACAACTCCATGCAAGCCATATTCAGAAATATGCTAGTTTATTGCCAATATATACTGATGGCTCCAAATTACATTCAGCCGTTGGAGCAGCAGCACTTCCCCTCTACAATCATTTCTGCTTCCCTTCCACCTGAGTATGGCAGCTTCTCTGCAGAACTACATGCTATAAAGTTAGCTTTAGAAAACCTGAATCTCTACCCATCTCTAAAATATATTGTATACACTAACTCTCTAAGCTCAATTACAGCAATACAAAACTTTTCTTACAAGGTTCATCCTATGTTAAACCAAATCAGAAGCCTATTATTAAAAATTGAGGAATGTCATCAATCAGTGACCTTTTGCTGGATCCCAGCCGATTTGGGGATAAAAGGGAATGAACTCGCCGACGAAATTGCCAAAAATACATCAACTTATGATTTAACCCTTGCTCCTATTCCAATCTATGACTATAATCATATCATACAAACAACATGGCTTGCACAGCGGAAAGATCTATGGCACACTCAAACCAATAATAAACTCTATCAGTTGAAACAGCACCCAAAGCTTTGGCACTCTAGCACCAAAACAGTGCGAAGAGAAGAAATGGTACTTGCACGAATAGGACATATGTATATCACTCACCTCCATCTGCTCACAGGAGAGGATCCTCTTCAGCATCCACACTGTTCAGCACATTTATCAGTGAAACATATCCTAATTGACTACCCACAGTATCAACCAGAAAGAACATCTGTCCTGTCTTCTCTGACAAATCTGCGAGAACCGATGACATTAAAGCATATTATTGGCGAGAAAGCAAATATCAATGTATTTTTATCTTTTCTGAAAAAAATTGGGACTTTATCATAAATTCTGAAAGATTACCGTAAGAAAAATCAAGTCATTACAACTGAATTTTGTTTTTAGCAGTTCCCTATGAATAGGCGCACTATAGCCCCAGAAGGTTATGCGCCATTAAACCTCCATAACACATACACTCAATGTAGTTATGAAGGATGTTATGTGGTGTTTCCAATAGGTTGTAATTAATTAAATGATACCGCTCTTATATCTAGTGAAATAAAATAATATATAGTTTATTAGGCTGAACGCCTACATAGCTATACATTACCGACACCCATCACCAGACAAGGCTGTTAGGGAAGAAAACAAAGAATAAATGGTTACAGGTTTGAATATTACCAATTAATTTATGATTAAAATTTCAATTCTAAAGTATCAAGTTATTTAAGTTTTAATTTCTATTTTTACAATATTACTATAGAATTTTAAGTTAAGTTAATAACAAATTACAAATTCTTACCTGCTGACAGCTTCCTCTTGAAGATTCTCCCAGACCTGAAGTGTATTAGGTGAGAGGGAAGCTCTCAGCAGTCAATTTATAGAAGGAGTAACACAAGTAGCAAATGGGTAAAGCCAACTAATTTATCCTGGTATCGGGGTTCTTATGTAGTAGAAACTTGGGCTGACCTTTGCTCTCGTATCCTGGACATCAGTGTGCAGGCTGGTTCAGGCTCATTACTGATACCTATCATCAGATTATGCTGTTGGTGCCAAAGGTTGACCTTTGCTCCTATCTCTGGGTTGTTGTGCAGGCTGGAATGGGATCTAGTGAAGTAGGAACAAGGGATGACCTAAGCTTGCATACTCCAGACATCAGGGTTGGAGGCTGCTTCATGATCTTGCCGATTCCTATAATCAGACCTTGCTGCAGGTGCCAAGTTCTGGAAGCCCGGGGTGATCATTTGCTCCTGTACTCTGGCCTTCATGGTTGTTGCGCAGGATGCTTCTTGAGTAGTAGAGTGAGACGACTTGTGCTACCATAATCTGGACATCCAGTTGGAGTGCGGGCTTCATCAGGACCTTGCCGATGCCTGTCATGAGACTGTACTGCTGGTGCCAAGTTCTGGAAGCCTGGGGTGGCCTTTTTCTCCTATAACGAGGTGGAGGTGGTTATATCTTGTCTATTTTGTATTCCTTGGTTACAATCCTTCTATTTGAATTGTATGTTCATGAGTGAGGTGGACTGTTGTTGGTCCGTAACTAGATCCAATGTAGTTACGAAGGACATTACTTGGTGTTCCCAATAGATTATAATTAATTAAATGATACCATTCTTATACCCCGTGAAATAAAATAATATATAGTTTATTAGGCTGAACGCTTGCATAGCTATACATCACATGACCTGTTTCTCATAACTGTGGCTCAGTTTAAATAAAATTTGCAGAAGTTATTTAGGACTCTGTCTAGATGTTTTTCATCTGTCATCTGAACAAAGTATTTATTAGAGTTAACACAATTGCTTTAGTGCAGCAGAGGTGGTATATGGAGCCACAATGTAAAAAGAAAAAAAAAGCAAACGGTTAAACTTTGTATTTATTGAATGAATCTTAATCAAATTGTTAATATGCCTTGACTTCTTTTTCATATTATCCAGTTTTCATGAAGTACTTCGTCAATTTATTTAATTACTCATCAAGATTACAAAATTACATTAAGACAGTCATTCGTATCTCTACATGTACTAGGAGAGACAGGATGGGGAAGGGTGGGGTTCACTTGGAGATTGAATACACCCATTAGACAGACTGTCAGGTAATGCTGTTGAGTCAGTTATGAATAGTAAATTACAAACACTATTGTAAATTGTATTTAGTGGCCACTGTCTTGAACCATGGTCTACTCAAAGAGCATGTGCTTCTCCAATCTAACTCCTGATCACTTGGTTATGCCAGTTATTCAATAAAGCTCAATGCACACACACACACACACATCCGAAACACATAATAGTATGATGACAGAACTGTGGCCCAGGCAAGCCAGGGTGCCTCCGTAGCCAGGTGGGCAGGAGCAGCAGCAGTGTGTAGCGCACACTTCTTGATTAGACCGGGGTTAGAGCCCATGGCCACCAAATACGGAGGATGAAGAAAGGTCAGGAAATGACCATTGCATATCCCCGGAGCAATATGGCCTTAGTTACTAATGCTACTAAAAACCAAATAACAAACAAACAACAACAACAGGTAAAGCCAGCTTTAGTTGTATACTTTTGATGCTGAACAGTGAAGTTTTCCACCTTTAAGAAGAAAGCCTTTAACTTAAAGCTTGTTTTGAGAAGTTATTTTGCAATTTTGGTCCTTGAGGCTGTTGCAGACATTCTCTCAGATGTGCCAGAGAGGCTGTGCTTGCTACCTGTGAGTCTAAAATGCTGATGGAACTGATATTCGGGTGATACTCAAGTCAAATGGAACCAATTTCGGCAAAGTCCTGTTGGTCTCTGACAGCCAAATCCTCTGCTTCCACCTTCACGATGGTGGGATTGTTAGTAATCCTGGGTATAACCCCCATGCTCAAGCACAGGTGTGAACCAATGTAAGCAGAGGTCGAGGTGTGGTGCCCACACACTGAGGAGGAATGCTGCCTCTCTGTGTTACCAGGCAATACTAGGTGGTGGATGACTCTCATAAACAGGTGCAATACCACCACTTTGCTTATTGGAAGCTTGAAGTAGTGGAACCCATGTTTAGTCTCCATCGCTAAGTTCCGATCAGCCCTTCCCAATCTCTTCCATCAATGCAGTATGGTTGATCTCTTTTGAGGTGTGATCCAAACTTCCTTACATTTCGAGGATATAGCTCTAAAATGGTGTTCTCAAGCCGCCTACTAGTTAGTACACCGGATAGAACCTATTGGTAATTCTCTATGAGATTTCCAGATCAGCTAGTGTATAATCTTGCTACCTCTACTCTGCCATATAGTGACTGGAGGGAGTCCGAGTAGTGTGTATGCAGGGGCATTGTCAAGGCCATGTTACGTCAAGGATCTGGGTATATTCTTATGTGTAAGCCATATCCAAAAATTTCATTACTTCATACAGCATGTCCCACCCACTTTTTCTTACTATTGAATACACCATGAATTGTCAAACTAATAGAGCAAGCTTATGTGCGAAAAGATCTAAACCTCCCAAGCACTTCCTAATTCATTTCACAAATATACATGGTCTCAATTCTAATCTCAACGATGTCCATTTCCACTTGCAGTCTGCCAAACCCCATGTACTTTTTCTGACAGAATCTCAGTTATTGGTTGATTCAACTACTGCTCATCTCAGATGCCCAAATTATTCGCTGTATGATTCCTTTCGCCTCAAAGGTGGTGCTTGTGCATATGTCCGTTCTGATATTCCCTGTCAGAGACTTGGTAATTTGGAATTTCCTCTTTTCAATCTTCCCTGGCTTAAAATCTCTAAACCTCATTCTATCAAATTCATCTGTTGTCTCTACCGTTCTCCCAACTCCACTAATCTCTTGGAACTCCTTGACTTCCTCTCTTTGCAACTTTACTTTCTCCAGTTCAACTTTCCTAATAGTGAGGTAATTTTCCTTTGTGATTTTAATGTTCACAACTCCAGCTGGCTTCCGTTTTCTAGTCACACAGACCAAGCTGGTGGAGATGCAGGCTTTTGCAACTACTAATGATCTCACATAGATTGTTCGTTTACCAGCTAGAATACCGGACAATCCTAACCATATGCTTGACCTTTTTCTCAAAAACAACCCTTCTAAGTACAGTCAGTCCTCGTATAGCATGATAGTTGTGTTCCTAGAAACCCTTGTGCAATATAAACAATAGGCCCTATGGGAAAAATAGGGTTAGGTGCCGACCACCCAAGATTGAACACACACATTGTAACCAAAACATTACCAAACACAATAAATTATCGTAATAAAATATGTAAGTATTTTATTAAGACTATTACATAATAAAATATTGCTAATGCTTTTGCTTCTATCGTAAGCAAACTTGTTTTTTGTTTGATTATGTATCCAAACAGATGACAGCCGTTCCATCTCTTACAGTTCTTTGTGTCTTAATCTAATGGTTTTTAATTACACTTTGAGCTGTTCATGCTATGAGAGTTGTTTTTATTTTCTCTGCATTCTTTGTAATTTTCGGCGTTGCCTCATTTAGGCCTGTAGCACGTGCAATATCACATGGTCTTTCATTTCGGTCAAAGGGTTTCACAATTTCATATTTTTTCTCTATTGACAGACTGGCCATAAGCCTTACTGGGGAAACCCTGGTGGGCCAGAGGCCAGTGTGCTTTTATACTATCTGACCTTATACTAGCATTTATGGCCATTTTGGCCATAAACGCTTGTATGAGGCGGCTACAAATATTTTCCCGGAAAGAATTTTTTGATCCAGTCCGCCTCTGTTTACCGATATTGCTTTTCTTTTTATCTCTGAATCTGTAGTGTCTTCACCAGGACGCTTCCTTTTCACACCTTTTAAGTATTTTACTCACTTTTAGAATAAAGCACAATTACAAAATGAGGAAGCACGCTTGATACACATAAACAAAGCTGCGTGCGTGTAGCAATTGATTAAACAACACCGTAAAGGCAGACACACACTATGAACACCTCACTAGCTCACATCTTACTAAAGCACATTTCTGGGGGTTACTAACGTAAAACAATAAAAACAATTTCCAGTTGCGATCCTGCTAGTGGAATTTGTTATAAACTGGTAGTAAACTCGATCTAATTGCATTTGCGATAATACCGATAGCTGAAATTGTGTGGGTTTTTACGTTAATAAAATATTACTGATATATTATTTTATATCAGTGAAGGTGTTTCCCCTTAACTGATATAAAAACCATAAATACATTTTCAGAATCTTCTCTTCATTGCTATTGTGTTGCATTCATTTGGGGTGATTCTGCGTTTCGACTGCCATTTCTTGTAAACACAAAGGCAAATCGTGCATAAGCGAATTCTGTTCGTGTTGTATACGATATCGTTTCCCTATTTATAAATCGTGTATGATCGAATTCGTGTATTGTAAACACGTGTTATACGAGGGCTGACTGTACTCGGTTGAAGTAAGTGGACCGATCCAACTTTGTGATTGTCTCTTCTCCAATGGAGCCTTTATCTCATGGCAATTCCCAACCTCTTGTTTGGCATTACAAGAATGCAAAATGGGATGACCTGCGAAATTTCTTTTCTTCTTTCCCTTGATCGGATTATTGTTTCAAAACTTCAGGTGTCAACATTTTCTCAGATCGTGTCAGTGAAATTATTCTTGCAGGAATGGAATCCTTTATCCGATACTCCACTTTAAAATCTCGTCCTTTATTTATTGGAAAACCTTGGTTTTCCAATAAATGTGCTAAGGCTGTTCAAGAGAAGAATGTTGCTTATCGTAATTGGCTTGCTTCCAATTCTTTAGTTTCATTTTCTGCTTACACCAAAGCTCACAACAATTGTAAAGCAGTTATTAATTAGTCCAAACTAGATTTTTAACAGGCTAAGAGTAGAAAACTTGCTTCTTGCCCTAATGGTAGCCGAGCATTCTGCTCTCTTGCCAAAGCTATTGGCCACAACTTTTGCCAATCTCTGCTCCCACCTCTGTCAAAACCAGATGATTATATTGTCACTTCAGCCAAGGATAAAGCTGACCTGCTAGCATCCCATTTTTCTTCCAACTCATGTATTAATGGTCTTGGTAAAACACTTCCCAACATTCTCAACACACTCCATTCCTGTGGTCTTCTGTCAAAAGGATGTCAAGGATTTTGATGAATCTTGATGCTAAGAAAGCTCAAGTTCCTAATGGTATTTCTCCACTTGTTCTCAAAACCTGTGCTCCTGAACTTATTCCTTTTCTTTGCCGCCTTTTTTCACTTTGTTATTCCAAAGGTGTTTTTCATTCTGCTTGGAAATTTGCTCATATCCAGCCAGTTTCTAAAAGGAGTGACAAATCCTTCCCATCCAATTATCATCCCAATGCAATTACTTCTACTCTTTCTAAAGTAATGGAGAAATTAATTAACTGCCAACTCTTAAAGTTCCTAGAAACCTTCTGTCTGATCAGTGATTGCCAGTATGAATTCCGTCATTGTCGATCCACTAGTGATATTCTGGCTTATGTTACCCATTTATGGACAAATTCCATTGAAATGTTTGATGAGACATAAGCAGTTGTTCTTGACAGCTCAAAGGCTTTCGATCATGTTTGGCATAAAGGTCTTCTAAACAAGCTTCCATCTTATGGTTTGCCAACTGTTTTTAGCATTAGCATTAGTAGAGGCATTTGATGCAAGAAAGCAAGCTTATGCAGCATCAGCCAAAAAAAAAAAAAAAAACCCGCTTCCACTTCACCCCTCTGTTTGTTCAAAATACCTGTCCAGCTGAGCCTTAAACTTATTTAGGCTATCAACCTCCACCACAAGGGATGGGAGTCTGTTCCACCAACCAACCATCCGCTGGCTAAAGGCAAATTTCCGCACGTCTATCCTACATCTGTCTTTCCTCAATTTGAATTTATGCCCTCTCAGGTGATTTTTCTGAGCTAGAGGAAGAATCCCATCAGCATGCTTTTTTGTAATTGGTTATCCAGTTAAGCTTCAACTTCTTGAAAATCTGCTACCAATTCCTTAAATGCCGATCTTCAGGTAATTCTCCAGTGGGGCAAAGACAACTTAGTAGATTTCAATCCTAAAACCTGGTGGATTTTAATACTTCTTCGGGCTTTTCATAAAAAAAAAAAAAAAAAAAAAAAAAAATTAATTACAAACATTACATTCTGTGAGCAATACAGACATGCTGGGACAGAATTTTTTAAACAGGAATTTTTGCTAGGAGGGGAGAAGTAAGTGATTAGTTTAAGACAAGTAATAGTTAGGCCACATCTGGAGTACTGCATGTGTGTGTGTGTGTGTGTGTGTGCGCGCACGCGCGCGCACACACACATACACACACACAAACAGGGAGGCCCCCTTTTAGTTCGGAAGTCCCGTTTTAGGAAGGATATGGATCTGTAGGAAGAGGTTCACAGATGCGTAACAAGATTAGTGTGGAACCAAAAAAAAAAAAAAAAATAGTTTTATCAAGAAAGACTTCAGTTTTGTAAATTGTAGTATCCAAAACTAAGCAAATGATACTTGCTGATTGAAGTGTTTAAGGCTCTTTTTAAATGAATTGAAATAACTAAAATGCTGATGATGTTACTACTCTTTCTCGGACAGAGTGACCGAATAAATGAATGATTGTTTTAACAAACTTCCATTTGGTGTTTTGGAAGTTGTGTAGTTTGGATAAATTTAGAATACAATTCGAGAATCTGTTAGAGGGTATGTACAAATGAGGTTTTTTTAATATATATTTTTTAGCTTTATTTTTCTCTTTACTTTATTTTATGTATTTATTTATTTTATGTATTTATTTATTTTTTGATTGATGTATAAGCTTGCTTCCATCTCCCCCCCAATTTAGAATCGCTATCTTAATGGCTTCAGAGGATTGGTAAAATTTCCATATGATTTTGATGCAGTGAAAGAAAGGAGAGTGGTAGTTTTATCCAAGGTAAGTATTTCTTCAGACAACTGGTGTTAAACTAGTTGTTTGAAGAATTTTAACATTATTTAATTTAAATCATAAATTCTATAAAATGAATATTAAAATTAAATAAACTTGAATTACCAAAGTGACCAAGCCTAGAATGGAGGTGCCTCCGTAGCCAGGTGGGCAGGAGCAGCAGTGCATAGCACACACACTTCTTGATTAGACGGGGGTTCAAGCCCGTGACCACCAAATACGGAGGATGTGGAAAGGTCAGGGAATGGCCGCCGCATATCCTGGGAGCAGTATGGCCTTAGTTGCTAATGCTCCTAAAAACCAAAATAACAACAACAACCTAGAATGGAATTGTCGTTTTACAGATTGTGTTTTTGCAGAGTTCGAAAGTGACATTATTTTTGTAAAATGTGCCACTTTTTTTTACTATTTAATAAGATATGCAAAATATTATTGCATTTTTTATTTTTACAAGGTTATAATTAGTTAACCCACCTCCCCCCATTATTATATGACTGAGGTGATGCGAGTTCACCTCATATCATCACATTATTATAAACTTAGACACCCACACAATAACTATCAAGAATAATTCATGTTTTGCTTTTCACAAAGCAGTTCAAGTGAAATGTTGCTTATTTCTGCATTTGTAAGTTTTCTAGCAGCAAGAAATTGCAAAAACCAATGTGACATTTTCTCACATATGTGGGAGTGGGGAGAATGAAAAAATTTACTGATTTATTAGGACATTTAAGCATATTTTGTCTAATTCTTGATGAATCCAGTTTACCAAAATAAATGGGTTCCAATCAGTTTCCCGGTTGCATTGAGCAGTTGGAGAATGGGAAACAGAAAAAAGTCTATCTTTTCCTGTTTGTTTGTTTGTCTGATATGAACTAAATAACGATTATTACTTTTGCATTATATAAATTCAAGTATAAGATATTAAAAACAGGAATAGTTTGTATCCCTCTACCATCTGATTTACGATCATTGAGCATGGATCTGATTTGCCTATACTTCCAAAAAGTCTGAATATGGGAGCCGACCGGGCTAGCCGAGTGGGTAAAGTACCTGCCCGGCAACCCAAAGGTCGCGGGTTCGATTCCCGCCTCGGGCTTGGATCAAAGTACTGCAAAAACCTTGGGAGGTGCAATATGGCCACAGAAGCCGATGCGCCAACAACTACCAAATCAAAAAAAAAAAAAAAAAAAAATCTGAATATGGTTTTGCTTTCAATTAATTAATTGTTGCTTTCTTTAATGTCTAAGTTCCACAACCATAGAGTAGTGTGGACCCAATCAGAGGCCGATTTAACGGCGGGCGCAACCGGCTCGCGCCCGGGCTCGGGCCCCGACTTCTGAAGGGCCCCACAAAACTCCAACTTTACACTTTTTTCTAATGACAACAAGTTTGGTTTCATATGTGCAATTTTAATTATGTACAAGTTTACAATCAGCGGTAAAACCCGATAGTATGTTTATCGCTTATTTTCATTATTTCATTACTACGCTGCATACTGTACACATACTAAGCTGTATTGTCCCCGCACGGCTGCGCTACCGCTCATTGGAGCAATAAATCGTATTTGCTACTTTGTACTTACAAAGGTTCTCCTGCAGTGCAGACTTACGATATACGTTAGTGGCCACTAGCTTCGCTGACCAATAACATTTTTCCCTTTGCTCTCTCTCTCCGTTTCGTGTCACCTCCCTGCCTGCGGCGATACTCTACAGCAGGAGGTCCCGTTCACAATTGGAGAAAGCTTTGTTTTGCTGCAGTGACAAACAGGCTTAAATTTTGTGTGACTACCAAACACGCCTACACAACAGTGTATTATAAACAATATACATATAAATATTCTGTTAAAATTATTAAATTCTGTTAAACCTTTTGTTTAGTAAGAAAACAAGTTCTGCATTTTCTATTTGAAAAAACATTTCCGCTGTCCAGCTTTGCGTCACGCCAAGCAAATTTCTAATTAGATGTTCTGCAGTTTACACCACGCGGTCAAGCCTGATTGGTCAAGCCCTGTTTTGAGTGACCGTTAGAGTGAGTTGGCAGCTACGTACCTAAAGATCTATATCCAGAATATTTATTGGTATTAAATTTATTTCATTTAAAAATTTAACAAATAGAAGTTATTAATTTCATTACATTTAAGATATTGAGAACATATATGTATATAATAATATGCGCAGTGCCGTGCTCCCAATGGCTCCCCAGGACGAACAATAAACCAAGCTCATCATCCAGTATTCTTCTATCTAGGGGTTAAGACTTCCTCCCCCCCTCGTAAAACTCCGAGACTCTGAACTAAACACTGCATCCCAGCAGCAAAGCAACTCAGCAAGCCCTTCATCCTGCGGATTTTCATCCCGCATATTTTCATCCCTCACATTTCATCCTGCTGCAAAAAATTATCTTGGCACCATTATCCCATTCTGGGGGCACTGCATAGTTTTAAAGTGGTGGATTAGTTTCCATTCCATGAAGCACGATGGAATTGAAGAACACCAGCATGCAGGAAGCGACCGATGAGATGAGGACTGTACCAGCCACGAAAAAGAAGTGGAAGAAGCTGGACACGTCCAAACCTGACAGAGAAATACGAAGCCAGAGTGCTCAGCTAAAGGAAACCCAGAAGAATTCCCTCCCAAAAATTGATTTGACTGTGGAGAAAAAACAACCAGAGGCCTCTGCACCCTTGGACTCCTCCTGGCCAGAGGGCACATTGTTGGAAAAAACTCAAATCCTGCGTACCGCCCTTGAGGATCTGATGAAAGACTCTAACAACCGGATAACCACTGGAGTTAGGGGACAGATTGTTTCCCTCTGGACAAAGTTGAAGACAATTCTCTACCAGACAAACCTAAAATATGAAACAACTGCTGTGAAACTGGAGGCATACCTAGATGGTGGGGCAAACAAAATGCAACAGCGTGCCCCATCTTATGCACAAGCGCTGAGGACATCAGCTGGTGAATCAGCAATAAAAAGCAGTGTACCTGCTACAACAAAAAAGACCTTGCCAAAACAACCACACCTGGTGGTACTCTGACCAACAACCATTGAGGAAAATCAAACAAGCGAACAATTAAAGATGCAAATCATGACCAGCCTAAAAGAAGAATTCAAGGCAACCAGAATAAAGTCGGTCAGGAAAACTAGAAATGTCGGAGTACTGATAGAGACAGAAACAAGGGAAGAAGCACAAAAAATTATCACTAATACCAAAATCACTGAGCTGGGGCTCACAGCGACTACCCCTAAAAGAAAAGGGCCCTCAATAGTTATTTATGACCTGGATAAAGACCTGACCCCGGACCAACTAACAGAGGAAATTTATCGAAGAAACCTAATGTCCGCTCTCCCAGAACACAGAAGAGACGAACTGCTGACACCAAAATATTCAACCAAGTCCAAGAATGGCACTCAACGAAACTGGATAATTGAACTTGTGCCTGCAGCATGGAAAGTATTAAACACTCAGAACAGAGTATATGTAAATTGGGGCAGCCACCGCTTCCGTGAACATGTGGCTGTACCCAAATGCTTCAGGTGCTGTAAATATGGGCATACAACGCACACCTGCACTCAGACTGACCCCACATGCGGCCACTGCTCGGCAAAAGGCCACACTTACAAGGATTGCCCAAACAAGAGTACTGACCCAATCTGCACCAACTGCAAGTGTCTGAAGCTGGACTGCACCCACTCAATCAGGGATAACAAGTGCCCCACCTACCTGAAGATTAAGAGCTTGTTCCAATCCAGGCTGGATTATGGGGACGCGCCTTAGAGGATACAATACTACAGAGGTAAAATTTCTGCAAATCAATGCACAGAGGGCCAGAGCAGTAGCGGATCAGATCCATATCAAGGCTGAAGAGGAGAATGTAGACGTCATGATAATACAAGAGCCATACTCACACATGAAGATAGTCAGGGGATACCCCTTGACCTACAAGATAGTACAATTCGAGGACGACACCCCCTGGGCCGCAGTCGCGGTCAGAAATCCGGATATTACGGTGACCAAAATCACACAGCTTTGCACAGCCTGGGCTGCATGTGCCCACCTCACCACAGCTCTGGGGGCATTTTATGTTATTGCCCTCTACTGTCGACCGGGCGAAGACATAACTTTCGCCACAAGATACCTCCAACTGGCTGCTGACACCCTTCCCAACGCAAAAATTATAATAGGTGCAGACGTGAACTGCCGGTCACCAATGTGGCATAGTCACACGCCAGACAGACATGGCACCAGAAACGGAACTATATTGGAAGAGTTCCTTGCAAATTCAACGTTGACAGTGTTAAACCAACCAAACAATCTGCCCACATTTAGTAATACACTGTGGGAGGCCACCATAGATGTCTCCTTGGCTTCCAGGAACATTGCTAATAATACTACTGACTGGTCCGTCCAAGAGGCCTGGACAACATCTGATCATAGAGCCATTACTTTCCAACTCAACAGATCACTGACTAGGGTACCGGCAGCTAGACAAACCACTCACAGATACTCCATATCCAAAGCAAACTGGGAACTCTTCCAAAGTACCTTAAAAACCAGCATACAACAGAGACAGAGCGAGCTTGAGAGACTCGAAGACCCAGATCACCTCCAAAGCAAGGTAACAGAGATCATAACGCACACAAGTGACATTGCTATTAAAAAGAAAAATCCAACCCCTGGGGCTGTGCCCTGGTGGAACCTAGAACTGCAAGGACTCCGGAAAGAAACACAAACCAGAAGAAAGGCCTTTCAGTGGGCCTGGCCGACGGCAGAGGTTGAAGTACTCCGACAACGCTACAAAGAAGCAAGGAACACTTACACAGCTCAAATCAGAAGCTGTAAACAGCAATCTTGGGAGCGCATGGTCTCCACTATGGGAAACGAGAACCCTTGGGGAATCGTCTACAAACTGACCATGAATAAACTTCCCCGAGGAGAAGTTATTGCCGCCACCACATTGACCCAAGGAGGCATGTCCACAACCTGGGAGCAGACCATTTCCAATATCCTGGACACAGTCTTCCACCCGGCTTTACAACCGGAGACAACAGAGCAGATCCAACTCTGCTTAGAAAATGAGAGCTATCAAACAGCAACGACAGAACCTCACTTCACCGTGGAGGAGCTCAAGAGTGCTGCCACCCTCATTAGGGGAAATAAATGCCCTGGACCAGACCTCTTGGAGCCTGAAATCATCAAAAAGACAGTAGAGTGTTCCCCGAACCTTGCTCAACCTCTTCAACCTCTGTCTTCACTGTGGCACCTTCCCGACTTCGTGGAAGAAAGCAAACGTCAAACTAATCCTGAAAAATCCGACCAAACCACCACACCTCCCAGAATCGTACAGACCGATCGCACTTCTCACAATCGCAAGTGAACTACTTGAACGCCTTCTCTATAGACGAATAGAGCAATATTATGACAGGGCTGGCCTGGCCTCACCCAACCAGTTTGGCTTCAGGCGGGGTCGCTCAGCTGTGGATGCCTTAATACACCTACAAGAACAAGTAACAAGATGCACCAAGAAGTATTTCCTCGTGATTGCCGTGGACTTTGCTGAGGCCTTCGATGCACTTTGGTGGCCAAGCATCTTGGCAAGGCTTCGGGTTGCTGGGATCCCAGGCAACCTCTACAGGGTTATCAAGAGCTACCTCACAAACAGATCCATCAGGATTGTTGCTCCCTATGGAACCCTCTCCAAGAATACATTTCGCGGCTGTCCACAGGGTTCGGTCCTTGGACCAGTACTGTGGAACATAGTAATGGACTCCTTCCTAGCTATAGACCTTGACGAGGTAAAATCGCAGGCCTTTGCTGATGACCTCTTACTGACAGTGACAGCGGACTCAAGGACACAACTGGAGACACTGGCAAACCGGGCTCTGTCCACCCTTCAGGAATGGGCAAAGAAAAATCAACTTAGAATATCCCCTGCAAAGACAAACTCCATCCTGCTCAAGGGGTGCCTCAACCTCAGGCGGCCTCCACAAATCAAGATCGACCAGAAAACAATTAAATTCTCAAAGCAGCTAAAGTACTTAGGCATGATTCTAGATCCGAATCTATCATTTCAGGACCACCTGAAATATTTGCGTACAAAAGTCAGACGATACACTGCATTGGTTGCCAGAGTCACTCGCAGAGACTGGGGCCTAGACAGACAGGTGCTACGTCTTTTCTATAAAACCATCTTCACCCCAATTGTCACGTATGCATCTGGCGCATGGTATCAAAAAGCCACAACTGCTGTCAATAAACAAATCATTGACTCGATTCACCGATCAATCCTTCTGACCATTACTCGGGCTTGCAGCACAGTGAGCACGCATGCCCTGCAAGTCCTTGCTGGTGTCCTTCCACTGGACTTAGAGATCATTCGACGGGGCCTCACGCACCACCTGGACAAGGGTATCCCACAGACATGTTTAGGATTCACCACCGACATCATCAATAGCAAGACTATGGAAAGAAAAAGCTGCATGCTCACCTGCTGCAGGTGTGGCAGGATAGATGGGCCACCTCGCAAAAAGGCGAAATCACCAGAAAGTTTCTGCCCAACATTGGCCGGGTTTTTCCGAACTTCCCACCCTGGTTTTCCCTGGGCCTACAAGTCACATACCTACTGACAGGACATGGAGCTCTGAATGCAAAGCTATCCCTACTCGGAATACAAGAAGATCCCACCTGCACCTGTGGGGGGCTGGAGAGCTGGCAGCACCTCATGCATGATTGCCAGCTGTATGACGACCTCCGCAGTGCATTCATCACCAAAATACAGTATCTACCATACGGACAGGAGCACCACATCTTGGACACCAGGGAAGAATATCAGGCTTTCTCCAGCTATGCACTGGCCCTGTTCACAAGACGGAGAGCTCTTATCGCAGCGAACCGCAATCAACCACTGACGCAATAAGAAAAGTACAAACCTCGGAGGAAATCATCCCGCGGAAGACGCCTGAACCCAATGGCCTCCGATCATCAGGGCACTAAACCCTGAAGTGGACCTAAAGTTGAATAAATGAGAAATGACTCTATAAACAACATTGACGCAAACACCACATGGATGAGAAATGTCACAAGAAAGACTCCACAAACGCCGACAAGCAAACCCGGACCTTTTGACAGTAAAGACTGCAGAACGGATGGGAACCACCCCATGAACAATCATGCTTTGGTCCGATCGCTCCTGGAAACGGACTAGAACCACTAGCAGCTCCGCTGCCAAATGCTATATGGCGAGCTGAATGGGGTACCCTTACCCTATTCATCTTAAATTCCCTATCCCCGGCAGGAGGGAGAGGAGACATGCTCTGTTTCCTCCCTCCCCTGCCAACCCATCTCTTCACCTGGTGAGGCATGCGCCTGCCTCACTGACCACCTGAGGTCGCCTTCTCCGTCGTCCCCATGCTTCTGCCTTCCCCCCATCTTCAGTCTCTTCCCCCACTCTAACTGTATACCTTATCCATGGCAGGGGGAGATAACTCTTCTTCGTCTCCCCCACCCGCCATCCAAACTCCCCTCTGGTGTGGCATGGGCATGCCATACTGTCTAGAGGGGAGTTTGGATGGCGGGTGGGGGAGACGAAGAAGAGTTATCTCCCCCTGCCATGGATAAAAACGTCTAAATTTAATAACAACAAAATTCTGCCCGACCTATTAGGCCTTTTAACACATCTTTCTAGCGTTCAACCCCAACCAGCGATTTCCTAACAGCAATCTCCTTAAGAATTAACGTCAAATGCACACACATATATATATATATATATATATATATATATATATATATATATATATTTTTTTTTTTTTTTTAACTACTATTTTATTTTATTTTTTTTACTTTTATTATTATTATTTTTTATTTTTTATTTATTTTTTTTATTTATTTATTTATTTATTTTTTTTTAATAGGCCCTGGCCACTGAAATCCCAGGAAACTAGGTGGCAGGACCTGCCAGAGCAAATTGTTGTGATACTGGATACACCCGGCTAGCCTCCACGTGGCAGGGTATGGGCAACGGCGGGCCCCACTAGGGGCCTGGTGGCCAATAAGCCGGACAAACAATGGGCACAACAGATCACACTGCACAGACATGGCCCACACACTTTCAAGTCTCTGGCTTGACAGTGTACTGTCCTCGATACAGCGAACATACGCGGAGATGGGAGAAATCCCAGGCGCCGTCTGACACGAACATACCTTATACCTTATATACGCAAATATGCGTATATTGTATATTGTTGAAATTATATTAAGATAAAATTCCTGTTGTTACATCAGCGCCTCGATTTTCGTAGTTTATGAATAATTTTTGAATTTTAATTAATCATTAATTTATTGCACTATAACGAAAAATCTCTTCTCCAGTATTCTAATCATTCAGACTCTTATATTTTATATTATTGAACAAACATTCTTTTCATTGGTAGGCTACCAATGGTAGCTAGAAAAATGAAAGGACATCTATCAAGGGCTGAAAAAAGACAAATTAAAAAAACGTGAGCAAGTTGCCAACCAACAGAAAGGAGCATTGGACAAATTTATAACCGTACATGTTAATACATATAATTAAAAATACATGTATTAACATGTATTTTTATTTTCCCTGTCTCTCTCTTTTTTTAAGGGGCCCGATATTTTCTTCTGCGCCCAGGGCCTCAACCGACCTTAATCCACCACTGGACCCAATGTAACACTCCATTACTTGAAGATTTAAATCCAATTGCAGATTATATAAAACACCTTTCATTTTGCAAAAGGCAGATCTTGCAAGTCCAACCTTCCTTTTAATTTCAGTTGATTCATTCACTTTGTCATGTCTGTTTCTCTTCCTAAATAGACATAACTGTTGACTTTTTCAATCAGTCTCCTATCGATAGTAGTGTGAGATTTGTATAATTCTTCGAGCCAACTATCATCCATTTAGTCTTAATTTAAAGCAATTCCTTCTGCTCTTTCTTTCAATGACCCACCTCCTCCAATTATTCATAATTTTTTTCAGAATGGAAATTGAACTGTAATGGAGAAAAACACTCTTTTTATCATAATTTCTTCTGTTTTGCTCATATTCTAGTTATAGTACAGATTCTTATTATAGATTTATACTTATTACACTCTTATTATAGTACAGATTCTTGATTATTTGGATGTCTTTGCTTTATCTAGTGCAGGTTAACAAACAGCTTTCTATGCTGAACTTTGTCAAATGCTTTTTCATAGTCTGTGAAACAAGCATAGATATCTTGTTGCATTTCCAGACATCTTCCTATTAATAACAAAAGACTGAACATAACTGCTGTGGTATCTAGTAAGCCTCTGATAAGCCCATCACCACCAAATATGGAGGATGCGGAAAGGTCAGAGAATGACCACCGCATATTCCCGGAGCAATATGGCCTTAGTTGCTAATGCTTCTAAAAACCAAATAACAAACAAACAACTTATCTCCTTCTATTTTTGTTCATGCCTGTTTTTATAACTCCTCTTTTCCATCAGTTGTAATATCTCCTCTGTTATCCAGGCATGTTTCCTTATCTGTCTCCTCTTTTAAAAAAGGTTTTCTCCTGTATCTTAATGGCAATCTTCACGTTATCCCACATAATTTCAGGACGTTCTTCATGTACTTTTCTAGTTCTGTTCTGATTCCAAACTTTTACCTGTGGTTCTGTGAACTTTGTAAATGTCTGCGCTACTTCCAAATTATTTGGCTTTCTTCTGTCCGTACGAAGGCTTCTTTTTTCTTTATTTTTGGGATCTTTTAGCCTTGTTCACAGAACTGTCACCACTGGATTATGGTGATATATAATATCTGCTCCTGAATATGTCTTTGCCGTTAACACACTATTATGAAATTGTTTATTGATCATTATATAATCAATTTGATTTCATATAATTTTGTTCTCTTTGTCTTGTGGTGATTTCACTGGGTCAGAAAACTGCTAGATTGGGGGGATTCACAGACTGAAAGATTAACGGTAGCTGCAGGCAGAAGTGAAAGTGATTCTTGCACTGCTTCTATTGACCAGCAGCCTAGAGAGCAAGATGCTGGGGATTTCAAGAGCTGCTGGGAGTCATCATGGAACAAGTAAATACAAGGGCTGTGTTAGGGTAACTAAGAGTAAGTACAAGGGCATGTATACTTGCATGTACGGTAGTCTTGGCGCATTATAGCCGTAGTTGCTAGTGCGCCAAAAAAATCCAAACAAACAAACAAACAAAACTTGCATGTACGGAAATGCTAGAAGTATAGTAAATAAAATTGATGAATTTGAAGTGCTGATCAAGACATCAAAGTCAGATATTCTTGGGATATCAGAGACATGGTGTCACACAGATAGTGCAGAATTGGAATTTGGGGAGTGCAATGTGTACAGAAAGGACAGACAGGGTAGAAAGGGAGGAAAGGTTATGCTATTAGTTAAGAAACACACAAAATCTAAGGAAGGGCATCCAGTTGATACGGGTGGACAGTGCAATTTTGTTGTGACATAAACACTGGGAAAGGGAAAATAAGAGTAGGAGTATGTTATAGGCCTAATGACTCTGATGAGAACAATGAACAGTTGTCCAGAGAAATAGAATGGGCCAGTAAATCAGAATGTCTTGTTATGGGGGGATTTTAACTTTCCAGATATTGACTGGAACTTCTTGGTTGGTCACACTCATGCTAGCAAGACTTTTGTGGATTTATTGGAGGATTGTTTTCTACAGCAACATATGCGAGGGGCAACCAGAGGGAGTAATACCCTTGTCTGATTGGCAGTGATTATTCATGCATTAAGAATTTGCAGATAAAGGAACCACTGGGTGACAGTGATCACAGTGTACTGATGTGCGATTTATTAAAGATGTAACTACCATCAAGAGTAAAGGGAAGGGTTTTAGTTTTCGTAAAGATGACTACAGTGATCTCAGATAGTTTTTAAATTCTATACAGTGGGATTGTTTGTTTGTTTGTTTGTTTGTTATTTGGGTTTTAGGGACATTAGCAACTAAGGCCATATTGCTCCGGGATATGCGGTGGTCATTCCCTGACCTTTCCGCATCCTCTGTATTTGGTGGTGACGGGCTGAAACCCCGGTCTAACCAAGAAGCGTGTGTTACGCACTGCTGCTCCTTCCTACCGGGCTACGGAGGCGCCATATACAGTGGGATCAACTGATGATGTTACCAACAGTGAATTCTAAATGGGAAGCCTTCAGGGACTTAATCTTGGAGGCTACTAGGCTTTTCATACCAACTAAGAAATACTGTTCAAGGTTCAGGCCTGAATGGATGTCAGTTGAATTAATGGGGCATGTGACGGAGAAGCAAAATGCATGGGATGCATATAAATTTTCAGGCGACAGAGAAGCCTATGACAGATATAAGCTAATCTGTAATCAAGTCGCAAAGGAGGTTAGGCAGGCGAAGGCAGATTATGAGAAAGCTTTGGCAAAGGACTCAAAGAAAATTCAGCAAAGAGTTCTTTACTTATGTAAACTCTAGATGGAATCAGATTGGTCCACTACCATAGATGGTTTGATTATTGATGATGCTCCTCAAGTAGCTGATAAACTGAATGAATAATTTGCATCTACGTTCATGCATGAAGAGTTATTCAAGGAGGGGAATGCCAGAAGTTTATCAAACTCTAAGAGGGAGCTAAGTGATTTTGTGATGAATGAGAGTAAAGTGGAGCAGATGGAATGTATCCAGTTATGATGGAGGGAAGTAAGGGAACCTTAGCCATAATTATGAGAGCATCCTTAGAGACAGGGGATGCCCCATGGACTGGAGATGTGCAAATGTATCCCCAATTCACAAAGGGGGTTCAAAGGGTGGCATAAATAATTATAGACCTGTTAGTTTAACTTCTGTTTCAGCGAAAATAATGGAGTCACTGGTTAAAGAGATGATACAGGATCACCTAGACAAAACAGCAGCAATAGTTGAGACACAGCATGGGTTTGTTAAGGGGAAGTCTTGTCTGACCAATTTGATTGGATACTACGATGTGGTCACAAAGGAACTGGATGCAAAGAATAACTTTGATATTATATACTTGGATCTTAGAAAGGCTTTTGATACTGTTGCACGTGGAAGACTGCTGCACAAATTGGAGCAGAGTGGCATTGGAGGCAAATTGCTGCTATGGATAAAGGGGTGGTTGAGTGGGCAGCAGCAGAGAGTGGTAATAAATGGACACTGCTCTACGTGCACTAATGTTATTAGCGGAGTCCCACAGGGTTCAGTGCTGGTCCCATTGTTGTTTTATATATTTATCAATGATATCTGTGATGTTATATCAGGCTTAATGCCCTTCAGTTGGAGTACCATTACTGTTTCAGATTTTAGGATGAAATTGCCAATGTATTTTATCATGTCCTTTGCTACAAGGATTCCAGCACCATTTGCCCCACTGGAGTTTCCTGAATTGTACAGTCTATCTCCATTATAAGTGTCACATATTCCATTTTATTTCCACCTCATTTCACTTAAATCTAAAGTTTTAAGGTTAAGCGTATGCATCTCTTTGATTCTGTTCTCCATTTTCCTTGCTTTCAATAAACTCCTCACATTCCAGGTACCTGGTCTCAAAATCATTTTTGTATTACAAATCATGTTGGGTTCTTAACACCCTCTGTCTATTCAAGTTCTGCCAAGGACTGAGGGGCATAGTTTGTTCTGATATTTTCATGATGCTAATGTTCTGGGAAGAAAATAATGTGATGGATTTTCCATTACATTGCAGAATCGTAGCCAGATTTGATGGACTCCATTTCTGCCCACGATTATCTGAAATTCACCTGTTCCAGCACTTCTTGTTTCCCCCTGAATATCTACAAGCTGAACTGCTTTTCTCACTTTGGGAATAAAGCTTATTTTATGGCAGCTTCTCTCACCATTACACAATGCCATCCTTGGATTCTTATAGCATTTCTTGAGGTTGCTCTTCCCACTGTCTTCCCATTATATCCTGTTAGCATTGCTGCTCCTTGTCCACAATTGCTTATTCACAGCTAACCTTAATATCTAGAGGTCATTCCACCATCTGCAACCCTGTGGATACGCTCTTATAAATCTGTAATTCCATCATCTGTACACCGGACCGAACCTATTGGTAACTCTTTAGGAGGCTTCCGGATCAGCTAGTGTATAATCTTGCTACCTCTACTCTGCCAGACAGTGACTGGAGGGAGTCCGAGTAGTGTGTATGTGGGGAGCATTGTCGAGGCCACGTTATGTCAAGGATCTGGGTATATTCTTACCACGTGTATGCCATATCCAAAAATTTCATTACTTCATACAGAATGTCCCACCTACGTTTTCTTACTATTGAATACACCATGAATCGTCAAACCAATAGAGCAAGCTTATCTGCGAAAAGATCTAAACCTCCCAAGCACTTCCTAATTCATTTCACAGATATACGTGGTCTCAATTCTAATCTTAACAATGTCCCATTTCCACTTGCAGTTTGTCAAACCCCCATGTACCTTTTCTGACAGAATCTCAGTTATCAGTTGATTCAACTACTGCTCATCTCAGATGCCCAAATTATTCGCTGTATGATTCCTTTCACCTCAAAGGTTGTATTTGTGCATGTCTGTTCTGATATTCCCTGTCAGAGACTTGGCAATTTGGAATCTACTCTCTTTGATCTTCTCTGGCTTAAAATCTCTCTACCTCATTGTGTAAAATTCATCTGTTGTCTCTACCGTTCTCCCAACTCCACTAATCACTTGGAGCTCTTTGACTTCCTCTCTTTGCAACTTGACTTTCTCGAGTACAACTTTCCTAACAGTGAGGTAATTTTCGTTGGTGATTTTAACATTCACAACTCCAGCTGGCTTCCGTTTTCTAGTCACACCGACCCAGCAGGTCGAGATGCTGAGGCTTTTGCAATTACTAATGACCTAGCACAGATTGTTCATTTACCTACAAGAATACCGGATAATCCTAATCATACAGCCAAAACGCTTGATCTTTTTTTCACAAACAACCCTTCTAAGTAAATGGTTGAAGTGAGAGGTCCTTTAGGCACTTCAAATCACAACTTGGTGATTGTCTCTTCTCCAATGGGGCCTTTATCTCATGACTAATCCCAAACTCGTGTTGTTTGGCATTACAAGAATGCAAAATGGGATGACCTGCGAGATTTATTTTCTTCTTTTCCTTGGTCGGATTACTGTTTCAATACTTCTGATGTTAACGTTTGCTCAGATCATGTCAGTGAAATTATTCTTGCAGGAATGGAATCCTTTATCCGATACTCCACTTTAAAATCTCGTCCTTTATCTAAACCTTGGTTTCCCAATAAATGTGCTAAGGCTGTTCAAGAGAAGAATGTTGCATATCGTAATTGGCTTGTTTCCAATTCTTCAGTTTCATTTTCTGCCCACACCAGAGCTTCCAACAATTGTAAAGCAGTTATTAATCAGTTCAAACTAGATTTTGAACTGGCTAAGAGTAGAAAACTTGTTCTTGCCCTAATGGTAGCTGAGCGTTCTGGTCTCTTGCCAAATATATTGGCTGCAACTTTTGCCCGTCTTTGCTCCCACCTCAGACAAAACCAGATGGTTCTATTGCCACTTTAGCCAAGGATAAAGCTGACCTTCTAGCATCCCATATTTCTTCCAACTCATGCATTAATGATCTTGGTAAAACACTTCCCACCATTCCCAGAACACCCCATTCAGTGCCTCCTATGGTCTACCATCAAAAGGATGGCAGAATGATTTTGACGAATCTTGATGCTAAGAAAGCTCCAAGTCGTGGTGGTATTTCTCCAGTTGTTCTCCAAACCTGTGCTCCTGAACTTACTCCTGTTCTTTGCTGCCTTTTTTCACTTTCTTATTTTCCAAAGGTAATTTTCCTTCTCCTTGGAAATTTGCTGATATCCATCTAGTTCCTAAAAAGAGTGACTAATCCCTCCCATCCAGTTATCGTCCCATTGCAATTACTTCTGCTCTTTCTAAAGTAATGGAGAAATCAATTAACCACCAGCTCGTAAACTGCCTAGAAACCTTCCATCTGATCAACAATCGCCAGTATGGATTCCATCAGTGTCGATTCACTGGTGGTATTCTGGCTTATGTTACATATTTATGGACTAATTCAGTGGAAAAGTTTGGTGAAACACAAGCAGTTGCTCTTGACATTTCAAAGGCTTTCATTCGTGTTTGGCATAAAAGTTTTCTAAACAAGCTTCCATCTTATGGTTTTCCAGCTGTTTTTTATAATTGGTTATCGAGTTTTCTCTCTTACTGCCCACTGAGGGTGATGGTAGATGGCTCTTTCTTCTAACTTCTCCACTAATGTAGGTTCCCCCAAAGGTTCAGTTCTTTCCCCCACTCTATTCCTCTTATATATTAATTACCTTCTTTCATTGGCCCCCAAATCCCATCCATAGTTTTGCTGATGATAGCACATTGCATTCGACTTTCCAGTTTGAGAAACTTTGCCCTGCTCGACCAACTTCAACTTCTCGAACATCTGCTTCGAATTCCGTAAATGCTGATCTCCAGGTAATTCTCAAGTGTGGCAATGACAACTTAGTTGATTGCTGTCCTTCTAAAAGTTAGTCCTGTCTTATATCTTGCAAAAAGGATTCTTCTGCTCCTGTGCTTATGTTTGGTGATACTCCGATTTCTAGGCAAAATTATATTTTTCTCTTGGGGATTATTCTGACTTCTAATCTCTCTTGGCACAAGCACATTACAAATATTGCTTCCTCTGCATCTGTTTCACTTTCGGCATTACTTTTCTTCCAAACAACTGTTCACTCTGTACAAATCGCAAATCTGCCCTACCATGGAATTTTGTTCCCACATCTGGGGCGGTGAAGCCGACCGGGCTAGCCGAGTGGGTAAAGTACCTGCCCGGCAAACCAAAGGTCGCGGGTTCGATTCCTGCCTCGGGCTTGGATCAAAGTACTGCAAAAATCTTGGGAGGTGCAATATGGCCACAGAAGCCGATGCGCCAACAACTATCAAATCAATCAATCAATCAATCAATCAATCAGTCAATCTGGGGCGGTGATCCCAAAACATGTCTCAGGCTTCTAGATTCCATTCAGAATGAGAGTGAGGTTAATTAATGACTCTTCTCTAACAGAGTCTCTCCACTCTGTGTCTCATAGGGCCCGGGTGCCAAGAGTATTTCGAGGCCAAGCGATATTTGTGAGATTATAAAGTGCTCTTCAAAGGCGATTAAAGTTATTTTTAAGTTTATACATTTATCAAAAGCCTTATTTTTTTAAAATCGTTCCACACTTGAAAAGCCACAAGTTAGAAAAGAGAAAGAAAAACCACCTTTCTTTTTATTCATTTTTCTAGGTCACTAATCAACTAACACTTTAACCGCTTGGCCTCCTAGCGGCACTGCTCCGGCCTCCCCGTGTCGGGGCCGGAAATCTTGGCAAGTAAGTCCTCTTGCCAAGGGCTAAAAGGAGCAATCATGGATAACACAGACCATCAGGATATTGAGAACGATAATCCAAAGAGACAAAAGACTGATCGGATGGAGCAACCTGCCCGTCGTTCTTAATCATCCACTCCCTTACTAGTCAGCCCATGAGTAAATTGTCTCCGTTTGTCATACAAAAACATCTGGAGGGTATTGCAGGATCTCCCAAGACGGTGAAGAGACTGCAATCAGGAGACTTACTAGTAGAAACCACCAACCACAGACATTCCGAGAAGCTGTTACAACTTACAAGCTTTGCTGGCATTCCAGTTAAAATATCTCCACACACAACCCTAAATTCATCTAAGGGTGTGATATCCAGTTGTGACTTACTGAACGTCACCGAGGAAGAAATAACCCAAGAACTGCAGGGACAGAATGTAATTGAAGCAAAAAGAATAATGACTAAAAAAGATAATCAACTGACACCTACAAGAAATATTATTCTCGCCTTCAATACACCCAACTTACCCTCCTCTGTAAAAGCAGGTTATTTACTTTGCCGCATCCGACCTTACATTCCAAACCCTTTAAGGTGTTACAAATGCTAAAAGTATGGCCACTCACAAACTGTATGCAGAGGAGGTCCTGTCTGCCCTAATTGTGGATCCTCAGATCACATACAAAGTAACTTTACAGCTACAAAAATGACCTGCCCAAATTGCAAAGGTGACCATCCTGCCTATTCGAAGACATGTGAAAAGTGGAAAACCGAGAAAAAAATAGTAAAATACAAGGTTGAGAACAAAGTAAGTTACCCAGAAGCGAGAAAATTAGTCGCTCCTACTATAACCAAAAATATGACCTATGCCAATGCTGTAAAAAAATTTCAGACAGTCTCCACTCAAACTGATGTAACAGTTCCCACTAACAAATCAATTTCTGACTGGGCTAGAAATGTTCTTTCTAAGCAACAATCCAAGTTCTCTGACCAGGCAAATAATACTCCTCTGACAATACCAGTGGCATCTCCTGCTCCAGTCATAGATACCATATCTCATAGTTCAAACACAAATGTAGGGAAAAATTTTCAAGATACAACCATGGACACAGATGGCACATCCATACAGGAAGATCCCCTTCTAGAAATCCATGCAGAAGAAGAAATGGACACAGGTCGGCCAGTTTTCTCCAAAAAAGATAAATCTAAATTAGAACGTCATAAGCCAGTAACCTTCAAAAAGCAGTCAGATACATATCCATCAATCAAACACAAATAATGCCCTTGTATTTTACAATGGAATTGCAGAGGCTTTCGTTGCAACACAGATGATATCTGTGATCTAATTAACCGATATTCTCCAGTTGCCCTTTGTCTTCAGGAAACTTACCTAACCTCGCAAATTTCTCCTTCAATAAAGAACTATTGTCTTTATCGAAGAGATCGTAATACAGCAAATGCTGCCCATGGTGGTGTAACAATCCTAATAAATTCAAAGATCCCAAGTAAACATATTCCACTTCAAACTGAAATAGAAGCTGTTGCTGTTCATATAACTCTCCATATTTCAATAACACTTGTCTCAATATACCTACCACCAAACCATACTTACTGTTTAAAAGATCTTGAAGATCTCCTCATACAAATACCTCCACCTCTCTGTATTTTAGGGGATTTTAATGGACACCACCCCTTGTGAGGCGATCCTAAACTAGACACACGTGGTTGACTCGTTGAAAGCTTTCTAGAGTCACAAAACGTCACCTTACTCAATACTGGTGCGCACACTCACATACAACTCCCAACTGGACACACCTCAGCAATAGATCTCTCAATTTGTTCTCCAATACTCCTCCCAACCATAGAGTGGTATGTTTTAAATGATCCTATGGGCAGTGACCACCTTCCAATCATATGCAATTTTTTAATATCACAGTCTCCTTCAAACAAACTCCGCAGGAAATGGAAATTTGTTCGTGCAAACTGGGCAAAATTTCAATCGTCAATCTCTCTTGACGAGGAAAAAATCCAGCTCCAGAATATTGATAATGATAATAACAGATTACATCACATCACATCTCCTAAAAGTGGCCAAGGACACAATACCATTATCAAATCCCCCTGGTCGCAAGCATTATAATTACTGGTGGAATGACGAATGCACAAAAGCAAAGAAAGCAAAAATCAAAGCCTGGAATTTATTTCGGCAATGTCCAACCACAAACAATCTCATTAATTATAAGAAGCTAAGAGCAAAAGCACGATTTGTACAAAGGCAAGCCAAGAAAGAATCCTGGACCCGTTTTGCATCGACCTTTAACAGAAACACTGATCCAAAAACTATATGGAAAAAAAATTAGACAGTTATCTGGTAAGTTTCCTACTATACCTTCTCCAATCCTCTCCTGGAAAGGGCAAGATCTATCCAGTTCCTTAGATATTGCTAATGCTTTGGGCAATACTTTTGCTGAAATATCAGCGGCATCAGCATATTCTACATCATTCCAACGAATTAAAAACACTAGAGAAAAGCATGCCATAAAATTTCAAAACGCACGTACTCTTCCATATAACAAACCTCTGCAATACTCTGAACTTCTGCATGCCATTAGAACAGCCCACAGTGGTGCTGCCGGGCCAGAATGGATTTATTATGTCAATCTTCAACATCTCGATGACAAAGCTTTAAGCCTGCTTCTGGTTTTTTACAATCGTATATTTTTAGAAAACGTTTTTCCAACTTCTTGGCATCACTCTACTGTTTTGGCATTCCTAAAACCTGGGAAAGATCCAACTAACCCCTATAGCTATAGACCGATCTCTCTATCAAGCTGCCTGAGCAAAATCCTTGAAAAAATTGCCCACAGAAGACTCATATGGATCATTGAGTCACAACATCTAATGAGCCATAGCCAATACGGCTTTCGTAAAAATAGGTCGTGCTTAGATCTTATGGTCAAGGCTGAATTCGCCATTCGAAATGCCTTTGCTAAACGTGAACATCTTGTAATGGTTTCAATAGATATCGAGAAGGCTTTTGACACTACCTGGCGGCATGGCATACTTAGTGATCTTTACTCTCTTGGTCTGCGAGGCAACCTTCCTATATTTGTTCAGATCTTCCTACATACTAGATTGTTTCAAGTTCAGTACCAACATGCCCTCTCCAAAACGTTTATACAGGAAGAAGGAGTACCACAGGGATCAGTACTGAGTGCCACTTTGTTTGCTCTTAGAATAGATTCCATCACCAATCAGCTTCCAAATACAGTTGAGACCTACCTTTATGCAGATGAACTTTCTATCTCCTGCCATTCCCAAAACATGAGGTCTATTGAATGGCAGCTCCAGATATCACTTAATAAAATACAACAGTGGGCCAGCCTCAATGGCTATCGACTCTCGCAGCAGAAAACAGTTGCCATCCATTTTTGTAGACAGCGCAAACTTCATCCGGATCCTGAACTTCAAATTTATAATGTCTCCATCCCGGTCACTAATAGCATCAGATTTCTAGGCTTAACACTTGATAATAAGTTAAATTTTATAGACCACATAAAAAATGTACATACTTCCTGTCTAAAAAAGTTAAATCTACTCAGAGCTTTATCCTCCCAAACATGGGGCGCAGATCGTACATCTCTGCTTCGGCTATATCGGGCATTAATCAGATCCCATCTTGATTATGGAGCTCCCATCTATGATTCAGCCAGACTGAGTGCATTGCGCTGGCTTGATCCAATTCAACACAGTGCCTTGAGACTTTCACTCGGTGCTTTCAGAACATCACCAGCACATAGTCTCTACATTGATGCCCATGAACCCCCACTAACTTTACGTAGGAAAACACTGTTATTGAACTATGCTGTCAAGATACAAAGCTGTGCCATGCATCCTACTCAGTCATACTGTTCAATCCTCCATTAGAAAACCTTTTCAGAAATAAACCAAGCATAGTAAAGCCAGCTGGTCTTCGCCTTCTTGAACTGATGCAAATTTGGAATGTTTCCATCCTTTCTGTACAACAGGTAACAACTTGTACTCAACCACCATGTGTTCCACCTCCTATACCGACCTGTGACACTTACCTCTCTCAATGGGGAAAGAACATTTTACAAACATCAAATATCAAACAACTTCATGAAGCTCACACTCAAAGATATCTTGACTTTTCTCCAATTTATACAGACGGCTCTAAATCTAATTCAAACGTTGGACCAGCTGCAGTGTTTCCAAATACCGTTATTTCAGCATTCTTGCCATCTGAATTCAGTATCTTCTCAGCTGAATTATATGCTATCAAACTAGTTTTACAGAATCTCTCTTCTGACTGTGCTTTAAAATATGTTATTTACACTGATTCCCTCAGCTCAATCTTGGCTTTATGTAACTCCTTAAATAAAGTACACCCTGTTCTAGACGAAATAAAAAGCATATTACTAAAAATTGAAGAACGCCATCAACTGGTCACCTTCTGCTGGATTCCAGCTCATTCTGGCATTTTGGGCAATGAACTGGCTGATAAAGCTGCAAAAAATCCAACTAGCTTCGACTTAACTGATATCCCTGTTCTGCCATTAGACTATGCATTAACCATTCAGGCTGCATGCCTGTCAAATTGGACAGCAATATGGCACTCTCAAATTAATAATAAACTATTTCAATTTAAACATGATCCAAAAATTTGGCGCTCCAGTGTCCGCACATCAAGACGAGAAGAGGTAGTCCTTTCAAGGGTAAGAATAGGACATACTTACCTGACCCACCTTTATTTACTCACAGGGAATGACCCGCCACAGTGTCCACTTTGTAATATAAATCTGAGTATTAAACACATTCTCATTGACTGCCCTTACTATGAACAAGACAGAACTTCAACCCTGCTATCACTGGTTAATCTTCGTAGACCAATAACTTTAGAGAATCTCATTGGAGATGAAGCAGATATTTCCGAATTTTTCAACTTCTTAAAGCAAATTGGACTTTTTAATCAATTCTGAATTTATGAAACTTTTTCATTTCTTTTTATTGTAAATGAATAGGCGCATTATAGCCAAAGTAGCTTATGCGCCATCAAACCTCCATATCAACAACTGTGTCTCATAGACATACTGTTTCTGCTGCATGCCTTTTCTACAGATACTTTCATGGGCACTATCCTTCTGAATTGGCTTCTATAACTCCTGCTCTGTATTTCAAAACAGTCTGAACTTGTGCGGCCATCAGCCATCATCCATTTACTCTCCAATTTAAAACACACAGAACCAACTTTTCATCTTCAAGTCTAATGTCAACAAATATCTTCCTTCGTCTTCTCAACCTCCAACACATGCACGGTCTAAGTATTATAGGTTCTAATACCTCTCATGTGGTTGGGGTTTTCATAAAAAAAAAAAGGAAAACACTTTTTCCAGATGTTAAAAATATAGTTTTCACCAGGTCTATACAACCATGTCGGTAAAAATTAATATGTGCTATTTCTGAAGGGTTAATATACATTTCAAAAAAAAAAACTAAGATATAAATATTTTTATTTCAAATTTTTTAGTTACCATAATTACGCAATTAAAAAATTCTAGTTTATCCAAAATCAGAATTTCAAAGTGTTACTCATATTTTTACCCACTAGTGCTCACATCCAGTTAGCATGGGATTAGTCATGAGCTGAATATCACCATTCTTCCCTTTCTTGGTGATTCCCTTCTACTTCTCTCTCTCTCTCTCTCTCTCTCTCTCTCTCTCTCTCTCTCTCTCTCTCTCTCTCTCTCTCTCTCTCTCTCTCTCTCTCTCTCTCAGAGTAACTGAAAATTTTTTTTTTTTGCTTGTGCAGCTTAAGCTTTCTTGTATCTTATGGCTAATAATAATAATATTTAACTATCTTTTTTAGTTATGATACTAGTTGTAATAGATTTAGAATTGTAATAGGTGTGATCGGTTTGCTTGAATTTTATTTTTATCTTGTTATTATAAATTTTAGCATGCCATCCTATTTTATTACTTTTACTTACTTTACTCTTTGTCTTTGGGGCATAATTGTGCTTTTAGCTTCCTCTATATCTGGTGTGATGGCTTTCAACAAGTCAGCATTTTTTGGCAAAAATGTTCACATCCTAAAAACAAGCTGTCTTTTTTAAAGTGGCTGTTTGCTGAATTTGATGTTATCTGCTTCAGTTAAACCTATCTTATATTGATCTCACAGTTTTATCAGTGCAACCAATAGCAGATTACTGCTACTTCCGCATTATCAGTCTTCAGGCAAATGTGGTGGTGGTGTTACCACTTTTATTAAATCTTAATGGTACACCTGGAAAATAATTGACTTTTGGCAAATTATTTTCTTGGAAGCTTCAATGAATAGCATTTCACAGTTAGCACTCTAGTCTTATATAGATAAGTGTTTTGTGTTTAGCTGAATGATCTGAATGATTTTATAATAACTGAGAGAAAAGTGGAGGAGAAATTGTTGAAATTGAACATAAGAAAAGTGCCTGGGTGGTGGATGAGATCTATCCAGTTATATTAAAGGAGGCAACAAAGGAAGTAAGCAAACCCTTACCATAATGATGGAAGCTTCCTTGGCCTCACAGCAGTGTGCAAATGTGTACCGAATTCACATAGGAGATTCGAAGGGTGACATGAGTAATTACAGAACTGTTAGTTTAACTTCTGCTCCAGGGAAAATAATGGAGTCACTGGTTAAAGAAGTAATGCAGGATCATCTAGACAAGACTGCAGTTATGGTTCAGATGCAGCATGAGTTTGTTAAGGGGAAGTCTTGTCTGACAAATTTGATTGGATACTATTTCACGAAGGAACTTGATGCAAAAAATAATTTTGATATCATATACTTGGGTTTTTGGAAAGCTTTTGATACTGTTGCACATGGAAGACTACTGTAAAAATTGGAGCAGTATGGCATTAAAGACAAGTTGCTACAATGAATAAAAGAATGGCTGAGTGGGAGAAGGCAGAGAGTGGTACTCAATGGACACTGCTCTTCGTGGACTAATGTTATTAGTGGAGTCCCCCAAGGTTCAGTGTTGGGCTCGTTGTTTTCTCTTTTTATAAGTGATATTGATGGATGTATATCAGGGTTAATGTCCAAGTTTGCAGACGATATGAAGGTTGGCAGGGTTGTTAATAACAGTAATGATAGTACACTACTGCAACAGGATCTAGAAAAGTTGAGCAGATTGGTTGAGAGGTGGCAACCGAAGTTTAACATTGACAAATGTAAAGTACTGCATATGGGTAGCAGTAACCCCAGAGTAAAGTACCAACTATGTGGTAATACACTCAGGGTAGTAGAGAATGTAAAGGACCTGGAGGTAATTGTGTAGTCAGATATGAAGTTTTCCGAGCAGTGCAGACAGGTTGCAAGAGTAGCTCATGGTGTCTTGTCAATGATATACAGAATTTTGCTAGCAGGGATAAGGAGGTGATTCTCCTCTTGTCAGGCACATCTTGAGTACTGAATGCAGGTCTGTAGGCCTCATTTTAGGAAAGATGTAGAGCTGCTGGAACGAGTATAGAGAATGGCTATGAGATTTGTGAGTGGAGCAGTGTTGCTCTTATGAAGAAAGGCTTAAGTTCTGCAAATTGCAGCCTGGAGACTAGGCACCTGCGAGGTGATCTAATTGAGGTGTATAAGGTTTTGAATGGTTAGAACAAGCTCCATGCTGATGGGATTCTTCCTCTTGCTCAGATTACTGACCTGAGGGGACATAAATTCAAATTGAAGAAAGACAGTCGTAGAATAGATGTATGTAAATTTGGCTTTAGCCAGCCGGTGGTTGATAGTTGGAACAAACTTCCATCTGTTGCAGTAGAGGTTTAGGGATATTTGATTGGATACTATGATGCAGTCACAAAAGAACTGGATGCAGGGAGTGACTTTGATATTATATATTTGGATCTTAGAAAGGCTTTTGATACTGCTGCACATGGAAGACTGCTGTACAAATTGGAGCAGTGTGGCATTGGAGGCAAATTGCTGCTATGGATAAAGGGATGGTTGAGGGGGAGAAGACAGAGTGGTAATCAATGGACACTGCTCAACGTGGACTAATGTTATTCGTGGAGTCCCTTAGGGTTCAGTGTTGGGTCCATTGTTGTTTTCTGTATTTATAAATGATATTGATGATGGTATATCAAGCTTAATGTCCAAGTTTGCAGACAATACAAAGGTTTGCAGGGTTGTTAAGGACACTACTGACACTATGCTGATGCAACAGGATCTGGAAAGGTTGAGCAGATGGGCTGAGAGGTGGCAAATGAAGTTTAACATTGACAAATGTAAAGTACTACATATGGGAAATAGTGACCCCAGAGCAGTGTGTCAACTCTGTGGTACTACGCTGACAGTGGTAGAGAATGAAAAGGATCTGGGGGTAATTGTGCAGGCGGATATGAAGTTTTCTGAGCAGTGCAGACGGGCTGCAAGAGTAGCTCATGGTGTCTTGTCAATGATATACAGGAATTTTTCTAGCAGGGATAAGGAGATGATTATTCCCTTGTATAAGGCAATGGTCAGGCCACACCTTGAGTATTGTGTACAGGTCTCGAGGCCTCACATTTCAAGAAGGATGTAGAGATGCTGGAATGAGTACAGAGAAGGGCAACAAGATTAGTGAATGGAACAAAGGGTTGCTCTTATGAAGCAAGGTTTAAGTTTTGCAAATTACAGTGTCTGGAGACTAGGCACCAGTGAGATGATCTGATAGAAGTGTATAAAGCCCTGAATGGTTTGAGCATGCTCAATGCCGATGGGATTGTTCCTCTTTCTCCGAATAATCACCTGAGAGGGCATAAATTCAGATTGAGGAAAGACAGTTGTAGGATAGATGTGCGGAAATTTGCCTTTAGCCACCGGGTAGTTGGTGTTGGTGGAACAGATTGCCATCCCTTGTTGTGGAAGTTGATAGCCTAAATAAATTTAAGGCTCAGCTGGACAGGTATTTCGAAAGAATGGAGGGGTGAAATGGGAGTGTTTTTTTTTTTTTTGGCTGATGCTGCATAAGCTTGCTTTCTTGCATCATATGCCTCTGCTAATGCTAAAGGTTGAAAGCTTAAATGTGTTTAAGGCAGCACTAGACAAGTGTCAATGGATGGGTGAAAAAAAAAAGGTTTTTTTTTTTTTTTTTGGCTGATGCCATATAAGCTTTGGCCTTTGCTATATAAGCATTCTTACATCATATGCCTGTACTAATGCTAATGCTAATGAAAAGCACTTCACAGTTAGCACTCTAGTCTTAGATAAGTGCTTGGTGTTTGGCTTGAATATAAAAGTTTACTTTCCCTTACAGTCTAATTTGAATTAAATTATGAATTATAAATGTGGCTCATTTCCTCTTGTAACTTATAATTACCTTTGCTGAACTGTGGAAGACTTTAATCAACTCTTAGTTCTCTTATCTGATTAGTAATTTTGTTGTTCAAAAAGTTGAAGTCCACAAAGATCCCAGGATCTGCTTTGACTCTAAACTCACATTCAGAACTAACCTTCAACACCAGAAATTAAATGTCTCAAACGTGCTTGGAATCTTAGGCAAAATCTACTTCTGGCACTTCTACCATAATCAAAGACAGCGATCCCTCGTTATAACGCGGTTCGCTTTACGCTGATTCGCTATAACACTGTTCTTATATTATAACCCGTATCTGACTATAACGCTGTCACAGATCACTATAACGCTCTTTTACAGATTGCATTTTTTTGCAAATTTAACGAAATTGTTTTATTTTATGGAGTTGGTAGCTTGAAAATGAATATAAAAATACGGTTAAAACGTTTCCCACGCCGACTTGAGAAATATTCCCACGCTCAGTGAAATTCTCCCGTGCGCTGATTTAATTGCAGTACAGTGACTTGTTACTTAGTTCCGAGATCAACATTTTAAAAAATGATCAAGTATATTGCTTGTAATATTTGTGTTCCCCTCTAAGCCCCCCAAATATTACATATTTGGGGGGCTTAGAGGGGAACAGGTATCCTGTGTGTTATCAGACACTCAGCCTAAAACACTGATGGATCCAATATCTCTCTATTACAGAAGATTTAGGAGAAGTCCGGTTGGCCTGCCTCCCTAAAATCCACTCATGCACACCTTCTCAATGGTAAGCCCTGTTACGTCACTTAGGTGGCAACGAACGTGTAGAGTGGTTCTCTTCAAGACGCCTGGTCAGCGTGAAGAGGAAAACACCAAACCCTCCAGCAATGAGAGCACAACAATACAAATGGCCCTCAGTCCCCAGCAGCTTTCACTCTCCCTCTTACGGCAGCGAGAGGATCAGAGTGGAAGCAGAGGGTGCTAAGAATCTCTGGGTACGACCAGGCTGCCATGCACGGAAATTGAACTTGGCCTGTTATAACATACGATCACTCATCGGTGAAGACAGGATATTAGAGCTGGAAAAGGAATTAGAAAATGTGAATTGGAATATCATCGGTTTGGCTGAAACAAGAAGAAGAAATGAATCACTTATAAGTTTATCAAGTGGAAATCTGCTGTACACCAATGGAAACAGTGAAAGGAGTGAAGGTGGAGTTGGGTTTCTGGTCCATAAAGATTTTAAAAACAACATTTTGGAATTCAAAAGTACATCACCAAGGGTGTCAAGACTAATATTCAAGATTTCTAAGAGGTACAAGCTAAAGATTATAATGATTTATGCGCCAACATCGAGCCATGATGATAAAGAGGTTGAAGAAATGTACACTGAAATTGAGAGTCTTCCAGATGAGCAGAAAACCCACTACACTATTATTATGGGGGACTTCAATGCTAAGGTTGGAAAAAGGCAAAACAGCGCAGAAAGAGGAACTATAGGAAATTTTGGAATTGGTGAAAGAAATAAAAGAGGTGAAAGACTTGTGGAATTTGCAGAATCTCAAGGAATGTCAGTAATGAACACTTTTTTCAAGAAAAGGGTGAACAGAAAGTGGACATGGAAGAGTCCAAATGGATTAACAACTAATGAAATCGACTTCATCCTCACTAACAGAAGATATATTGCGAATGATGTTACCGACCTGAATAAGGTAAATGTTGGAAGTGATCACAGAATGGTAAGATGTACACTTGATATAGATGTAGGAAAGGAAAAAACTGACTCGAGTAAATAATACAAAGGTCTTTGAAATAACAGAGGAGGAGAAAAAGCAGTATGTACTGGAACTTAAGAACAAGTTTGAGCTTCTGCAGACTGCTCAGTACCAAGATATCGACGAGGAATATTACAACTTTCTGAAAGTGATAAAGCCCAAGAAACCTATAGGGAAACAGAAATCCAAAGAAGAAAAAATTAGTCAAGAAACACTTGTCATGATGAACCAAAGACGACAAATGAAGAGCAAGAAAAACACTGATAGGGAGAAAATTGAGTATACTGAGTTATGCAAAGCCATTAGAAAGAGACTCAGAGAGGACATAAGAAGATTTAACACAAGAAAAGTAGAACAAGCATTAAGGGAAAACAAAGGATTTAAATCAGCAGCCATGAGCAGTAATACAGAAAGACAAATGATACTGAAACTGAAGAATAGCGATGGTGTACTTATAAACAGCAGAGAAGGCATAATTCAAATAGCAGAAGACTACTATAGAGAATTATACAAGGAGCGAGGGAATGATACCAGCAGTGGGGAAGATGGATTGCAAAGTAGCAACACATACGACATACCCGATATTCTTCCTGATGAGGTAGAACATGCATTGAAGAAAATGAAGAATCGGAAAGCCCCGGGGGAAGATGGAGTTACTGTAGAGTTGTTAAAATTGGGAGGAAGAGACATAACACAAAAACTGGCAAGGCTCTTCACAAAGTGCATTAGAAAAGGTGTGATGCCTAAGCAGTGGAATAATGCAATCATAGTTTTGCTGCATAAGAAAGGAGATAAATCAGAAATTGGAAATTATAGACCAATTAGCTTGTTATCCCATATCTACAAGTTGTTCACAAGGGTCATTACTAACAGATTAGAAAGAATACTTGATGAGAATCAACCGAAAGAGCAAGCTTGCTTTAGGACAGGATTCTCAACTATGGATCACCTTCACGTAATATCACAGCTAATGGAGAAAGCAAATGAATATAAAACACCATTATGCCTAGCATTTGTGGATTATGAAAAGGCATTTGACTCCATACAGTATAAGGCAATGTTTCGGGCACTAGAAAGACAAGGCATAGATACTCCATATATTATGATTTTGAAGAAAATATATGAGAGTGCTACATCCGTTATTAGACTAGACAAAGACAGTAGCAAATTTGAAATCGAGAAAGGAGTTCGACAAGGAGACACAATATCTCCGAAGCTGTTTACTGCTGCCCTTGAGGAAGCTTTCAGAAGATTAGACTGGTCGCAGAAAGGAGTCAATATGAACGGAGAGTACTTAAACCATTTACGATTTGCAGATGACATTGTGGTCATAAGCCATGATCCCAAAGAATTAGAGGAAAATCTTAATCAGTTATGCACAGTTAGTAAGGATTTTGGACTAAAGATGAATATGGCTAAAACAAAAGTAATGATGAACAAGTATGCCACGGAAAGGGAAATAATGATTGAAGGAGCAGTAATTGAAAAGGTGGAGTCATATACTTATCTGGGACAAGTTATTAGCTGTAATAATGATAAATGGCTGGAAGTCAAGAGAAGAATAAATTTTGGATGGATAGCATTCAGGAAATATAGTCACATACTGAAGAGCAATATCCCAGTTTGTCTGAAACGTAAAATAATGAATCAGTGTATACTCGCCACCATGACTTATGGAAGTGAAACTTGGGCCCTCACCAAAAGAATGGAAGAGAAGCTAAGAACTACACAGCAAAGAATGGAACGAATTATATTGGGAATCAGACTGTTAGATAAGAAGAGAAACACATGGATTAGGCAGCAAACTCAAGTAAAGGACATTCTTATCAAAACTAAAGAACTAAAATGGTCTTGGGCAGGACACATAGCTCGAAGACATGATGACAAGATGGACTAAGAAAATAACAGAATGGTACCCAAGAGGAGCTAGAAGAAAACCTGGAAGACAAAGGCGGAGATGGATAGATGAAATACATGAGTTTTTGAGTAGTAAATGGATGGCCAGTGCTCAAAACAGAAGGAACTGGAAAGTTGCTGGAGAGGCCTTCATCCTGCAGTGGATTGAAAATGGCTGATGATGATGGTGATGATGATTTGCGTTATATGCATTTATCCGAAGTCTAGTCATCACTCAGTTCAGTATTAGACATCATGCGTAATGGACAGTTTACTTGAACATTGTATCATAATTAATGCAACCAACGCAGTTACATTTTCGAAGAGTTAATAATAGCCGATAAGAATGAAAAAGCAACAATGTCCGGGCGCAGTACGAAGACTATAAATGTAAGAAAAATACTACTGAATTTGAAAATTAAATTAGACGTTTTGAAGCAAATCGATCCGGGCAAAGACAAGTGGATGTGTGCCATAATTTAGGACTTGCAAGTTTAACTGTAAGAACAATTATAAAAAAATAAAGAATTAATTTTAGCAGCGGGAAAGATAGATGTTCCACTGCAAGCAACTAGGACTAGGCCGGCTATTAGGATTGAAATGGAAAGACTAACTAATTTTATTGAAGATAATATCCAATGCAGAATTCAGTTAAGTTAAATATTATAAATAATAAAAAAGAGAGAGAGATTAGCCTATATGATGATCTGAAGAAAACTCACCTAAAAAAAAAAAAAAATTGGAACCATTTAAAACTAGTAAGGGCTGGTTGAATAGATTTAAAATCTAGGGAGAAGCCGCAAGTGCAGATCAAGGAGCCGAAACTTTCAAAAAAGAACTTGTTAAAATTATTGAAGAGGGGTATTGTGTGTTATACTTCTCAACAAGTTTATAACATAGATGAAGCAGGACTTTTGTGGAAACGAATGCCTAAAAGAAGTTTCATATTGAAAGAAGCAAAAAACATGCCAGGTTTCAAAGCGGCGAATGATCGGGTGACTGTATTGTTGGGTAGTAATTAAACTTCGGGGGATTTAAAATTAATACCTCTTTTAGTTTATTTGGAAGAGAGCCAAAGTTCAACCCAAAATCGACACATTTTTCATAATTAAATTCATCAATTAAATTAAATCAATTTAGATGAATTAAATTCATGATTTTAATTGGAATTTTAAGTTTAATTTTGATACGTAAGTAGTTACCATATAATTATATACGTATGTAATGCAGAATATTTTATATGTACAAATATTTTGACCGACATTTGTGCATCTTTTCACTACCATTTATTATTGATTAGGAAATATCCTATGGCACCGACCGCAACTGACAAATACATATGTTACCTTATGGGAATGCGGCGCTCGCTTAGCGCGGATTCACTTAGCGCTCTGTGTTTCCGGAACGCATTATCAGCGTTAAGCGAGGGTCACCTGTATATAAATCTCATTTGATTTCTGTCATTTTATATGATTCCGTTGTATGGAACCATATAACATGACAGCTAAATGCAATTCTTCTCTCTCCACCAAATTTCAAGTTCTCAAAATCTGGCTTCTTTTTGTTTTATGTGGTCAAGTGTGTGTTTTGTAATAAACTTCTGATATACTCCCGTCTCCAGATATACTTTTTAGTCTTTTCCTGTTCTTCTTTGGGATAAAATTCTTTGCATAATAGAATAAAATCACTTGACAGTTTTTTTTTTCTTATCGATCTTTATATAATAAGTAACTGCATGCAGCAATCCTTGTTCCACAGATACAGTTTTGATCTCTCCCTATTTCTACTTGGTGTTTCTATGGAACAAGGATTGCTGCATGCAGTTACTTCGGATATTCTCTTGAGTGTCAGTTATATCTATCTAACTGATGTCTAGCCTGTAGAGTCACCCTGTCAGCCCTCCTGGTACTGCTTCCGAGTCAGCTTAATTGTGTGTTTTGTTATTATTATCATTATTACCATGTGAAACTATTTGCACACTATATAAATGCACTATATAGCTATGTATATATCTCATTTTTCTCATGTAAACATACGCCAAGTGCTGTATTGTGTGGGTGTATTTATACCTTTGATTGTTTACCTCTCCCTTATAACAATACGTATGTTTGTACCATACCACCTTTGACTTTACCCTCTTATTTCTTCCAGGCCTTTACTAAAAGGACTGGTATCATGTACTCAGTTTAACTGAATAAGATATGACTATGTACTTCCTTTTTCATCCCAATATTTTTGCTGTTTAATTCCCCTTTCCCCACTTTCTAAACTGTTAGTAATACTTTATGTATATATTTGTTTGAATAAAAAATAATAAATGAATTCTTATACTTTCATTTCAAGATAGATTGAACTACAAACAGACATTCTATTTATTATTACTATTCGTGAATGTTGCAAGGAAGCAAGCTTATATAGCATCAGCCAAAAAGACTGCTGCCACATTCCACATCCCTTGTCCATTCCCCTCAAACATTTTGTGTAATTCTTCCTTAAATTTATTATGGAAATTTGTTCCAACAATTAGTTACACTCTGGCTGAAAGAAACTCTCTGCATATATGTCAACCTTCAGTTGAATTGAATTGCCACTTCTCAGTCCATCTGCATAATTTTCCTAGCTCTTCTTGCAGTAGCATACTCTAATTACTGTCTTTAAGTACCCTGTCAATCTTTTTACTTTATATCATCTACAAATGTAGACATTAAAGTATGATATGTTGCCATCAGTATTGTTAATAAATATTGAAAAGAACAATGGGCCCAGCACTGAACACTTGGGTACTCCTAATAACATTTGTCCAAGTTGAGTGGTGCCCATTGATAACCACTCTCCATCTCTTTCTGCACTCAACCATCCAATCGTTTGCATTTAGCCACCAGAATTTTAAGTTTATGATTTAATAAAAAGTATTGTAAAACTAATCATGATTTTCTAAAGACAAATTGTACACCACAGAAATAAGACATTGTGATCATTTTATGCAACTGGGTAAAGTTTAATATTCATAATTTCAGTTTTTGTTAAAATAGCCTTTAAAAAATGTCTAAAAAATAGACATTTTTTTAGATTACTTTATTTATACAAAATATAGAGACCTTGGTATATGTATAGAAATTTCACTTTTAATGTGGCATAGCTATCTAATCATCTTCACTTAGCCCTGAATCATCTAAGGATTGATATGCGAAACTGATTAATGGAATTTGTGAAACATGTGTAGTTATGATCAGGACTGTACCAAGAAATGGGCATATTGGACAGTCACCCTAGATGAATTTCTTCTAGGAAAGAAGAAATGCATCTAGGAAATGCATAAATAAGAAATGCACAATTGAAATAAATGTACTAAATCTTAAATTAGAGATTTGAGTAGTATGAACTGTTTGCCCTAGGTGCTAAATTAGCTGGGCACAGCCCTGGTTATGATGAGAGTTTGCTTAGTGTTAATTAATTTAATTTTCTTTAAATAAATATCTGATCACTATGAAATGTTTTTAGGATTCTGAAGCAAAAGAATGTGCATTGAATGCAGGAGCGGTCATCGTTGGAGAAAATGATATCATTCGACAGGTGTGGTTTAAAATTTATTTTAGCAGTATTTTTGAGAACATAGGATAATGTGGTTTATATGTGGAGTGAAGCATTTTGCCAACTTACTCAGTTGAAAATTGAAAATATAATCTATATTGTGATATTCGTTTACAATCTAAGTGATGATGTTAGTAAAATGCACATATACCACCTTATAGGTTTTTCTGTGAAATTTCAGAAAATATTGCTGTAGTATTTTATGGGAATCTTCCTTTCTTATGCATTTCTGAATTTGTTATGTTTTCTCATTTTATTTCAAACTTGCTAAATACCAAAGAATCATGATTTAATAATATTAGGATTCTCTCTCACTCTCTCTTTCAAAAAGAAGTATAACCCTAAAGTTTTAAATTAGGAATTTATTTGAGAGATTAATAAGTTATGATTTAATCCATTAATAACACATGACATTTTTCCTGTGAACTGGCTGCTTGATTCTCAAGTCTGTAGGACATGGGCTATAATTGAATTAAATAGAAGTGTTACAACAAAGAAATGTTTTTGACTGTTTCATAAATTGGATGGGTTGCATGCTTACAGAGGCACAAACATGTAAGCTAGCAATCCCCCACTTTTTCTTGGCTACGTTTTTTTTCTGATCTGAGCTTGGTGGTTTGCCATTTTGAGAGGTTGTCAAGTAGTTCTTCATTAATGTATGATGGGTGTGACACAATGGAAAATTGCATGTGCCTGGGGTGAGAGAGTGAGAGAGAAATTGTGTAGAATAGGGGTAACCAACTTTTTTCTGTAATGGGTTACATGTTAGATATGTGTTGCATTCTGCCTAAGACATATATCATTTGGAAGAGCAAGAAATAAATAAAATAACAGGATCAGACTACAGCTGACTCACATTTCATCATAATGTATGCAGTGAAAAATATTTTTGCCATCTATATAATTGCATTTCGTGTTAGTCTAAGTATAAACACTGATATAAGTTCTTGAAATAATAAAACAGTGAAAGCAATTTTTATAAAATAAATTTAATATAAAAATGCCTACAGAGCTACCCCATTTGTCCACTTTCACAACTTTTTAGCATTAGTATTAGTAGATGCATATGATGCAAGAAAGCAAGCTTATGCAGCATCAGCCAAAAAAAAAAAAAAAAACCCTTCACATTTCACTGATCCATTCATTCCAAATGTTGGTCTAATTCTGCCTTGAATTTATTTAAGCTATCAACTTACAAAACAACAGATGGAAGTTTGTTCCAGCAATCAACTACCCACTGGCTAAAGGCAAATTTCTGCACATCTATTCTACAACTGTCTGTCCTCAGTTTGAAACTATGCTCCCTCAGCTTTATAATCTGAGCAGTCCCATCATCATGATATAGTTGTACACGTTGGCACTAATGATATTAAGAGTAGCAGACCGGCGGAATTACTTAACAAGTACAGGTCACTGTTGAAAAAAAGCCGTGAATTAGGGTTGAATTTCAAAGTGTCTGCAATTCTGCCCAGACACGATAGGTGGGAGTATATGATGAGAGCCCTGTCAATCAATTCGGCCCTGGAAAGAATGTGCAAGGCTCAAGGGGTAGAATTTTTTTCAGCCTGGTCTGTATTTGTTAACAGGAGAGACTGCTTCTACAGGGATGGGATACACTTAAATAGAAAGGGTGCAAGAATGTTTGCTGATGCTATCGAGGCAGTGTTAGGTGGGTCGGAAAACTGCTAGATTGGGGGGATACAAGGACTAATAGATTAACAGTAGTCACTGGCAGAGGTGAAAGTGATTCTTGCACTGTTTCTATTGGAATGAGTCGCAGCCTGGAAAATAAGATGCAGGATATTTCAGAGACTGCTGGGAATCATTGGGGTACAAGTCAACACATGGGTTGTGTTAGGTTATCTAAGAAAAAGAACAGGTGCATGTATACTTGCGTGTACACCAATGCTAGGGGTTTAGTAAATAAATTTGATGAATTTGAGGTATTGCTCAAAACATCAAAGGCAGATATTGTGGGGATTTCAGAGACGTGGTGTCACACAGATATAAGGAATGCAGAACTGGAATTTGGGGAGTACAATGTCTACAGAAGGGATAGACAGGATAGGAAGGGAGGAGGGGTTATCCTATTAAGAAATACATAAAATCCAAGGAAGTGAAGCCAGTCGACATTGCTGGACAGAGCAGTGTCGAGCCAGTTTGGTGTGACATAAGCATTGGGAGATAAAATTTGAGAGTAGGAGTGTGCTATAGGCCTAATGACTCTGATGAGTATAATAAGAAATTGTACAGGGAAATAGAGTGGGCCAGTAAATCAGAGAGTCTTATAATGGGGGTTTTAATTTCCCAGATATTGACTGGAATTTGGGGGCTGGTCACTCACACACTAGCAAGGCTTTTGTGGATTTATTGGATGATTGTTTTCTACATCAGCATGTTCGGGAGGCAACTAGAGGGAGTAATACTCTTGATTTGATTATCAGTAGTGATTCTTCATGCATTAAGAATCTGCAGGTAAATGAACCACTAGGTGGCAGTGATCACAGTGTGCTGAAGTGGGATTTACTCAAAGAGGTAATTACTATTAGGGGTAAAGGGAAGGGTTATTGCTTTCGTAAAGGCGACTACGATGGACTGAGACAGTATTTAAATTCTATACAGTGGGACTAACTGATGATGTTACCAACAGCAAATTCAAAATGGAAGCGTTCAAAGAATATATCTTGGAAGCTACTAGGCTTTACATACCAACTAAGAAATATTGTTCAAGGTTTAGGCCTAGGTGAATGTCAGATGAACTAATGAGACATATGGCAGAGAAGAAAAATGCATGGGATACATACAAATTAACACGTGACACAGAAGCCTATGATAGATACAAGTTGATCTGTAACCAAGTTACAAAGGAGGTTAGGCAGGCGAAGGCAGATTACGAGAAATCTTTGGCAAGGGATGCAAAGAAAAAAAGCAAAGAGTTCTTTACTTATGTAAATTCTAGAAGGAAGGGGATGAATCAGATTGGTCCACTTGATATCGATGGGTCAACTGTTGGTGATCCTGCTCAGGTAGCTAACAAACTAAATGAATATTTTGCATCGACATTCACACATGAGGAGTTATTCAGCGAGGGGAATGCCAGAGGTGTATTCAACTCTGGCAGTAAACTAGAGAATCTTGTAATAACTGAGAGTAAAGTGGAGGAGAAATTGTTGAAGATAAATACAAGAAAGGCACCTGGGGTGGATGGAATCTATCCAATTATATTAAAGGAGGCAGCAGAGGAAGTAAGCAAACCCTTAGCCATAATTATGAGAGCTTCCTTGGACTCAGGGGAAGTACCCATGGATTGGAGATGTGCAAATGTGACCCCAGTTCACAAAGGAGGATCAAAGGGCGACACAAGTAATTATAGACCTGTTACTTTAACTTCTGTTCCCGGAAAATTAATGGAGGCACTGGTTAAAGAAGCACTGCAGGATCATCTAGACAATACTTCAGTTATAGCTCAGACACAGCATGGTTTTGTTAAGGGGAAGTCTTGCCTGACCAATTTGATTGGATACTATGATGCAGTCACAGAAGAACTGGATGCAGGGAATAACTTTGATATTATGTACTTGGATCTTAGAAAGGCTTTTGATACTGTTGCATATGGAAGACTGCTGCACAAATTGGAGCAGTGTGGCATTGGAGGCAAATTGCTGCTATGGATAAAGGGGTGGTTGAGGGGGAGAAGACAGAGAGTGGTAATCAATGGACACTGCTCATCGTGGACTAATGTTATTAGTGGAGTCTCTCAGGGTTCAGTATTGGGTCCATTATTGTTTTCTGTATTTATAAATGATATTGATGATGGTATATCAAGCTTAATGTCCAAGTTTGCAGACGATACGAAGGTTGGCAGGGTTGTCAAGGACACGACTGACACTATGCTACTGCAACAGGATCTGGAAAGGTTGAGCAGATGGGCTGAGAGGTAGCAAATGAAGTTTAACATTGACAAATGTGAAGTACTACATATGGGAAACAGCAACCCCAGAGCAACGTATCAACTCTGTGGTACTACACTGACAGTGGTAGAGAATGAAAGGGACCTGGGGGTGGTTGTGCAGGCAGATATGAAGTTTTCTGAACAGGGCAGACGGGCGGCAAGAGTAGCTCATGATGTATTGTCGATGATATATAGGAATTTTTCTTGCAGGGATAAGGAGGTGATTATTCCCTTGTATAAGGCAATGGTCAGGCCACACCTAGAGTACTGTACACAGGTCTGGAGGCCTCATTTCAAGAAGGATGTAGAGATGCTGGAACGAGTACAGAGAAGGGCAACAATATTAGTGAATGGAACAAAGGGGGGGGGGTGCTCTTATGAAGAAACGCTTAAGTTTTGCAAATTACAGTGTCTGGAGACTAGGCACCAGCGAGGTGATCTGATAGAGGTGTATAAAGCCTTGAATGGTTTGAGCATGCTCAATGCTGATGGGATTCTTCCTCTAGCTCAGAATAATCACCTGAGAGGGCATAAATTCAAATTGAGGAAAGACAGATGTAGGATAGACGTGAGGAAATTTACCTTTTGCCAGCGGGTGGTTGGTGGAACAGACTTCCATCCCTTGTCGTGGAGTTTGATAGCCTGAATAAGTTTAAGGCTCAGCTGGACAGGTATTTCGAACGAACAGAGGGGTGAATTGGAAGTGGTTATTTTCTATTTATTTATTTATTTATTATTATTTTTTTTGGCTGATGCTGCATAAGCTTGCTTTCTTGCATCAAATGCCTCTACTAATGCTAATGCAATGGATCGAATGAGTCTGCTCAATCCATTCTAGGCTTTTTACACCTCAATCAAATCACTTTTATACAGTAATTATCCTAAACAGGAGATAAGGGAATCTGTTTCAGTTTTATAATTTATTCAGTACTTGGCTCAACTTGATTGTCCAATACAAAATTATTATCAAACATCAAATAAAAATTTAAAAATTATAATTCAGAAAATCATGAAAAAAAAAAAAAAAACTCATTGTTACCTTTTTTGTGCCTTAATTATTCTCTATGGCCATTTATGTATCATTTTATTGAATTTCATTAACATGTTGATCAGAAATATAATAATTCAATATGATATCAATTCTAATCCCAAACTGACAACTCATCTCATGTACGAAGCAATAGTTAGGCCCCCATCTTGATTCTGCATACATGCCTGAAAACCTCTTTTTACAAAGGATAAGTAACTGTTGGAAGGGTGCAGAGAATTTCAACATGGTTAAGTCAAAGACATAAGGGTGGAAGACAAACGTGAAAGACTCATTCAAATTGTAGCACTTAGAAATTAGGTATCTGTGAGGAGACTTAACTGGAGTGTTTAAGGCCTTGAATGGAATCACTAAATTGCCGATGGCATCCTTACTCTTTCTCTGACAACAAACTTAATGGGACATAAACTTAAATTGAAAAATATGGTTCAGGATAGACATGTGAAAATTTGCTTTCATGCAGAGATTAATTGATTATTGGAATGTACTGCCATCTGGTATCATCCATTTTAAACTGTGTTTGTGATTGCTTGGAAACAGAGATAACATACGGCAGCATCTACTTGATTATTTTTATTGTCTAGAAATATTCAAAAGGTGTTGCCACATGTTATATTTGTACATAAATGGACCTGTTATTTTAAACAACCTTGAGAATGTATACATATGTATGTGCACCACATGTGATATATGATGCGTATTTCACAGCTCTTATAAAAGAAAAATTGCACATATATATATATATATATATATATATATACACACACACACACACACACGTTTGCAAACGGGTTAAACTAAGCTTTGAAAAATCAGAAATGAACACATAACATGTTCATTTCTGATTTTTGAATCAATTGTATAATTCTTTATTTTTTATTTATTATCAGGCCACACCTTGAATACTGTATACAGGTCTAGGCCTCATTTTAAGAAGGATATAGAGCTGTTGGAACGAGTACAGAGAAGCGAAACGAGATTAGTGAATGGAACAAAGGGTTGTGCTTACGAAGAAAGGCTTAGGTTTTGCAAATGACAGTTTCTGGAGACTAGGAACCTGCGAGGTGATCTGATTGAGGTGTATAAAGTGTTGAATGGTTTGAGCATGCTCAATGCTGATGGGATTCTTCCTCTTGCTCAGAATAATTGCCTGAGAGGGCATAAATTCAAATTGAGGAAAGACAGTTGTAGGATAGATGTGTGGAAGTTTGCCTTTAGACAGCGGGTGATTGATTGCTGGAACAAACTTCCATCTGTCATTGTAGAAGTTGATAGCTTAAACAGATTCGAAGCAGAACTAGACAAAAATTTGGAGCGGGTGGATGAGTGAAATGAGAAGGGGGTGGGGTTTAGCTGTGCTGTATAAGCCTGCTTTCTTGCCTCATGTGCCCTTGCTAATGCTAATATTACTTTAGCATATCCAGCCAGTCACAGAACATGAGAGAGAGAGACAATTACATTATGCAGTCAACAAAATAGACTGATGGCCCAAAGAAATGAATTTAGAGTATTAACACAAAAAAGAAGTATGTGTCACTTCTGTCAAAAGCGAGATCTGCCCAAAGGTGCTGAGCTTACATTAGACAACCAAATTATCCATGTTAAATCAAGTGTTAATTTTCTAGGATTAATCCTAGATAGGAAGCTGACCTTTCTTGAACATATAAGTCAACTATAAATGGATTGTATTAAACATCTCAAAATACTCAGTGTTGTATGGAACAATGTGCCGAGCAGATAGATACACCTTTCACATCCCGTGAAGCACCAGTTAGCAAATTGAATTATAGAGTACCAACAGGCTACAACTTGGCAAGAAAAAGTGTACTAAAATGGCTGTACTTAGTCCATCATACTATAATTGATTACACTGAGTGATCACTGAATTATGATCACCTACCTAATACTTCGTAGATCCTCCATTTGCCCTCAGTACGGCAGCTATCCAACGTGACCTCATTACAGCAGCTATCCAACATGACATTGATTCAACAAGACATTGTAAGCTTTCGGGAGGTATAGCCAACCAAGCTGTGTGTAATTCGGTCAGCAGTGCAAGTATGGAGGTGATTGGTGTATTCAGATGCCTGATTTGCCTTTCCATAGTTTCCCACAAGTACTCTATGGGATTGATATCTGGGGAGTACGGAGGCCAATCGATATGCTGGAAGTCAGAATTGTGTTCCTCAAACCATTCCTTCACAACAAGTGGCCAATGGCTTGGCACATTGTCATCTTGGAAGACACCATCGCCAGGGGTCGTCTGCTGATATAGCCACAGACAACCAGGGTCGTCTGTGGCCATATCAGCAGATGCATGATCATGCCAGATTTTGTTCTGGGTTGGCCCGTGTTGTATTGGGTAGTCAACTCTTCAAAAGTGCTGCTCCTGTTTGCCTGTACAAGTCGTTGGACCCCACGCTCATCTCTAACTTAACCCTTTGCTGATCTTTGCAATTTTGCCGTCAGGTCGTTGTTTGACCAATTTGACACCAGTCCTGGTACACTTTAACTACGATGGCTCTCGAACACCCCCACCAATTAAGCTGTTTGGGAACTCGAAGCAGAAGCTCGTCGAGTACCCACAATCTGTCCTTTATCAAAGTCTGATAAATCCTTCCTTACCCATCACGCTCGGAAATTTAGTACCAACTTAACCACTGACATCTTATCTATGCTATGTAGGTTGACTAATTCCGCACTCTCGTACCTCATGTGATCAACGGTCACGTTCAGTTTTCATAGAGGTGGTCATAATTCAGTGATCACTCAGTGTATATCAGTAGGCATGTTTTGCACATCACTCGTATATAGTCTTTATGAAGAAACCAGTGAACCACCACTAAGTCTCAGATGATGACAACAAATAGAACTAAATTATATTTATAAGATAAGATCCTTACCTGAGCACCTCTGTCTAGGCAACCTTCTTTAACCCCAGATATGAAATCTATCAAAATCGCAGACAGATTAAACAGCCATTAGGCAATAGACACAAAGATCTGATAGAAATGTATCATCTTAAACTAGATGTTGCAAAAACGGCAGCAGAGACACTTCCACCATGGCATCTCTCTCTCTCTCTCTCTCTTAAAACACACTGTTTTCCCATAAATTGTTCAAATAAACAATTAAAATTAAAATATTTACATTTTTTTAGTGCAAGATTTTGGCTCAAATGATGATGTAAACTCTGATTATTAATTATTTAAGGTGTTTAAGGCTCTGAGAGGCATCAGTAAAATGAATGAGGACAAAATTTTCAAGATTATAAATGATGCTAGAACTAGGGGACATAAATTCAAGTTACGGGGGGAAATGTTTAGATTGGATTGCAGGAAGTTCTATTTTAGCCAGCGAGTTATAAATTACTGGAATAAGTTGCCTTCATGGGTGGTAGAGGCCGACAGTTTGGGGAAATTCAAAGGTCATCTGGATAGTACTTTCGGGTAAGGGAAGCACATAGGATGATAGGTTTAATTTCCTTTTTATTTATTTTTTATTTTATTAATTATTATTATTTAGTTATTTATTTTTATTTTTTTGTTTTTATCATTGTTTTGGTCGGATTTATTTTTTTTTATTTATTTTTTATTTTTTTTTTTTGGCTGGTGCAGCATAAGCCATAGGTTTTCTTGCACCATGCGGCCGTTACTAATACTAATACTAATACTATTTCAGAAACTGTTCATTTTATACAGTGGGATGTCATTAAAAACATCCCGCCGTATAAAATGGCTAAGAAGATGTAAGTTCTGTAACATTTACAAAAAATAGCACTTTTACAAATGCAAAAATATTACCCCTTTCCTTAAAATCATTCATTTTCCTAAAATAAACTACTAAAGTCAAAAAATGAAAATTATTTAAATTTTTAACAAATTTTTAAAATATTCTTCACTAAGCATAGTATATTTAATAATTACTATAAAAATTTATTTTCAAATTCAAAATTGATTACACAAGCTCTGTTATTTCCAACATCTTTCATATCTTTATAGTATTAATTTACTTTTTTTTTATTACTAAGTGATGAAATATACTCATTGGTTATTTCTTGAAAATCTGTCTGCTAGAAATACTTGAAGTATTTCTATTGTTATCAGATAAGCTTATCATTATTTTTTATCCATAATTTGTTTTAATTTTTTCAAATTCTTTTATTAAATAAGGAATTTAAATGTTTAATTTTTTAATATCCTAGTTCTAGTTTGTTCAATATTGACCAATTGATTTTAGTTTGTTTTTTTTTCAAGTTCCATTTAAAAATAAACATTTTTGAAAATAAAAATAAACATTGAATTAAATTTAATTTACTGTTTATTTTTAAATGGCAACAAAGTGTTGATGGCATTCTTCTGCTTACAGACACATGGGGGGAGGGGGGGGGGGCATAAATTCAAATTCAGGAAGGATACTTGTGTGGAAGTTTGCCTTCAGCCAGCAGGTGGTTGATTATTATTGGAACAAACTTCCATCTGATATTTTGGAAGTGGGTAGTACGGGTTTCGTTCTGCAGAACTCTATGTACCGTGTTTGACAACATATAAGATGCACTTTTTCCCAAAAAAATGCCTTGAAAAATCACCCTGAGTCCTATTTGCAGAAGTGGGCTTCTCTCATCGGGACAAGCGGGCAGGTTGTATTTTGCCCATCAGTCAGAATATTTCATTCCAAAATTACCTAGGGTAATTTTAGACTTGCATAGTTGTTTGAAATCAGTTCAAAGAAATTTCTAAAGCTGGGGAACACAGGAAAAGCCTTAGAAGGCAATGAAAACTTCATGATTCTGCTCCAGGTTTCTCAATAATTCGCCAATTCTTTAAAAGATGGCATTACCAGCGGGCCAGTTAGTGTGTCTCCATGTATGGTAGTGTACTTTAATTGTGTGTGACTTAAATAAAATAAAGAACAGTGTTAATTGTATACAGTTGTTTTAATCAGTTTCATAACAATATTGTTTAATCTTGGCGTTTGACATTATTTTAAAGTATTTTACCCTCAGAAAATGGCTGCAGGAGAAAAGAGGTTGAGGTACACTATCAGATATAAACTAAACATAATAGATCATGCTAAAAAACATGGTAACAGAGCTGTGGAAAGGTTTTTTGGGCCACTGCCTACGGAAAAAATGATATGCATCTGGTGGAAGTAAGATAAAGAATTTCAAGCTGATAAAGAAAAAAAGTAAACATAACCTTCGTTGTCCCACCCACATTAGCCAGAACTTCAAGAAGATGTAAAAAAGTGGGTAGTAGATGAAAGAAATTTAGAAAGAGGTGTTTCTACCAAAATCATTATGCATAAGGCCAGGATAGTAGCAGAAGGACGAGGAATTCCAAATTTTTCTGGAACAGAAGATTGATGTTACCGATTCATGCAAAAGAATGGTTTATCAATGTGTACAAAAACATCAATTGCGCAAAAATTACCAGCAGATTATGAAGACAAATTACTGGAATTCCATTAATTTGTAATATAGGCATGAAAACTTCTTTTGAACTTGGCCAAATAGGAAATATGGACGAGGTCCCACTACCTTTTGATGCACCATCCAACAAAACTGTGAATATCAAAGGGTCTAAAATGGTGCCAATAAAAACCACCGGGCATGAGAAAATACATTGCACAGTAGTTTTGGCCTACTGTGCTGATGGTAAAAAACTACCACCATTTTTAATATTAAAAGAAAAACTCCACCTAAGGAAAAAAATTCCAGAAGGTGTATATGTTCATCAAAAAGGATGGGTGGATGAATTTGGAATGAATTTATGGCTCCAGAAAATATGGGCAAGGTATTCTGTTGATCTTAAGGAAACCATCTCTTCTCATTTGGGACCAGTTCAGAACCCATAGAACTGAAGTCATTAAAAAGAGGGTGAGGGAATTGAATACACAAGGTAGTTGCAGCCTTTGGATGTGTCTATAAACAAGCCATTTAAGCAAAATATGAGAAAACAGTGGAAAAATGGATGGAAGAACCTAGTCATGACCTCACACCCACAGGAAGATAAAGAGGCCGACCATTGCACTGGTGTGTAAATGGGTTAACGAATCTTGGAGAAATATAAGTTGTAAAATAATTATTTATTTATTATTTTTTTTTATGTAAACCCCAAACATGAGAAGTATCAGAACCTATAATACTTAGTACTGTGCTTGGGTTGGAGGTTGAGAAAACAGAAGAAGATATTTGTTGACATTGGACTTGAACTTCTGTAGACTGTAATTTTCAGGAAATATTTATGAAGGAAGGTTGTTCCAGAAAACGGCAGTTGAATGAATAAACGAGGAAGATGAAAAGTTGGTTATGTGAGTTTGAAGTTGGACAGTAAATGGATGTTGGCTGGTGGCTGCACTTGTATGGACAATTTTGAGAGAGAGAGAGAGAGAGAGAGAGAGAGAGAGAGAGAGAGAGAGAGAGAGAGAGAATTATAGAAGCCAATTCAGAACAGTGCCCATCGAAATATCTGTAGAAGAGGCATGCAGCGGAAACCGTACATTTATGAGACAGCGAGTGCAGAGACTCTGTTAGAGATGAATCATTAATTAACCTAACTGCCCTCTTCTGAACAGAATCAAGAAGCCTGAGAGAGGTTTTGGGGATACCACCCCAGATGTGCGAACAATATTCCATGGTAGGGCAGATTTGTGATTTGTACAGAGTTGAACAGCTGTTTGGAAGAAAAGTAACGCCGATAGCGAAAGAGAAAAACCAAGTTTTTTAGATGCAGAGAAAGCAATATTTGTAATGTGCTTGTGCCAAGAGAGATTAGAAGTCAGGGTAATCCACAAAAGAGATATATCATTTTGCCTAGAAATCGGAGTGTCACCAAAGATAAGCATAGGAGCAGAAGAATCCTTTTTTGGAGATATAAGACAATGGAGTCTTAGCAGGATTGAAATCAACTAAGTTGTCTTTGCCCCACTGGAGAATTACCTGGAGATTGGCATTTAAGGAATTGGTAGCAGATTTTTGAGAAGTTGAAGCTGATTGAGCAGGGCAAGGTTTCTCAAAATGGAAAGTGGAATGCAATGTTCTATCATCAGCAAAACTATGGATAGGATTTCCAGTCAATGGAAGAAGGTCATTAATATACAAGAGAAAAAGAGTGGGGGAAAGAACTGAACCTTGGGGGACACCGGCATTAATGGAGAAGTTAGAAGATAGACAGCCATCTACCATCACCCTCAGTGAGCAGTCAGAGAGAAAACTGGATAACCAATTACAAAAAACAGTTGGCAAACCATAAGATGGAAGCTTGTTTAGAAGACCTTTATGCCAAACACGAACGAAAGCCTTTGAAATGTCAAGAGCAACTGCTTGTGTTTCACTGAACTTTTCCATTGAATTAGTCCATAAATAGGTAACATAAGCCAGAATATCACCAGTGGATCGACACTGACGGAATTCATACTGGCAATTGTTGATCAGACGGAAGGTTTCTAGATAGTTTAACAGTTGGTGGTTAATTGATTTCTCCATTACTTTTCTAAACTAGAGTAGAAATAAGTGCAGTGAAACAATAATTGGATGGGAGGGATTTGTCACCCTTTTTAGGAACTGGCTGAATATGAGCAAATTTCCTAGCAGAAGGAAAAACACCTTTGGAATAAGAAAGTGAAAAAAGGCAGCAAAGAACAGGAGTAAGTTCAGGTTTTGAGAACAAGTGGAGAAATACCATTGGGACCTGGAGCTTTCTTAGCATCAAGATTTGTCAAAATCCTTCTGACATCCTTTTGACGGAAGACCACAGGAGGCATTGAATGGAGTTTGTTTTGAATGGTGGGAGGTGTTTTACCATGATCATTAATACACGAGTTGGAAGAAAAATGGGATGCTAGCAGGTCAGCTTTATCCTTGGCTGAAGTGACAACAGAACATCTGGTTTGGTTTGTTATTATTATTGTTTGTTATTTTGGTTTTTAGGAGCATTAGCAACTAAGGCCATAGTGCTCCGGGATATGCGGTGGTCATTCCCTGACCTTTCCGCATCCTCCGTATTTGTGGTGACGGGCTTGATCCCCGGTCTAATCAAGAAGCGTGTGCAACGCACTGCTGCTCCTTCCCACCTGGCTACGGAGGCGCCGATCTGGTTTGGGCAGAGGTGGGAGCAGAGATGGAAAAAGTTGTGGCCAATAGGTTTGGCAAGAGACTAGAATGCTTGGCTGCAATTAGGGCAAGAAGCAAGTTTTCTTCTTTTATCGTGTTCAAACTCTAGTTTGGACTGATTAATAACTGCTTTACAATTGTTTCGAGCTTTGGTGTAGGCAGAAAATGAAACTGAAGAATTAGAAACAAGCCAATTACGATATGCAACGTTCTTCTTTTGAACAGCCTTAGCACATTTATTGGAAAACCAAGGTTTAGATAAAGGACGAGATTTTAAAGTGGAGTGTGGGATAAAGGATTCCATTCCTGCAAGAATAATTTCACTGACACGATCTCAGCAAACGTTGACATCAGAAGTTTTGAAACAGTAATGCGACCAAGGAAAAGAAGAAAAGAAATCTCGCAGGTCATCCCACTTTGCATTCTTGTAATGGCAAACAGTACGAGGTTGGGAATAGTAATGAGATAAAGGCTCCATTGGAGAGGAGACAATCACCAAGTTGTGATCTGAAGTGCCTAATGTACCTCTCGCTTCAACCGTGTACTTAGAAGGGTTGTTTAGGAGAAAAAGGGCAAGCATGTTGGCTGTATAGTTAGGATTGTCTGGTATTCTTGTAGGTAAATGAACAATCTGCGCAAGGTCATTACTAATTTGCAAAATTGCAAAAGCCTTAGCATCTCGACCAGCTGTGACTAGAAAATGGAAGCCAGCTGGAGTTGTGAACATTAAAATCACCAAGGAAAATTACTTCACTGTTAGGAAAGTTGGACTAGAGAAAGTCAAGTTGCAAAGAGAGGAAGTCAAAGAGCTCCAAGTGATTAGTGCAGTTGGGAGAACGGTAGAGACAACAGACGAATTTTACACAATGAGGTAGAGAGATTTTAAGCCAGAGAAGATCGAAAAGAGGAGATTCCAAATTACCAAGTGTCTGACAGGGAATATCGGAACGGACATTGTACAAGTACAACCTTTGAGGCGAAAAGAATCATACAGCGAATAATTTGGACAACTGAGATGAGCAGTAGTTGAATCAACCGATAACTGGGATTCTGTCAGAAAAAGTACATGGGGTTTGGCAGATTGCAAGTGGAAATGGACATCATTGAGATTAGAATTGAGATCACGTATATTTGTGAAATGAATTAGGAAGTGTTTGGGAGGTTTAGATTTTTTCACAGATAAGCTTACTCTATTAGTTTGACAATTCATGCCATATTTAATAGCAAGAAAAAGTGGGTAGGACATGTTGTATGAAGTAATGAAATTTTTGAATATGGTGTACACGTGGTAAGAATATACCCAGATTCTTCACATAACGTGGCCTTGACAATGCTCCCCCACATACACACTACTCAGACTCCCTCCAGTCACTATCCGGTAGAGTAGAGGTAGCAAGATTATACGCTGGCTGATCTGGAAGCCTCCTAGAGAGTTACCAATAGGTTTGGTCCAGTGTACTAACTTGCGGCCGGCCTTCGAACACCGTTTTAGAGCTGTACCCTAGAAATGTAAGGAAGATTGTATCTCGCCACAATGTTCATCATAACCTCAAAAGTCATTAATCATACTGCATGATGGAAGAGATGGGGAAGGGTTGACCGTAACTTAGCTCTGGAGACTAAACATGGGTTCCACCACTTCAAGCCTCCAATCAGCAAAGTGGTGGTATTGCACTGGCTGATGAGAGTCATCTACTGCCTAGGTGGTAGTTGTCTCTCATCATCTATAAACTATAAAGAATTATAAAGTCTTTCAAGAAGACTGGAATTAGTAATGCCCTTAATGGCACTGAATACACTGTGTTATTTGAAGACAGTGATATCAACATTAGCGAGGATGAGTTTTTGGAATTTGAAGGCGAGAATTTTTTTTAATTTTTAAAATGACTGAACCTTTGCAGAATACTAATGTTTTTTACCATTCCCTCACTGTCTTTTTGTTCATTTTCAATTCTAATGGTAGTTTTCTGCATATAAAATATTTTTTAATGGCTAAGATTCTATTATTTCTCTTTTAAATTGCTGTATTGGTAAATTAATAATTAAATAATGTATTATTATATAGTATTAGTATTTTTCTTGCTATACTGATCACATGTTTAGGTTGTTGTTTGGTTTTTAGGAGCATTAGCAACTAAGGCCATATTGCTCCGGTAATATGCGGTGGTCATTCCCTGACCTTTCCGTTTCCTCCGTATTTGGTGGTGACGGGCTCGAACCCCGGTCTAATCAAGAAGCGTGTGCTACGCACTGCTGCTCCTTCCCACCTGGCTACGGAGGCGCTTAGGATGAGAATTTTTCTACTATGCACATTAGAGTAAATATTAAATGCCTAAATACACTAAAACTTTTTTCCCTTAATTTTACTTTCTAAAATGGGGGTGTGTCCTATATGTCCATGTGTCTTATATGCCGTCAAATAAATTAAGTTGAATTTTACTTAATTTGGAATTTCCCTAAAGGCTTATGTAGCACTTGCAACTATGCGCACTAAATTTGACTGAAGCAAAAAAAGAAATGTTCAGCGAACTTTTAAATAGAATTATTTATTAATTATTTTTATCTCATGCACAAGAAAAATTTTAAGTGTTCAATTACAAAAATTTTACTTTAACGTTGAGAAAACCAGCACGATGCTTGAACCTATTAAACAAACTTGGCTTGGAGTTTGCCTTACTTATTCTTAATATTTTCATAAATACTTCTTGCTTTTGCTTGAATGGCCATTAGACACATATTGCACTTGCTTCTGAATCTGATTTTCCATCCATATTATTAATAGCTTTTCATCTTCGATATTGCACCTGAACTCTGTTGATCTTAAATGAGTTGAACCTTTAACACAGTGTTTCCCAAACTGCGGGTCTGCAGACCTCTGGGACTCTGTAGACAGTTCCATGTGGTCTGCAAAACGGTGGTCGACCATACATATTTATATATGGTCGACCACCATATACAAATGTATGGTGCAGATATATAACATATGCATATATTATACAGATATATATAATATATGCATATGTTATATATAGGGATCCACAAACTTTTTTTCCTTATTTTTGAAAGGGTCCGTCCGTAGGTCTTAGTAGTTTGGGGACCACTGCTTTAACACGTTCTTTTATATGTGCATTGTCCTTTTAAATAGTATTCACTGTTGAAGCAGCAAGACCAAATTCCTGTACAGTAGATGGCAAACTTTTGTACAGCTTGTCATTTCTTAATCATTTTCATCTTCATTTCTAAATCAATTTTGTTTTGTTTCCTAGCACTGCCACCACTTGAACTTTCTGTTGTTTGCTTTCCCTTCATCATTGTCATAAGTAAATAGGAACGAAGAGTAGATTCTGAGAATTTATTTATGTTTTTTATATGATTGAAGATTTCAGTTAAGGAGAAACACATTTCACCATAATAATGAAAAAACCCACAGAATTCCAGTTATCGGTATTATCGCAAATACAATAAGATCGAGTTTACTTCCCATTTATAATAGATAACATAAATAACAGAAAACCCCAATAAACCGGAAAGTGCAAATTGTTTTTATTGTTTTTGGTTGTGATCTCCAGAAATGTGCTTTAGAAAAATATCACTAAGACGTTCAGAATTGATTCTTATAACGGAACACATGATAACGATGAAAATGTAGTGCATTCTCCAGCAGGACCATGTAGCCCTTCCTCTCAACTAACAGTAACATTTGTAAATGCACTGGCAGAGTGTTTTGTTTTTATATCTTTTAGTTAAAAGTGATTTTTGTGTTGTGTTTATTTGACATAAATTTATATAAAACTAATGCAATTTCCATTATAAAAATTATCTTTTAGAGAGGTAAATAGCTTAGTTATATAGAAAAAATTTCAACTTCTGAAGTTTTGGAACGAATTGCCAAAAAAAAAAAAAAAAAAACACACAACGTGCTATTAAATTTGCATTATGATATTTTCACAATTCCTCTATTTATTCCTATGAGATGCAAAATGTGTTTACATATATTTTTTTTTCAGTTTGCACCGGCCAGCAAAAATTTATGTAAAATATATACAAAATATTACAAATTAAAAGCGAAAAATTAACAGTGGTGGCCAGGCTAAAGGCAACCACGTCCTTTATCAACAGTGGACCTTTATTGTCATGGCACATCCTTAAATAACATCAACAGGATCATGGCTCAAGGCATGTGTTATTGTCTGAGAATGGGAATTATCCTCCATATGTGAATGGAGACCAGAAATGGCTTTGGAGCATTCCAGGCAAACCGTTCATCCAATCCGACAATTATGGGTCTCAAAGAGAGAGTGAATATGGACTGCCCTACCTCTGTTGATGGTATTATGTTCTCAAGAACAAAACCACAAGCTCTCAAGCCATTTCTGGTGTCAATACCTATGTGAACGATCAACGGTGACAGCATCACCTGAAGAAATTTGATGGTTCTTCTCCCAGAAGTATCAGCTATAGCAGATGCCCCATAGTCTGTGGTCTCTGTTGCTCTAGTAGGTTCCTCCATATAATTTTTAAACTTATGTTCTGTCTCCCCCAGCATAACACTCCCCACAATCTGGACATTGAATTTCACATACCATTCCACTCATACCCTCGATAGGTACAGAATCTTTTAACTTTGACATGACTGTGTGCAGTCTCCATCCTGGTAGCTGTATGCAGCCTGTCTGACAAGTCCATAATATTCTATAGATCTGTTCTGTTAAGCCTGCATAGTAGAGAATGTGTGTGCAATAACAGCGGGTATGAATACCTCTCTTTGCCTTCTCGAATATGTTTGTTCAAAATCTTCTGGGAGTAGCGACATTTTTGTTCATCTGCTGTTGATGTCTAATCTCCTCCAATCTATGAGGTGCTGCAGTGGGACCCAGCTGTATTCAACAGGGCCTTAATTACACTTTTTTTAGGTGGCTCCTTAGCCAGGTGGGCAGGAGCAGCAGTGCATAGCACATGCTTCTTGATTAGACCAGGGTTCGAGCCCGTGACCACCAAATACGGAGGATGCGGAAAGGTCAGGGAATGACCACCGCATATCCCCAGAGCAATATGGCCTTAGTTGCTAATGCTCCTAAAAAAACCAAATAACAAACAAACACTTTTTTTATGATTGTTGGCTTCCGTTCATCTTTGATGAATGGAAGCCAACAATTCATCCATGTTTGACTATATTTGTCCTGAACCTTTATATTCTAATGCTGTTGGCATTAAACTAATGATTTTCTTATACTTCCCTAAGGTATTCTTTTTCTTGTTCTGTCAGATTTTTATCATCAAATGACTTAATCCATTTTTCTTTCTACCAAAAGCTTTTAGTTTTACAGTTGAGTTTTTTAAGATGTTGTTGCTGTATATATTAATTCACTGTGTCTCTAATTCAGTAGTTTCTGAATATTCACTTTCTAGTCCTTTTGTCAAGGTCTAGTTTAAGACAGTCAGTATATTTATTCATTTTAGATTTTTTACCTTCTAAGCTAGCTGAGCTACCCTTACTATGCCTAAACTATCATGCATTATATCCAGCTGGCCACAGGTGCAAAGTGACTCAGTGATCAAACAAATTCAAGTGATCTCTAAAGTGCCTTATATTTAAAAGATTGTATATATATATATATATATTTTTTTTTATTATTAATATCCAGTTCTTCCACTTTTTTATTTTCAGAAACTGCTGGTTCTACAAGAAGTATACTAGAGCACAAAGGGAAAGTTACTTTTCTGTTCATTTTCCTTTTATTAAAACTGCATAAAACATGCATACAAAAAACAGTCAGATGAATCATCTTAAGTCATCAGAATGGACTAAGCAGCCATTCTGATGATGACTTAAGGGATTTAATCTCTCAATTCAATCCCATAGGTTATGGGATTTAATCTCTTAATTCAATCCCAATTCAATCGAACAGGAAACATTTTTGTCACCCCAAGTTTTGCTGAAATTCTCAAATTATATGATATACAGTGAGATAGGAGCCTAGAGTCTCCTGCCCGTGAAGGCATAGCCATTCTTGTAAATTCTAACATACCATCCAGACTGATCGAATTAAGAACCACCATAGAAGCTGTGGCAGCTCGGATTGAAGTTGGTATTTCAGTTACCATTGTTTCCATTTATATTCCACCATCTCTACCACTTCCCCATTTAGAATTTGACAACCTCATTACACAACTTCCAACTCCAATTTGTCTTTTCAGTGACTTTAATGGACACCATCCATAGTGGGGATCATCTGCAATGGACAGAAGAGGCAAATTGATTGAGGAATTTATGAATAATAATGATCTGAATTTATTAAACCCTGGATATCCTACCTACATCCACCTACCCACAGGATCTACTTCTGAAATTGATTTGTCAATTCGTTCACCATCCATCTTTCCAATCATTGCATGGTGTGTACTAACCAATCCCTTTGATAGTGATCACTTTCCAATTATTTGCTCCTTACAAACGGGTAACTCCAAATCTTGATCAACGATCCGCTTGGAAGTTTAAAAAGGCGAACTGGGCGACGATTCTTCTCAAGTATATCTTTATGTTCAAACTTTATGTTCAAACTTTATGTTCAAAAAGAACCTATTGATGATGTAAATACTTACATCACCAATCAGATTGTGACTGCAGCTAATATCCACATTCCAAATTCCAAGACATATTGCAATCACCAAAATCACTGGTGGAATACAGATTGCTTGATTGCCAAACAGGAAAAAAGAAAAAAACCAAGCTTGGAATAATTTCCAAAAGAATCCTACCACCAGTCACATTGCTTATAAAAAGCCTTAAAGCAAAAGCAAGCGGAATTAGAAATAAAGTGAAACGAGACTCGTGGATTGCTTTTGCCTCAACCATCACAAAAGACACCGACACACGCCTCATCTGGAAAAGAATACAGGCACTAAATGGAAAATTCGCTTGTCTGCCCTCTCCAGTACTTTATTGGAAAGGGAAAGACCTATCTACAGTTGAAGAAATTGCTAATGCATTTTCAGAATCATTTGCTACAATCTCTGCTTCTGCTCCTATGCGTCCACCTTTCAGAGCAATGCAACGAGTTATCATTACAGTGTGTTCTAGGAGATCACAAAGTCATGGATAACATTTTTCTCTTTCTAAAATTGATAAATAAATATCACATTATCTAAACCTATAACCACTTGTAAGAAAAAATAAGATATTAGACAGTAATTAGTGCATTATAGCCTAAGTTGCTGATGCACCAACAAATTTATTATTATTATTAGCTATATGGTGCAAGGAAGCCTGAGGCTTATGCTGCATCAGCCAAAAAAAAAAAAAAAATTCTCAATTATACCCAGAGAGAGAGAGAGAGAGAGAGAGAGAACAAGAGTCAGAAGTAGAATGGAATCAATAAAAAGAGAGAAGAATGATGATATCCAGCTCAGGACCCTTCATGTGCCAAGCCCATACTCACCAGATGTGAGCTCCTGGGGTTAATTTAAGAATAATAACTATAACTTCCAGAACGCCAAAGCAGGTGCAGAATGAAAAATCAATTTTTTCATGCACCGCTTATCCTCGTACAACCAACCCTTTACATTAATAGAACTTCAAGAATCGTTAAACAGATCTTCAAATTGTGCTGTAGGCCCAGATGGAGTTCATTATGTTATGCTGAAGCATTTACTTGAAGAGGATTTGAGTAAGCACCCTGTTAATTTTTGATAATCGGATATTCTCCAAAATGGCTATCCTTCTTCCTGGTGTCATTCTTTCATTATTGCCTTAACAAAAATTTTCTACACAGGAAAAGATCATTCCTGTGTAGAAAATTACAGGCCAATATCTTTTACGAGTTGCATGGGTAAAATTTTTGAAAGGATGGTTCATACTAGGCTCACTTATATCTGGAGTTACAGAATCTCCTTCCAGATCATCAGTATGCATTTCGGAAGAAAAGATCAAAGCTGGACTTGCTTATCAAAGCTGAATCTTATATTCACAATGCCTTTGTCATGAAACATCATCTAGTCATGGTCAACCCTAGATCTTTTAAAGGCATTTGATGCTACATGGCATCATGGGATTATTATGGCCTTTTACCATCTGGGCCTTAAGGGCCATTTTTTGGAAAATAATTCAAAATTTTCTGCCATTGCATCCTTTTCAGGTCTGGTATAAAAACATGATCTCTGCATCTCACACTCATGAAGGAGCAGTCCTGCAGAGATCGATACTTAGTCTAACACTGTTTTCAGTCCGAGTTATCAGCATGACAGCAGATATTCCAATACCGTTGAAACTTACATGTATGCATATGACCTTATCATTTCCTGTCAGTCTCAAAGTAGAAATACTATCGAACGGCAGCTCCAACTTGCCATTACCAAAATAGAATGGCTACCGACTGTCAGAAAAGAAATTCACTGTCACTCACTTTTGCAAGAAACAAGCTCTCCATTCAGATTCTGAACTACAAATAAACAATATTCCAATCCCGCTTGTTAGATTACTTGGACTGATATTAGAAGCAAGCTGAACTTCCTAGCTCACATCTCTCATTTAAGAAATACGTGTCTAAAGCATTTGATTATACTACGATCAGTCTCATCTATGTCATGGGGAGCTGATCGGTATATCTACTACTTACTTAACAAGTATAGTTCAATGTTGAAAAAAAGCCGTGAGTTAGGGTTGAATTTGCCTGCAATTCTGCCCAGACACAATAGGGGGGAGTATATGATGAGAGCCTTGTCGATCAATTCAGCCCTGGAGAGATTATGCAAGGCTCAAGGGGTAGAATTTTTCTCAGCCTCGTCTGTATTTGTTAACAGGAGAGACTGCTTCTACAGGGATGGGATACACTTAAATAGAAAGGGTGCAAGAATATTTGCTGATGCTATCGAGGCAGAGTTAGGTGGGTTGGAAAACTGCTAGCTTGTCTGTATACACGGACTAATAGATTAACAGAAGCCGCTGGCAGAGGTGAAAGTGATTCTTGCACTAGTTCTATTGAAATGCAACTGAGCAGCAGCCTGGAAAGCAAGGCAATGGGGATTTCCAGGACTGCTGGGAGTCATAGTGGAACAAGTAAATACATGGGCAGTGTTAGGGTAACTAAGAGTAGAAACAGGTGCATGTATACTTGCATGTACACCAATACTAGGAGTATAGTTAATAAATTTGATGAGCTTGAAGTGCTAGTCATGACATCAAAGGCAGATATTGTTGAGATATCAGAGACGTGGTGTCACACAGACATAAGCAGTGCAGAATTGGAATTTGGGGAGTACAATGTGTACAGAAAGGATAGACAGGACAGGAAGGGAGGAGGGGTTATGCTGTTAGTAAAGAAACACAAAATCTAAGAAAGTGTATCCAATTGATGTTGGTGGACAATGCAATGTTGAGTCTGTTTGGTGTGACATAAGAACTGGGAAAGGAAAAACGACAGTGCATGTGTATTATAGGCCTAATGAATCTGATTAGTATAGTGAGAAATTGTGCAGAGAAATAGTGGGCAAGTAAATCAGTGTCTTATAATGGGGGATTTTAATTTCTCAGAGATTGACTGGAATTTGTCTGTTGGTCACTCACACACTAGCAAGGCTTTTGTGGATTTATTGGATGATTGTTATCTACAGCAGCAGCATGTTCAAGAGGCAACTAGAGGGAGTAATACTCTTGATCTGATTATCAGTAGTGATTTTTCATGCATTGAGAAGTTACAGATAAAGGAACCGCTAGGTGGCAGTGATCACATTGTGCTGAAGTGGGATTTACTCAAAGAGGTAACTACTGTCAAGGCTAAAGGGAAGGGTTTTTGCTTTCGTAAAGGTAACTACGGTGGTCTGAAACCGTATTTAAATTCTATACGGTGGGCCAACTGATTATGTTCCTAACAGCAGATTCAAAATGGGGAGCATTCAAAGAATTAATCTTGGAAGCTACTAGACTTTTCATACCAACTAAGAAATATTGTTCAAGATTTAGGCCTAAATTTAGCATTGGTACAAGCATATGATGCAAGAAGGCAAGCTTATGCAGCATCAGCCAAAAAAAAAAAAAAAAAAAAAATGCCCCCATTTCACCCCTTCATTTTTTCCAAAATACCTGTCCAGCTCAGCCTTAAATTTATTTAGGCTAGCAACTTCCACAACAAAGTATGAAGGTCTGTTCCACCAACCAACTACCCGCTGGCTAAAGGCAAACTTCCACACATCTATCCTACATCGTTCTTTCCTCAATTTGAATTTATGCCCTCTTAGGTGATTATTCTGAGCAAGAGTAAGAATCCCATCAGCATTGAGCATGTCTGATTCAAGGATTTATACACCTCAATCAAATGGATGTCAGATGAACTAATTAGACATGTGGCAGAGAAGAAAAATGCATGGGATACATATAAATTTTCTGGTAACACAGAAACCTATGATAGATATAAACTGGTCTGTAACCAAGTCACAAAGGAGATTAGGTAGGTGAAGGCAGATTATGAGAAATCTTTGGCAAACGATGCAAAGAGTTCTTTAATTATGTAAACTCTAGAAGGAAGGGGATGAATCAGATTGGTCCACTTGATATCGATGGTTCAGCTGTTGATGACCCTGCACAGGTAGCTAACAAACTAAATGAATATTTTATATCTACATTCACACATGAGGTGTTATTCAGGAAGGGGAATGCCGGAAGTGTATTAAACTCTGACAGTAAGCTAGATAATCTTATAATCACTGAGAGTAAAGTAGAGGAGAAATTGTTGAAGATAAACATGAGAAAGGCATCTGGGGTGGATGGAATCTATACAGTTATATTAAAGGAGGCAGCAAAGGAAATAAGCAAACCCTTAGCCATAATTATGAGAGCTTCCTTGGACTCAGGGGAAGTACCCATGGACTGGAGATGTGAAAATGTGACTGAAACCCACAAAGGAGGATCAAAGTGAGATACAGGTAATTACAGACCTGTTAGTTTAACTTCTGTTCCAGGGAAATTAATGGAGGCACTGGTTAAAGAAGCATTGCAGGATCATCTACACAAGACTTCAGTTATAGCTTGGACATAGCAGTGGTTGGTTAAGGGGAAGTCTTGTCTGACCAATTTAATTGGATACTATGATGTAGTCACAAAGAAACTGGATGCAAAGAATAGTTGTGATCTCATATATTTGGATCTTAGATACTGTTGCACATGGAAGATTGCTGCACAAATTGGAGCAGTGTGGATTGGAGGCAAATTGTTGCTATGGATAAAGGGATGGTTGAGTGGGAGAAGACAGAGAGTCGTGATCAGTGGACACTGCTCTTTGTGGACTAATGTTATTACTGGAGTCCCCCAGGGTTCAGTGTTTGGTCTATTGCTGTTTTCTGTATTCATCAATGATATTGATGATGGTATATCAAACTTAATGTCCAAGTTTCCAGATGATATAAAGGTTGGCAGGGTTATTAATGACAATAGTTACTGTACGCTGCTGCAACAGGATCCAGAAAAGTTGAGCAGATGGGCTTTGAGAGGTGGCAACTGAAGTTTACCATTAACAAATGTAAAGTATTGCATGTGGGAAGCTGTAATCCCAGAGGAACGTATCGACTGTGCGGTACTACACTGACAGTCGTAGAGAGTGAATGGGATCTGGGGGTAATTGTGTTGGCAGATATGAAGTTTCCTGAGCAGTGCAGATGGTCTGCAAGAGTAGCTCATGGTGCTTGTCAATGATATTCAGGAATTTCTGTTCACATATAGATTATGCTTGTTCAGTATATGACCCTGCCTGGAGCACTATCTTACAATGTTTAAATTTCATCCAGCACATTGCTCTCAGGACTGCATTGATTGAGCACTTTCAGGACTTCTTGTATAAGGCAATGGTCAGACCACACCTTGAGTACTGTATACAGATCTGGATGCCTCATTTTGAAAAGGAGAAGGGCAACAAGATTAGTGAATGGAACAAAGGATTGCACTTACGAAGAAAGGCTTAAGTTTTGCAAATTACACTGTCTGGAGGCTAGGCACCTGCGAGGTGATCTGATTGAGGTGTATAAATCGTTGAATGGTTTGAGTATGCTCAATTCTGATGGGATTCTTCCTCTTGCTCAGAATAATTGCTTCAGAGGGCATAAATTCAAATTGAGGAAAGACAGTTGTAGGATAGATGTGCGGAAGTTTGCCTTTAGACAGCGAGTGGTTGATTGCTGGAACAAACTTTCATCTGTCATTGTAGAAGTTGATAGCTTAAACAGATTCTAGACAGAACTAGACAAACATTTGTAGTGAGGGGATGGATGAAATGAGAAGGGTGTGTGTGTGTGTTTTTTTTTTTTTTTTTTTGGCTGATGCTATATAACTTGCTTTCTTACATCATGTGCCCTTGCTAATGCTAAATGCATATGTATAGACCTTTAATCTGTTCATGTATAGATTATGATTGTTCGGTATATGACTCTGCTAGGAGCACTACCCTACAATGTTTAAATGTCATTCAGCACAGTGCTCTCAGGACTCCATTGATTGGGCACTTTCAGGACTTCTCCAATCTAAAGTCTTTCGCATGATCCTCCCTTTCATCTTCATAGGAAATAATTACTGCTCCACTATGCTGCCAAGATCCAGAGTCTTCCATCGTATCCTAGTTGGGAGTGTCTTTATAATACTCAGTAGGATTTGGAATATCAGTTTAAATGATATTTTTAGGACGTAATTGCACATGTCCCACCTTGGATGTATACACATTCTGGAGTGGGAGAAGAATACTATACCTCCCTTTAATATCAAGCAGTTGCATTCAGCTTACACTACTCCGAACTCCCATGCCTGTAAAATCTACACTGATGGATCCAAAACGGCCAGTAGTACCTTTGGTGCTGCTACAGTTTTTCCTTCTCTTACGGTTAAAGCCTCACTACCATTAGCCTTCACAGCAGAATTATGTCATCAAATTAGCACTTAGTAAAATTATTGAGCTTTCCATCTCACCTGCTATAATTTACACAGACTCCCTCAGTGCCGTTTCTGCCATAAGAAAGAATTTCTCATCTTATCCTACACCGAAATGCATTCATTCTCAGATATTTTCCTGCATCATGTCCAGTCAGTTTTTCCTGGATCACTGGCCATTCTGGTTCCGGGAAATGAAAGTGCTGACCTCGCAGCTAAACATCCTCAACCTGCTCTCTGACAACATCCTCGGGTTCTTTACACTGATTATAAGCCTGTTATTTGCAAAGCAAGTTACATCAACTGGTCACAGATCTGGAAAAGGAATACTAACAGTAAACTTTACCAGATAAAACAGGAACCAAAGCTGTCGCTCTCAGGCTTCCGGCAAAACAGACGAGAGGAAGTGGTACTGGCAAGACTCTGAATTAGATACACTGATCATACCCATCTCTTCCTGTTACTGGGAGAAGATCCACACCAGTGTTCATCCTGTGAGAGTCAACTTATGATTTGGCATTTTCTGTTTGATTGTCCTTTATGTTCAACCATCCAATCGGACACTTTTCGGTCGGTCTCTAGGCTGAAAGTCTCACATGATTTAACTCATATCCTGGGAAATGATGCAAACATAGAAGAACTTATAGTCTATTTAAAATGTATTGGCCTATACAGGAACATTTAATTTAACCTCTACAGTGGTATATTTCGAGTAAATAAACTATGAAAGTAAATAAACTTTAGCCTCAGTAGCCCTTGTGTCCTTAAGTCCCATACCAACAACAACCAGTCAGATTGGTCAGACACGATTACCCCTTGACAAACCCATGATGTGACTAAAGTATAACTGCATGCCTATCTAGATTGGCTTTGTATTACTTCTTTAACCTGTGACTCCTTTATTTTCCCTGGAACGAAAGCTATGCAACAGGTCTGCAATTACTTGTGTCACTCTTTGATTCTCCCCCCCCCATTGCGAATTGGGGATACTTTTGCACATCTGCAGCCCACGGGGACCCAAACCAAGGATGTTATAATATTTATGGCTGAAGGTATGCTTACTTCCTTTGCTGCCTCTCTTAATATAATTGGGTAGATCTCATCCACCCAGGTGCCTTTCTTATATTTTTCTTCAGCAATTTGTCTTCCACTTTCCTCTCAGTTATTACAAAATCATTTATCTTTATGATAGTTTGATAAACTTCTGATGTCCACTCCCCTAAAGAGTTCCTCATGCATGAACGTAGATGCAAAATACTTATTCAGCTTGTCAGCAACATTAGCAGGATCATCGATAGTTGGACCAACAATATCAAGTAGACCAGTGTCATTCATACCCTTCCTTCTAGTGTTCATATGACATAAGAAGTCTCTACTGTATTTCTTTACATCCTTTGCCAAAGATTTCTCATAATCTCCTTAGCTTGCCTGACATCCTTTGTGGTTTGATTGCAGATTCGTTTATATAGACTTCTGTATCACCTGATTTTTTTTTGCTTTCATAAAGGTGACTACCACTGTAGTCACCTTTATGAAAGCAAAAACCCTTCTCTTTACCCCTGATGGTAGTTACATCTTTAAGTAAATCCAACATCAGTACACTGTGATCACTGTACCTTACCGGCAGAGAAGAAAAATGCATGGGAAGCCTATGGAAAATATAAGTTAGTCTGTAATCAAGTCACAAAGGAGGTTAGGCAGGCCAAGACAGATTACGAGAAATCTTTGGAAAAGGATGCTAAGAAAAACAGCAAGGGTTTCTTTACTTATATAAACTTTAAAAGGAAGGGGCTGAATCTGATTGGTCCACTTGATATCGATGGTTCGACTGTTGATGATCCTGCTCAGATAGCAAACAAACTGATTGAGTATTCTGCATCTACATTCACACATGAAGAGTTATTAAGGATTGAAAATGCCAGAAGGTTTCAGATTGTAGCAGGGTGCTTAATGATTTTGTAATAACTGAGAGCAAAGTGGAGGAGAAATTGTTGAAGTTAAACATAAGAAAGGCACCTGGAGTGGATGGGATCTATCCAGTTATATTAAAGGAGGTGGCAAAGGAAGTAAGAAAACCCTTAGCCATAATTATGAGAGCATCCTTGGACTCAGGGGAGTTCCCCACGGACTGGAGATGTGCAAATATATCCCCAATTCACAAAGGGGGATCGAAGGGTGACACGAGTAATTACAGACCAGTTAGTTTAACTTCTCTTCCAGGTAAAATAATGGAGTCACTGTTAAAGATGCATTGCAGGATCATCTAGACAATAATTCAGACACAGCATGGGTTTGTTAAGGGAAAGTCTTGTCTGACAAATTTGATTGGATATTTTGATGTGGTTACAAAGGAACTGGATGCAAGAACTAATTTTGATATCATATACTTGGATTTCAGGAAAGCTTTTGACACTGTTGCACATGGAAGACTACTGTACAAATTGAAGCAGAATGGTATTAAGGGTAAGTTGTTACAATGGATAAAAGGATGGTTGTGTGGGAGAAGACAGAGGGTGGTATTCAATGGGCACTGCTCTTCATGGACTAATGTTATTAGTGGAGTCCAACAGGGTTCTGTCTTGGGTCCACTGTTATTTTGTATATTCATCAACGATATTGATGAAGGTATATCATGCTTAGTGTCGAAGTTTGCAGATGATACAAAGGTTGGCAGGGTTGTTAATGACAGTAATGGCAGTGTGCTACTGCAACAGGATCTAGAAAATTTGGGAAGATGTGCTGAGAAATGGCAACTGAAGTTTAACCTTGACAAATGCAAAGTACTGCATATGGATAGAAGTAACCCCAGAGGAATGTACCAACTATGTGGTACTACACTTAAGGTGGTAGAAAATGAAAAAGACCTGGGAGTAATTGTGCAGTCAGATATGAAGTTTGCTGAGCAATGTAGACAGGCTGCCAGGGCAGGTCATGAGGTTTTGTCAATGATATACAGGAATTTTGCTAGCAGGGAAAAGGAGGTGATTGTCCCTCTGTATAAGGCAATGGTCAGGCCACGCCTTGAGTACTGTGTACATGTCTGGAGGCCTCATTTTAGGAAGGATGTAGATTTGCTGGAGCATGTACAGAGAAGGGCAACAAAATTGGTGAGGGGAATGAAGGGATCCTCTTACCAAGAGGCTTAAGTTCTGCAAATTGCAGTGGTTGGACCCTAGACGCCTGCGAGGTGATCTGATTGAGGTGTATAAGGCCTTCAAAGGGTTGAGCACACTGAATTCTGATAGGATTCTTCCACTTGTTCAGATTACCAAGGGGGCATAAATTCAAATTGAGGAAAGACAGATCTAGAATAGATGTACGGAAATTTGTGTTTAGATAGCGGTCGGTTAATTTCTGGAACAGACTTCCATCTGTCGTTGTGGAAGTTGATAGGTTAAATGAATTTAAGGAGGAACTGGACAAACATTTAGAGGGAGTGGTTGTGTAAATTTTTTTTTTTTTTTGGCCTATGCTGCATAAGCTCATATGCTTGCTTTCTTGGATCATATGTCACTATTACTATTATTACTATTACTGCCACCTAGTGTTTCCTTTATCTTCAGATTCTTAATATGAATGATCACTGCTAATAATCAGATCGAGTGATACTCCCTCTGGTTGCCTCTGTAACATGCTGCTGTAGAAAATAGTGATCCAGTAAATCCTCAAAAGTCTTGCTAATGTGTCACTATCTGGAAAGTTAAAATTCCCCATTCTAAGACATTCTGATTTACTGGCCCATTCTATTTCCCTGTTCAGTTGCTCATCGTACTCATCACAGTCATTAGGATTTTAGACTATAACACACTTCTTTTCTCATTTCTGCTTTCCATGTGTGTCACCCCAAACTGCCTTAACATTGCACTGACCCATGTCAACTGGATGCACTGCCTTAGATTTTACTAATCTTATTCCAGTAACCAACTCTGTCTAAAACTTCTAGGTCTAATATTGAATAGCAAACTCATTTGCAGCACACATTTACAAAGCCTGTATTTAAAAAAAAAAAACAAAAATTAACTTTCAAAGTATGAAAAAATTAAAACATTCTTTTAAACAATTCTTGTAAGTATTCCAGTTCTTATCATAATCCCATTTTTCTGTATTGTGCACTAATCAGCTTCTGTTTATGATACTGCTAGAAAGAGCATTCTTATAAAATTGAATACCATTGAACAATGTGTTCTAAGAATTGCTTTGGGAGCTTTCTAAATATCTCCAGCTCAAAGCCTTTAATAGAAAATTATGTATGCCTAGCTGTACAGCTAAAATTCACTTTACCATCCTGCCCATAAATACCCTTTTTTTTTTTTTTTTGATCCACCACTGGTACAATTTTATGAAAAGAAGCCAAACGAAAACAATCCTGCTGGAATTAGATTAAAAGATCTGATAAACACTTGAACCTTCATCTTTACAATATTTGCCAAGAAATAGCCCAACGAAATCCAGCCTGTCCCTAGAAATAGCATCCTACAAAACTACTTTGAACATTGGGGGAAAAATTTATTAGCTACCTTCAACATCCAGCAACTACATGCAGCTCATTCAACTGATCATGGTCATTTTTAACAAATTTACACTGATTGGCCAAAAACAGATGGTGCTGTGGATGCTGCAGCAGTATCTCATATATTGTACAATGCTTTCTCCCAATTGACAGAATGTTAGATAAATACTGCTGAACTGTATGCCACTAAACTAGAATTAGAACATACTGATAACTTGGCCACCTGCAAGATCTTAATATATACCGACTCTTTGAGTGCAGTATCAGCCTTAAAAAACAGTTCCTATTCTACACATCCTGCAACAAATTTGGGTCTTTTATGGATTTTTAGAACAAAAGTAATTGTGTGTGTATATATCAGCAAAGGAAGTAAGCAAACCCTTAGCCATAATTATGAGAGCTTCCTTGGACTCAGGGGAGGTACCCATAGACTGGAAATGTGCAAATGTGACCCCAATTCACAAAGGAGGATCAAAGGCTGACACAAGTAATTATAGACCTGTGAGCTTAACTTCTGTTCCAGGAAAATTAATGGAGGCACTGGTTAAAGAAGCACTGCAGGATCATTTAGACAAGACTTCAGTTATAGCTCAGACGCAGCATGGTTTTGTTAAGGGGAAGTCTTGCCTGACCAACTTGATTGGATACTATGATGCAGTCACAAAAGAACTGGATGCAGGGAATAACTTTGATATTATATACTTGGATCTTAGAAAGGCTTTTGATACTGTTGCACATGGAAGACTGCTACACAAATTGGAGCAGTGTGACATTGGAGGCAAATTGCTGCTATGGATGGCGCCTCCGTAGCCAGGTGGGAAGGAGCAGCAGTGCGTAGCACACGCTTCTTGATTAGACCGGGGTTCGAGCCCGTCACCACCAAATACGGAGCATGCGGAGAGGTCAGGGAATGACCACCGCACCGGAGCAATATGGCCTTAGTTGCTAATGCTCCTAAAAACCAAATAACAACAACAAATAACAACGCTGCTATGGATAAAGGGGTGGTTGAGGGGGAGAAGACAGAGAGTGGTAATCAATGGACACTGCTCATCGTGGACTAATGTTATTAGTGGAGTCCCTTTGGGTCCATTATTGTTTTCTGTATTTATAAATGATATTGATGATGGTATATCAAGCTTAATGTTCAAGTTTGCAGACGATACAAAGGTTGGCAGGGTTGTCAAGGACACTACTGACACTATGCTGCTGCAACAGGATCTGGAAAGGTTGAGCAGATGAGCTGAGAGGTGGCAAATGAAGTTTAACATTGACAAATGTAAAGTACTACACATGGGAAACAGCAACCCCAGAGCAACGTATCAACTCTGTGGTACTACACTGACAGTGGTAGAGAATGAAAGGGAAGAATGAGAATGCTGCTGCAACAGGATCTGGAAAGGTTGAGCAGATGGGCTGAGAGGTGGCAAATGAAGTTTAACATTGACAAATGTAAAGTACTACACATGGGAAACAGCAACCCCAGAGCAACGTATCAACTCTGTGGTACTACACTGACAGTGGTAGAGAATGAAAGGGACTTGGGGGTGGTTGTGCAGGCAGATATGAAGTTCTCTGAGCAGTGCAGACGGGCTGCAAGCGTAGCTCATGGAGTATTGTCAATGATATACAGGAATTTTTCCAGCAGGGATAAGGAGGTGATTATTCCATTGTATAAGGCAATGGTCAGGCCACACCTAGAGTACTGTATACAGGTCTGGAGGCCTCATTTCAAGAAGGATGTAGAGCTGCTGGAACGAGTACAGAGAAGGGCAACAATATTAGTGAATGGAACAAAGGGGTGCTCTTACGAAGAAAGGCTTAAGTTTTGCAAATTACAGTGTCTGGAGACTAGGCACCAGCGAGGTGATCTGATAGAGGTGTATAAAGCCTTGAATGGTTTAAGCATGCTCAATGCTGATGGGATTCTTCCTCTAGCTCAGAAAAATCACCTGAGGGCATAAATTCAAATTGAGGAAAGACAGATGTAGGATAGACGTGCAGAAATTTGCCTTTAGCCAGCGGGTGGTTGGTTGGTGGAACAGACTTCCATCCCTTGTGGTGGAGGTTGATAGCCTAAATAAGTTTAAGGCTCAGCTGGACAGGTATTTTGAACGAACAGAGGGGTGAAGTGGAAGTGGTTTTTTTTTTTTTTTTTTTTTTTTTTGGCTGATGCTGCATAAGCTTACTTCTTGCATCAAATGCCTCTACTAATGCTGATGGTAATGCTAATGTATTCTGTTTACAGCTAGAACCGAAATCACAAACGATGTTATTTATGCTCACATCCGCTACTTATTCTACTGAATCAATGTTAGTGATAAATAGGATGCACATGCCCGCTGCTGACTCTACCAAATCAACATTTGGAAGAGGTTAGGCCAATAGCCTAATTGCCCATTTGATTGTAGTGCTTTTTTGCAAATTATACATGCAGTGCTAACGAGATCTGCAAGAAACGACAGTATCCACGCATAATATGCTATCGAAAATGACTTACCTCAGGATCTCTACAAGTGCAAGCGCGAGATGGTAACGCTGTGCATTCCATTTCGCAATGAGGAAACAGAGATACTGTCAGAGAAGAAATATATTGAGATCTATGATGACAATGAATAGTTCATACTAGATTGTAAATTGTATGAATCGGACTTGGACATTTGCAAAATGATTTAAATATGTAAGATGTGTCAAGACAACGACAGTGTTGACCCTGAGGAAGCATGATGTAATGACCTGCATAGCCTTGTAATGCTACTGCAAGAATAAGACCCCTTTCGAAACTTTTACTTTCAAAACCTCGTCACGCTCAACCTACTCAGCGCAATTGCAAAGAAACGTGAAAAATTGATGACCAGCGAGGACTTCTGCAACTATGAGAATGGCCAAACGACAAACAAAAGATTCTACTCATACGTGTAATTTGGAGTCTGTTATCTCCCAATCGCGAACTGATTCAAATGTTCTTGACTGACCCAGTTGGTTGCAGAAAAATGTTTATGATTTGCCTCTTTATGGAAATATACAACTGCTTCAGTAATACATACGGGTACATCCAATATAACTGCCCTCAAGATGCCTCTGTAGCCAGGTGGGTAGGAGCAGCAGTGTGTAGCGCACACACTTCTTAATTAGACCGGGGTTCGAGCCCATGACCACCAAATACGGAGGATGTGGAAAGGTCAGGGAGTGACCACCGCATATCCCCGGAGCAATATGGCCTTAGCTGCTAATGTTCCTAAATACCAAACAATGAGCAAACAGACAAACTGCCCTCAAGATATCCATTTCTGTGGTTACCAAAAGGTTTCTGCCATGGTGGCAATGGTTAGCCAAAAAGCCACCTAAGTGGTATGCCCCGAATCATAAATGATTTTCTGCAACCAGCTGGTTTATTCCCGCTCTGAGCACATCCAAGATCACCTCTCATGATCCTTTGCGCAATCTCCTTTCCTGCCTCCATTCTTTTTGCCTTTCCCACGTTTTTTCTGCAACCATCTGGTTCATGCCAGCTATGAGTGCATCCAAGATCACGTCCCACGATCCTTTGCTTTACTTTAAATTTTGTAAGATGTCCAGTTACAAAAAGGTTTCTGCCACGGGTGGCAGTGGTATGCCCCAAATCATAAACGTTTTTCTGCCACCAGCTGGTTTATGCCAGCTCTGAGCACATCCAAGAACACCTCCCATGATCCTTTGCACAATCTTCTCTCCAGACTCTGTTTTTCTTTATGAAACGGAAATGACGTCATTTCTGCATCCCAAAATCGTGACAAATTGATTTTATTACCTTCCGAAATTTAGTAGGTGCCACCAAAGATGTTTACACATCAAAAAAACTAGACATTACATTTTGTTGAATTCCAGGTCATTCTAGGATCCTGTGGAATAAAGAAGCAGATAAAGCTGCCAAACATCCAACTAAATCAATCAGTTCAATTTTTTGTAGCATTTAAAAAAATATTATAGAATGCTAATAAAAATCTTGTAAGGCTTCAAATCAGGAGAGTAAAAGCCACTAGCAAACTTCATCAGATAAAACAGTAACCATAGCCATGGCAATCTAGTTACAGAACAAATCAGTAGGAAGAGGTTGTTTTAGTAAGGATATGTGTTGGCTATACACATCTCACTCACCTTTACCTACTAATGGGCAAAAATCCTCCTCAATGCACACATTGCAATACATACAATAAATATATCCATTTGGCTGCAATTATACATGGCGCCTACGTAGCCAGGTGGGAAGGAGCAGCAGTGCGTAGCACACGCTTCTTGATTAGACCGGGGTTCGAGCCCGTCACCACCAAATACGGAGGATGCAGAAAGGTCAGGGAATGACCACCACATATCCCGGAGCAATGTGGCCTTAGTTGCTAATGCTCCTAAAAACCAAATAACAACAAACAAGCAATTATATACCAATACCCACCTAGCAAATCTGCAGTCTAATGAGCTTACAGGCGCCATTGATGTTAAAATATTTTATAGAAAATGACAAATGTGACTGACATTTCTAACTATTTAAAACAGATCCGGTTATATTAACCCAGTCGCTCACATCTGGTGAGTATGGGCTTGGCACACCCAGGATCCTGAGCTGGATACTGGATATCATCATTCTTCTCTTTCTTGGTGATTCTCTTTTACTTCTCTCTCTCTCTCTCTCTCTCTCTCTCTCTCTCTCTCTCTCTCTCTCTCTCTCTCTCTCTCTTGTAATCGGGAATTTTTTTTTTGGCTGGTGCAGCATAAGCCTCAGTCTTTCTTGTGCCATATAGCTAATAATAATAATATCATAAATCCTGATTCATTATAACTTCTTCATGAACTGCATGCACTATAGGCAATCTCTAGATAGGCACATCTTGGACCTAGTGGCACAATGTGACATTCCTAAAATATCTTTAGCCAGGCATTTCATCTGGGGACTACTCCTGACCATGTATCAGGAACTGTGTTTCCAAACTTGTCCATAGTACAAGAAAAGGGGAACAATACAAAAGTAAAGCCCCTGTATTAATACTATCGGACAAGATAGTCCCAACACAGTGTAAATTAAAGTTAAAAATATAATACAAAATAATACAAACAGAGTTTACAGTATGGTATGGGGAAAAACATAAACGATAACAAGACAATTTATAGTACAAATGTAATCTGCAGGGAAAAAAAAATATATGAATAATGTGGGTGAGGTAAAAAAATTCTTGAGGATGAGGAAAGGGAGAAAGAGTGGTTAAATTAAGATGAAAATAGGATGAAGGATAGTAGCTCCTACTATCCTTCATCCTATTTTCATATCGTATCGCCTTCGTATTACACTAATAGTTTTACAAACGGGAAGAAGATAGAAAAAGAAAGCAAAAAGATAAAAAGTGTTGAAAAAGTAATAAATATTATTAAGAGTATTAAGTAATAGTATTAAGAAGCTTTAAATTTGTATTATTCCCCTTTTCTTGTACTATGGACAAGTTTGGAAATGCAGTTCCTGATACATGGTCAGGAGTAGTCCCCTGATGAAATGCCTGGCGATATATCAATTTTTCTTTTTAACTGTCTTCAGATTTTGCATATTTGCCATCCCTATATTTGACCTTCTTTCTAAAATTGCCCACCCATATCTGAATATAGTTATGCCTCTTTGTAATTTTTGTATATCCCATTGTAATTTATTTTATTTATTTTCTTTTTTCAAGTCCCATGGCTTGTTAATTATGCCATTAATAATCTTAATTCATAATCGTACTAGGATTTTAAAATTCTTTCACCTATTTCATTACTACTTCATTTCTTTTTTCTGCTATCCTTTACACCCTTTTAGTTCAGGCGCTATGTGTACTTCTCATATACATCTTTGCAGACCCTGTATTAATGTTTCTTACTTCACATTGGAAATGTGTAGTAAGAAACATTTTTAAGGAAATTTTTTCGTAGTGTCAACTGAATGTATGGAGCCATGTTTATACTTTCGCAAAACAGGATACTAATGAGCGTGTATACCCTTCCAATGCCAAATTTATAGAAATGGCTTTTGCAATTCCTTTCAATTGTCTGATGCAATAGAAGCATTATCTGACACAATACATTTGCTTTGCAACAAATAAAGATGCCACGCTTCAAGTGCTAGATGAGCACTTGAAGCGTGGCATCGGTGATGCCTTCCAATGCCCAGTTTTACAGGAAGCAGAGGGTAAAGACCTGCAAACTAGACGAGCACTTTGAATGCCACATAGGACGACATAAGCTGGTAAAACGCCTTGCCATTGGCATAGCCCGAGCATTCTCCCTGTGCATGGGGTGGTTGGCCTTAATTGGTTTGTTTATTATACTTTGAGGAAGACAATGTTTAAAATCTTCCATTAAAAGACCACTACAACATAGAAATAAAGGCAACATGTATTGAAATTGGAAAATAAATGTTTCCAAACTGGGATGAACTATGTAATGATGAGAAGAATCAGAAATCTCAGTTCTGAATATTCATTATAAATATTACTTCTTTTTTAATTAATAGATAACGGAGCATACGTTCTTCATTATAAGTAAATTAATTTAGAAATGGAAGAATTGCCTCTATGATGTCTTATAGAACACTTCAGTGCTGATGCTCTCCTTAGTTGAATAACATGTATTCCACTTCCTCATAGACAAGATCAGTGATCCATTGCACCATGGAATCGGAGACCCGAAGCCCGACCCCCGAGTACATCGAATCACCACCCCAATTTTTTAGCAAGAGAATATCGATGTATTTTGGGGTCTGTGGATCTCCGATTCCATGGTGCATTGGATCACTGATCTTGTCTACGAGGGAGTGGAATACATGTAATCAATTTGTATAATTATTCAACAACGGGAGTATCAGCACTGAAGTGTTCTACAAGACATCATAGAGGTGTTTCTTCCATTTTGAAACTACAGTGTACTTCTATTTTAGCACTGCTTCATTAGTTAATGAAATACAAGTTTGCTCACTTTCAGAGACAGTTTATTGGTAGATTCCTCTGGTTATCTGTGTATGGAATAACGAATGTATATAATTAAGTTAATAAAGAACTTTATTATTATTAAACAAGATGAAAATAGTAATCGGAAAACTGCTGAAGAATATCCACTGCAACAGTACAACTAATGTCGGCGTTAACAAATGAGAATAACGTATGGTCTCTGTCTTCTTCCAAAATGAATTTTGAAAACCTTTTGTTTCAGACATAACTTCGGTGTCTTTCTTTTTTGAAAAGTATTGTGGAAGCAATGAAAGCATGCAGTAAGCTGCAAAGTACAGAGTCGTTGCCAGTGTGATACAGAAAAAAATATACATATATAATAATAATAATAAAAAAATAATGCACATAACTGTTTCTTGGTATAAAAAACATGACTGAAAGAATTTCAATGGATTGTTTTTAAAAAAAAAAACGAAAAGATCATACTTCCTTTTTTTAATGTGTATTGCATCTACTAACACAAAGTCGTTGAAAGCATTACAAACTGGCGTCTTCTCACGAACATTCATAAAATCAAATGACACTAATCCTTTATTGCACAAAAAGTACTCCATTGCAGTGTGGGTAGTGTAGAATGTTTTCTGCTTCAAAAGGATGGAAAGTACTCATCAACATTATTACCATCTGGAGATAATGTTGAGTGATGGAAAGACAGTAACAGGTGTTTTATTCTGGGAAGCCCAATACGGTAAAATCAAACAGGAAGTTACCCTTCTTGTTACCGAAAGTAATTCTGTAAGACACAGAGTCTTACAAATACCTTGATCTCCAAATAAGAATAGTGGGTAGAAAGAAAATAATTTTACAAAGAAGGAAAACAACATTTCAGAAATATTTCAATTAGCGGGAGTTGGCCTGTCAGTACAGCACATAAAGCGTAGATGCAAACATCAGTATCGATTTCTGCATGACGATATCAATTTTTTTTTTTTTTTTTCCATTAATTAACATTAAGAGATTCATCAAAACTCTATCGACATTCTATAAAATAAAATAAAAATTCTCAGAAGACTTCCTGTGTGTTTCAACATAATATAAAACTTTTTTGTTTAACCTATTTGAATTTTTGGATGAATCCACCATCTTCGTTTTCTACTCGCAATCAACACTACATAAATAAACTTGAACAACATCCATCCTGAAGCTGGAAATACAAAAAGTGAGTCGCTGGTGATATCCAATGAAACGTTAGAAGTGCCCCGTCTAGTTTTAAACGATCTGACGTTAGGAGTGCTACGTGTAGTTTACTGTTTTGGAGGCGTTCACGATGCCAGCTTTACGCTTGCTCTTCAAGTGATCGTCTAGTATAGCCCTTAAACGTTTCACTACAAATGCTACATTTTTTAAGGTGATGCAATTTTTTTTGTCCGTCACTATATCTAATAATAGAGTCACTTTTATCTAATAATAGTCACCAAGAATAACTAGCCCCTTTGCTGCTGTGTTGTCTGATGCACAAGTGTGAGCTCGTTACGCTGTAACTTAATGTTAAATTAGTTATATCCTTTCTGAAAAGTAAAAATTCCTTAGCTAAACAAAAATGATATATGCCCAACAAGTGATTAGAATCTTCGGGCTACTTTTTTTTTTATCAGAATTAAACTACTATTCCTCTGTACCACTCGTTACATGATATGATATTCATGCCAAAACACTGACACAATAGCGGTATGAATAGAAAAGTTGTTACTTACAAAATCATTACATTGACTAAGACTTTAAACTATTTGTAAAACATAATTTAATGTATTAATTAATCAAATAGATGGTAAAAATTGACAAAAAGTTAATCCATTTCCACAGTGACAAAATTCTTCCTGGCACTTATAAAAAACTGAAGTATTCAACAGAATTATATCGTCCACAATAAATGCATGCATGATCTTTTGTCACATATTGGTTTAGTAGTAGTAGTAATCACAAATTACACAAGCAAGTAAGCTAATATAGCATTATCCAAAAAAAAAAAATCCACAGTTCACCCATCATTAGTGCCAAAAAATAAATTTTGTAAACAATACCTGCTGTTTTTACCATTTATAACATTAGTAGAGTATACCTGCTGTTTTTACCATTTATAGCAAAAAAAAAAAAAAAAAAAAAATTTACCCATCCATTTGCTCCAAACGTTTGTCCAGTTTTTCTTGAATTTACTTAAGCTATCAACTTCCACAATGAGCGATGGAAGTTTGTTCCAGCAAGCAACCACCCGCTGGCTAAAAGCAAATTTCCGCACATCTATTCTACAACTGCTTTTCCTCAATTTGAATTTATGCCCCATAAGGTGTAGAATCTGAGCAAGAGGAAAAATCCTATCAGCATTGAGCTTGCTGAAACCATTCAAGGCCTTATACACCTCAATTAGATCTCCTTGCAGGTGCCTAGTCTCCAGCTGCTGCAATTTGCAGAACTGACACCTTTCTTAGTAAGAGCAACCCTTTGTTCCCCTCACAGATCTTGTTGCCTTCTCTGTACACATTGCAGCAGCTCTACATCCTTCCTAAAATGAGGCCTCGAGAACTGTATGTAGTACTCAAGGGGATAATCACCTCCTTATCCCTGCTAGCAAAATTCCGGTATATCATAGAGCTGCTCTGGCAGCCTGTCTGCACTGCTCAGAGAACTTCATATCATTATCCCCACAATCACCCCCATTCATTTTCACTTCCCTGAGTATAGTACTACACAGTTGATATGTTACTCTGAGGTTATACTGCTACCCATATACCATACTTTGCATTTGCATTTATCAATGATAAATTTCAGTTTATCTCTTAGCCCATATGCTCAATTATTCTAGATCCTGTTGAAGTAGCATACTGTCATTAACAACCCTGCCAATCTTTGTTTCGTCTGGAAACTTGGACATTAATCCTGATATACCTTCATCAATATCATTGATAAATACAGAAACCAGCCATGGTCCCAACACCAAACCTAGGGGGACTACACTAATAAAATTGGTCCATGAAGTAATTATCTTTTAACTTAGAATATTTTGAATTTTTTCCGATTGGTTGCACTTTTTGAAAATATTTATATTTAATTGTTGTTGGCAATAAGTAATTTTATCTATTGTTGCTTTTTAGAATGTTTCTGTTTTGAACAAAGATTTGTTAAAATTTATTGTTTCTTGTTGAAGAAATCAGCATCAGTAATTAGAAAATATTAAAGCATTTGGTGAAAAAGGTGTATTCAAGTGTGTAAAAGAATTTAATCAATGTCCTTGAGGATTATGACAAATATGGGAGTTTTTGTATGTTAACAAATGAATAAATTGTTTCCCCTCATTAGATGGCGCCTCCGTAGCCAGGTGGGAAGGAGCAGCAGTGCATAGCACACGCTTCTTGATTAGACCGGGGTTCTAGCCCGTCACCACCAAATACGGAGGATGCGGAAATGTCAGGGAATGACCACCGCATATTCCCGGAGCAATATGGCCTTAGTTGCTAATGCTCCTAAAAACCAAATAACAAACAAACAATCCCCTCATTAGATCCATTATTTTGGGATGATCATGGAATCAGAATTAAGGCATAGCATCTCAATATAATATCATATTTTAGTTGTCAATCTAAATATCTGATATTTTAATATGTAAAGATTAAGCCATGTGTTATTCTTAGTACTTTAGCATCAGATGACATGGAAAAGCTGACTTTTGAAAAGAATTGGTTGAAATTTTGTGATTGTGATTCTGGATTTCCAGAATCAGTGATAGAAAGGAAATGTGATATTTTCTTTATAGCCTACATACAAAACAAATCAGTCCTCTGAATGGGACCCTTTCACATCTCTGAGGATGAAAACAGTTTGGATGGACAAGTCTAAAGGTGAAGGTAAACTACGAGACAAAAAGAACTAGGCAAACTATCAGATGGGATTTTTTTTTTTTTTTTTTTTAAAGTAAGCTTAGTTTTCTTGCATCATTTACCAGTATTAATACTAATAATTATTATTCTACTATAAAGGTACAATTTATAAAGAATCAGTCATACTGTTTGAATTTCGAAGTACATATTGTGAAAGGAAAAATTATAAATTAAGTAAATTGTAAATCGGTAAGGAAATATTGCTCCATGACAGGGCTGCTGTGTTGCAAGTTTAGACACATTTGTGTGGTTATGGTTACATAAAGGTGCTTAATCAAGTGGGGGTGTGCACCCTCCAGAATTTAATAGTTTTATTTTAATTTTAAAAGTTAAAAATGAAAATGATTATTCTTGTTTTAGTAGTAGTAGAGACATGTGATGCAAGAAAGCAAGCGTATGAGCTTATGGAGCATCAGCCAAAAAAAAACAAATAATTTCACACATCCATTCCCTCTAAACATTTGTCCAGTTCATCCTTGAATATATTTAAACTATCAGCTTCCACGATAGATGGAAGTTTGTTACAGAAATCAACTACCTGCTGGCTAAAGGAAAATTTCCACACATCTATTCTACAACTCTTTACCCAATTTGAATAAATTCAAATTGAGGAAAGAGTTGTTAGAATAGATGTGTAGAACTCCCCTCATTGAATAATTCCTCATGTGTGATTGTAGATGCAAAATTCTCATTGTTTATCACCTACATGAGCAAGATCATCAATAGTTAACCCATCTATGTTAAGTGGTCCAGTCTGATTCATCCCTTTCCTTCTAGAGTTAACACAAGTAAAGAACTCTTTGCTGTTTTTCTTTGCATCCTTTGCCAAAGATTTCTCATAATCTGCCTTCACCTGCCTAACCTGATTGGTTATTATGATGGGGTTACAAAGGAACTGGATGCAAAAAATAATTTTGATATCATATACTTGGATTTCAGGAAAGCTTTTGACACTGTTGCACATGGGAGACTATTGTACAAATTGGAGCAGAATGGTATTAAGGGTAAATTGCTTCAATGGATAAAAGGATGGTTAAGTGGGAGAAGATAGAGGGTGGTAATCACTGAGTGCTGCTCTTCGTGGACTAATGTTATTAGTGGAGTCCCACAGGGTTCGGTGTTAGGTCCACTGTTGTTTTGTATATTTATCAATGATATTGATGAAGGTATATCAGGCTTAATGTCGAAGTTTGTAGATGATACAAAGTTGGCAGGGTTGTCAATGAGAGTATTCGCAGTGTGCTAATGCAACAGGATCTAGATAATTTGGGCAGATGGGCTAAGAAGTGGCAACTGAAGTTTAACCTTGACAAATGCAAAGTATTGCATATGGGTAGAAGCAACCCCAGAGAAACGTACCAATTGTGTGGTACTACACTTAAGGTGGTAGAAAATGAAAAAGACCTGGGAGTAATTGTGCAGTCAGATGTGAAGTTTTCTGAGCAATGCAGACAGGCTGCCACGGCAGGTCATGGGGTTTTGTCAATGATATATAGGAATTTTGCTAGCAGGAAGAAGGAGGTGATTGTCCCTTTGTATAAGTCAACACCTTGAGTACTGCGTACAGGTCTGGAGGCCTCATTTTAGGAAGGATGTCGATTTGCTTTGCTTGGGCATGTACAGAGAAGGGCAACAAGATTGGTGAGGGGAATGAAGGGATTCTCTTACCAAGAGATGCTTAAGTTCTGCAAATTGCAGTGGCTGGAGACTAGGCACCTGCGTGGTGATCTGATTGAGGTGTATAAGTCGTTGAATGGGTTTAGCACGCTGAATTCTGATGAGATCCTGCACTTGTTCAGATTACGAAGCTAAGGGGGCATAAATTCAAAAATAAGAAAAGACAGATGTAGAATAGACATGTGGAAATTTGCCTTTAGCCAGCTGGTGATTAATTGCTGGAACAAACTTGCATCTGTCGTTGTGGAAGTTGATAGGTTGAGTAAATTTAAGGAGGAACTGGACAGGCATTTGGAGGGAATGGTGCGTTTTTTTTTTTTTTTTTGGCTGATGCTGCATAAGCTCATACACTTGCTTTCTTGCATCACATGCCACTACTACTACTAACTCCTTTGTGACTTGATTACAGACTAGTTTATACCTGCCATAGGTTTCTGTGTCACCTGATACTTTATATGCATCCCATACATTCTTCTTCTTCTCTGCTACAAGCCTCATTAATTCATACGACATACATTTATACCTAAACCTGAAAGTATTTCTTAGTTGCAATGAAAAACCTAGTGGCCTCTAAAATTAAGTTTAGCATTAGTAGAGGCATTTGATGCAAGAAAGCAAGCTTATGCAGCATCAGCCAAAAAAAAAAAAAAAAACCCCACTTCCACTTCACCCCTCTGTTCGTTCCAAATACCTGTCCAGCCGAACCTTAAACTTATTTAGGCTATCAACCTCCACCACAAGGGATGGAAGTCTGTTCCACCAATCAACCACCCGCTGGCTAAAGGCAAATTTCCTCACGTCTATCCTACATCTGTCTTTCCTCAATTTGAATTTATGCCCTCTCAGGTGATTTTTCTGAGCTAGAGGAAGAATCCCATCAGCATTGAGCATGCTTAAACCATTCGAGGCTTTATACACCTCTATCAGATCACCTCGCTGGTGCCTAGTCTCCAAACACTGTAATTTGCAAAACTTAAGCCTTTCTTCGTAAGAGCACCCCTTTGTTCCATTCACTAATCTTGTTGCCCTTCTCGTTCCAGCAGCTCTACATCCTTCTTGAAATGAGGCTTCCAGACCTGTATACAGTACTCTAGGTGTGGCCTGACCATTGCCTTATACAATGGAATAATCACCTCCTTACCCCTGCTGGAAAAATTCCTGTATATCATTGACAATACTCCATGAGCTACTCTTGCAGCCCGTCTGCACTGCTCAGAGAACTTCATATCTGCCTGCACAACCACCTCCAAGTCCCTTTCATTCTCTACCACTGTCAGTGTAGTACCACAGAGTTGATACGTTGCTCTGGGGTTGCTGTTTCCCATGTGTAGTACTTTACATTTGTCAATGTTAAACTTCATTTGCCACCTCTCAGCCCATCTGCTCAACCTTTCCAGATCCTGTTGCAGAAGCATAGTGTCAGTAGTGTCCTTGACAACCCTGCCAGCCTTTGTATCATCTGCAAACTTGGACATTAAGCTTGATATACCATCATCAATATCATTTATAAATACAGAAAACAATAATGGACCCAACACTGAGCCCTGAGAGACTCCACTAATAACATTAGTCCACGATGAGCAGTGTCCATTGATTACCACTCTCTGTCTTCTCCCCCTCAACCACCCCTTTATCCATAGCAGCAATTTGCCTCCAATGTCACACTGCTCCAATTTGTGTAGCAGTCTTCCATGTGCAACAGTATCAAAAGCCTTTCTAAGATCCAAGTATATAATATCAAAGTTATTCCCTGCATCCAGTTCTTTTGTGACTGCATCATAATATCCAATCAAGTTGGTCAGGCAAGACTTCCCCTTAACAAAACCATGCTGCGTCTGAGCTATAACTGAAGTCTTGTCTAAATGATCCTGCAGTGCTTCTTTAACCAGTGCCTCCATTAATTTTCCTGGAACAGAAGTTAAGCTCACAGGTCTATAATTACTTGTGTCAGCCTTTGATCCTCCTTTGTGAATTGGGGTCACATTTGCACATTTTCAGGCTATGGGTACCTCCCCTGAGTCCAAGGAAGCTCTCATAATTATGGCTAAGGGTTTGCTTACTTCCTTTGCTGCCTCCTTTAATATAACTGGATAGATCCCATCCACCCCGGGTGCCTTTCTTGTGTTTATCTTCAACAGTTTCTCCTCCACTTTACTCCCAGTTATTTCAAGATTCTGTAGCTTACTGCTAGAGTTGAATACACCTCTGGCATTCCCCTTGCTGAATAACTCCTCATGTGTGAATGTCGATGCAAAATATTCATTTAGTTTGTTAGCTACCTGAGCAGGATCATCAACAGTTGACCCAGAGTTAGCATAAGTAAAGAACTCTTTGCTGTTTTTCTTTGCCTCCCTTGCCAAGGATTTCTCGTAATCTGCCTATGCCTGCCTAACCTCCTTTGTAACTTGGTTGCATATCAACTTGTATCTATCATAGGCTTCTGTGTCATGTGTTAATTTGTAAGTATCCCATGCATTTTTCTTCTCTGCCACATGTCTCATTAGTTCATCTGACAACCATTTAGGCCTAAACCTTGTACAATATTTCTTAGTTGGTATGTAAAGCCTGGTAGCCTCCAAGATTAGTTCCTTGAATGCTTCCCATTTTGAGTTTGCTGTTGGTAACATCATCAGTTGGTCCCACTGTATAGAATTTAAATACTGTCTCAGACCATCATAGTCGCCTTTACGAAAACAAAAACCCTTCCCTTTACCTCTGATGGTAGTTACCTCCTTGAGTAAATCCCACTTCGACACACTGTGATCACTGCCACCTAGTGGTTCATTTATCTGCAGATTCTTAATGCATGCAGAATCACTACTGATAATCAGATCAAGAGTATTGCTCCCTCTTGTTGCCTCACGAACATGCTGATGTAGAAAACAATCATCCAATAAATCCACAAAAGCCTTGCTAGTGTGCGAGTGACCAAACCACAAATTCCAGTGAATATCTGGGAAATTAAAATCTCTCATTATAAGACTCTCTGATTTACTGGCCCACTCTATTTCCCTGTACAGTTCCTTATTATACTCATCAGAGTCATTAGGCCTATAGCACACTCCTACTCTCAATTTTGATCTCCCAATGCTTATGTCACACCAAACTGACTCAACACTGCACTGTCCGGCGATGTCGACTGGCTTCACTTCCTTGGTTTTTATGTGTTTCTTAACTAATAGCATAACCCCTCCCCCCTTCCTATCCTGTCTATCCTTGCTGTAGACGTTGTACTCCCCAAATTGCAGTTCTGCATCCCTTATATCTGTGTGACACCACGTCTCTGATATCCCAACAATATCTGCCTTTGATGTTTTGAGCAATACCTCAAATTCATCAAATTTATTTACTAAACTCCTAGCATTGGTGTACACGCAAGTATACCTGCACCTGTTTCTATTCTTAGCTACCCTAACACAACCCATGTGTTTACTTGTACCGCAATGGCTCCCAGCAGTGTCTGAAATACCATGCATCTTGTTTTCCAGGCTTCTGCTCATTCTTATAGAAGCAGTGCAAGAATCACTTCCACCTCTGCCAGTGGCTGCTGTTAATCTATTAGTCCTTGTATCCCCCCCAACCTGCAGTTTTCCGACCCACCTAACACTGCCTTGATAGCATCAGCAAATATTCTTGCACCCTTTCTATTTAAGTGTATCCCATCCCTGTAGAAGCAATCTCTCCTGTTAACAAGTACAGTCCAGGCTGAAAAATATTCTACCCCTTGATCTTTGCACAATCTTTCCAGGGCCGAATTGATCGACAAGGCTATCATCATATACTCCCTCCTATCGTGTCTGGGCAGAATTGCAGACACTTTCAAATTCAACCCTAATTCTCGGCTTTTGTTCAACAGTGACCTGTACTTGTTAAGTAATTCCACCGGTCTCCTACTCTTAATATTATTAGTGCCAATGTGTACAACTATATCACCTTTTGTGCCCTTAAAAGATGATATTCGCTCTACAACATCATCAACCTTTGCCCCTGGCAGACATACCCTGGTCCTGTTCCACCTATCTTTTTTACAAAGCAAATTCCCCGTTTCCCTGACAATAGAGTCACCAACAACTACTAGTTCCTTCGGGACCAGTGCATTCTGCCTTGGGGGTTGTCTCTGTGTCACGCGATGCCCAAGTGCAAGCTCTGGCGTTGATGTGGGCAGCTGAGAGCTTGATGGGCCCTCAATTTAGTTTCTTCGAGGGCATCCACCCTGTCCTTCAAGCTCTCATATAGGCCCACAAGAATGCAGAGTTGTTGCTTGATATCGATATACTCCTTGCATCACGCACACACAAAGACATCCCCCTTGGCAGTATCATGTCCCGTACCCGATTGCTCTGCAAACATCAAGCAAACAGTGCATTTTATAACGCTGTCAGTCAGAGGACAACTGCCCCCCTCAGTTCTGCTCTGAGCCACAGCACTTCCATTAGCTTGAGCCTTTTGCTTTGCCGCTCTGGTCTGAGTCATGATTCTATTAATTAATTATAATTAATTATGTTATATTATTAATTATGTTAAATATAATTAATTATATTACGTTTGTAATCTAAGTTGTTATATGTATTTATTTAAACGTACAATTTAACTGCTAACGAAGTTCAACTAACGCTATCTAGTACGGTATATAACTATCGTATCACAAAGGCTGGAAAATTACGAACGGTACCGGAGTTGAAACACGTGGAAACCTTTATCGATACTTTTATGCAATTACAAGGCCGAGTAAAGAATAAATACACCAAATTAATCAGAAAATCACAAAATAATGTTATACTACTAAATTTAAATCAAAAGTTTTAGAAAAACAATTTCAAATCAATAAATAAGAAAAATCTACTTAGCGGCTTTGAACATGACCGTCTCTAGTAGCCTCGAAGTTCCTGAAGGTTTCCCAATTAGAATGCAACGTTGGTAATATCATCAGTTGATCCCACTGTACAGAATTTAAAAACTGTCTGAGACCTCTGTAGTCACATTTACGAAAGCAAAAGCCCTTCATTTTAGCCTTGATGGTAGCTACATCTTTAAGTAATTCCCACATCAATATATTGTAATCATTGTCACCCAGTGGTTCCTTTATCTGCAAAATCTTGATGCATGAATAATCACTACTGATAATCAGATAAAGAGTATTACTCTCTCTGGTTGCCTCTCGAATATGATTCTGTAGTAAAGAGTCAACTAATAAATCCACAGAAGCCTTGCTAGTGTGCAAGTGGCCAACCCACAAGTTCTATCAATATCTGGAAAGTTAAAATCCCTCATTATAAGACATTCTGATTTACTGTACCACTCTATTTCTCTGCACAATTGCTCATTATAGTCATCAGATTCATTAGGCCTATAACACACACCTTCTCTCATTTTTCCTCTCCCAGTGTTTATTTCACACCAAACAGACAACACTGCATTGTCCACCAAAATCAATTGGTAGCACTTCCTTAGATTTTGTGTTTCTAAACTAACAGCATAACCCCTCCTCCCTTCCTGTGCTGTCTATCCTTCCTGTACACATTGTACTCCCCAAATTCTAATTCTGCAATGCTTATATCTGTTTGACTCCACGTCTCTGATATCCCAACAATATCTGCCTATGATGTCTTGCCTAGCACTTCAAGCTCATAACATTTATGCAGTATACCCCTAGCATTGGTGTACATGCAAGTATACATTCACTTGTTCCACTATGACTCCCAACAGTCCTGGAAATCTCCATTACCTTGCTTTCCAGGCTGCTGCTCATTCTTATGGAAGCAGTGCAAGAATCACTTTTGCCTCTGCCTGCGGCCACATTTCACCATTATAATGTAAAAACCCACACAATTCCGGGTATCGGTATTTTCAGAAATGCAGTAACACCGAGTTTACTACCCATTTATAACTGCTTGCAGTAACAGAAAAGCCAAATAAACCAGAAAATGCAAATTGTTTTTTATTGTTTTATGGTCGTGACTTTCAGAAATGTGATTTAAAAAAATATCACAAAGCTGTTCAAAATTGGTTCTTATAGCATATGATAATGATGAAAGTCTAGTGCATTTAATGATTTGAATTGGTAACTAATTTAATTTACACCATAAAAATGACCTTTTAGGGAGTTATATAGCGAAAATTCGAACTTCCGAGGTCGTGGAATTAATTACCAAAAAACAATGTGTTATTAGGTTCACATTACAGTAAACCCCCGCTATTCGCAGGGGTTACGCTCCTGAGAAATGTCGCGAATACCGAAAATGCAAATACTGAGTTATGGCTCCCATAGAAATAAAGGGGTTCCGTTTCAAAGTATGAAATATATAAGAAAAACTAGTCTAAAATTTTGTCTATGTATGTATTATATGTACCTTCATAATATGACTATGTACATAGTGAAATGCAAGCATATGGCATCGAAATGAAAATAAGAAACAATTTAATATTAAATGTAATATTTATTAGAAATTTATTAGAAATATCAAACCAGCACCTTTGCTAGCAAAAAAACTTCTCCCGCCCGTGCTATCACCAGTTTCGCTAAAGTTTTGATAAAGGAGTTTTGCCTTTTCACGAATGATGAGTGAACTTAACGGAATTTTATTTTGAGTTCGGTCTTCTATCCAAAGATTTAAAGCTTTTTCCATTTTTTCCAATTTAACATCACGAGTTACAGAGCAAATTTTTGAAGCAATTAGCACGTTTTCATGGACACTACGGTGGATTTTTCTTCCAATTTTTTGATTGATCGTACCATTTCCTCATTGATTTTATAATATTTTGTCACTGAGGAGACACTTTCACCATTAGAAATTTTATCTAATAACTCATTCGCTAATGTCATCACCTTCTTTGATATTTTCACATTTCTGTTGTTATTCGTAGCCATATTTTTGTAGGGGTTAGAAAGAACTTGTCCACAATAAAGCCACTTTCTTCCGTTAACACACTCGAAAAAGTCTGTTTTACACTGCAAAACGGTAGATTTATAATTTTTGTAAGCATATCAATTTATAAATTGATAAATTTATTCAATTTATAAGCATAGAAATTAAAAGCAAACGATGAAACCTTCCATGACAAGCGCATAACCCATACTGAACAAGGATTAGCGAGAAACATCCACGCTCGCGATTTTGTCACCCCTCTCCCCTCGCCCACTGAGTGCTGTTTTGACCGGGAAAGATAATTTTAGCCACGCTCATGTTTTTTTATGGTGGAAAATATTCACGGCGCTTTAAAATTCATATTTTTTTAGGTTTCATTTTATATTAAATCGGCGATCGCGAATACGCGAAACCGCGAATAGCGGGGGTTTACTGTACTATATTTTCACGATATGATGGTAATGAATTAATGTCGTAAAGCAGGATACACTGTATCATATAGCTACGCACGTGGTTTGAAATGCGGTATTTATGAATGTTTAACTTTTATTTTTCGCAATTAATATTCATATTTTCGATTTTGTTGATACTTGATACTTACCAAAAAAAAATTACTCGTAAACCCGGGAAGTCGTACAGCGAGAACTGCCTGTACTTTACAGCTAAACATGAGAAAAAATGGTTCTCACTTTTAAATTTAGAGACCACAATCTGTAAGAATGCACCAAACAGGTCCTGCAAATGGTGAATTCCTAACCAATCTCTCCAACTATAACTTAAGAAAAGAAGAACACAATCTCCTCCATAAAGGCCTCAATTACAGTGTGACCCCAAAAAAAATCCCATATACCGAATATGTGATATGAGTCCAAACAGGATTACATAGTTACAGCGATAGAAAAAGAACTAATTAAGTAAATAAACAATGTGATAAATAAAAAACCAAATCTTACACTTAACCTTTCAAAGGAAGAGTTTTAGTGCATCAAAAAATTAGCTGTGAATATAAACATCATCATCCAAAAGGCAGACAAATTATCGAGCACTTAATAGCTCTCAATTATCAAATCTATTAAACAGTTTTTAATGTATGATTCTCAGGATGAACTGCTCCCGGGTCGCATGCTTATTTTTTCCACTAGTAACAATCTTCAGTTATTGGTGTGTAGCCAGGAGTGGTTTTCTGATGGAACAAGAAGTATGCTGCAATTTCTGCTAGAATCAAAAGAATAGTCCAAGATTTTCAAAATCGTAATGTGATTGATTACCTTAGACATTGCATACAACTTCGAGTTTTAAACAATAATAATGTGCATTTATTCTATGATTGATTACCTTTGATTGATTCATTCTATTAAAACAAAATAAATTAGAATTAATAAAAAAATTAGGTGTATTATTTACATTTCTATAGCCTTTTCATTATCTACTGGGGACGAAATGTGTGTGGGGGCAAAATGCGGGGGGCAACTTTTCTGGATCCCGCATGGATTTAGGGTAAAAGCTTGTTTTTATTCCTTAGTCTTGTTGCAAGGTTCTTCCCTTCCCTTCCTTTAATCAGATCTTTGAAACAATTTCCATTTATTCTAATTACACCTTACGTGGATGCAGTTATTCCTGGAAAATATCTCAGGTAAGAGATTTCCTGTCTTAAAATATAATCTTAATATCCTATTTATTATATTTAGTATTATATTATTATTTTTGATTTGATTAAATTTCAAAACATTGATTTAAATTCAAAATGAGGACTCAGATTCTCTACAAGAGAAAATCACAATAGCATCTGTCTGATTTTATGAATATTAGTGGGTCTCGATCATATTAGTTGTCTGTCCAACGTGGCTAGTAAAGTTTCAAGACAGCCGGATTCCCATAATGTTTTTATACAATGTCATTATTCATTTTATGTGATTGATTGTTCCACCTATAAGCAACTGTTCTAATTGCAAAATTTTTTTATTCTGAATTTTTATTCACTTTTTATTCTTTAAGATATCATGTAGAAACTTGTGAATTTCAGTTTCAGGCAGGTGACCTAACTGTAGAAGACTTTGACTACCTAGTGATACATCCAGATTTTATAAAGGATATCATACCTATTCGAGGTTTATTGCAAAAAAAATTCCCTACTGTGGGAAATGGTAAGTTTTATTTCCATTATTATATTTGAAAGTCCTCTAAATTAGTAGGTCCTCTTTTTTTTTTTTTTTTTTTTTTTTTTTTGTCCCTTTGTATTATTTGTAATATACTCAAATTCAGTTATAACAGCCTTGGAAATAACTAAAGCTTGGCATCATGATTATATCACTTAAAAAAATTCATATAAATTGTGTCATTTTATCTTGGTTCTTATATCATTTCAAAATTGCATACCCCTGCAATAAATTTGATCTTTCCAGTGAATTGACCAGCAATATTATTTTAGAATGTGTAACATATTAATTTATTATCTGCTGGTGTTCTATACTAATCTATTGTATAGTGTCTCTCAGATTGTGTGTGTGTGTGTGTATATATGCACATCGGGTGGTTAAAAACTTGTGAGAAAGAGTAGAAAAGACAGGTACAAAATTCTGCGGTTTTTATTTTTTTATGCTGAAATTCAATACTTATTGTGCTTAATCTGCAAAGAGTTTAATCCTTCAAAAAAAAAAAGTTTTCATGTTAAAAATCAAAATCAAACCAGGCTTCCACAGCTGTTTTTTTCTTTTTGTAATCTATAAAATGAATTCCATAAAGATGACACTTGGAATTTCTGAAAATGCAAAATACAGATCCCTGATCCATAATGCATATTGCTTTTGTCTGTTTGCAAAACTACTTTTAACCAGATACAGGCAAAGTGGATGCCTTTGTGGGTGTGTTCATTGTAAACAGCATTAGGAAATTAAGCATGAAGTCAGTGTTCTGATGAGCTTATATGAGGGCTTGAAGAATTTGATGCCTTTGAAGGAATAAAAGAGTGGGGAACCATCAAGCTCTCAGCTGCCCATCTCAATGCTTCAGCCTATGCTCGAGCAACAGACAGCACAATGACATCCTGAGTGGCAGAGATTTCTAGGCCCCCAGCAGTCATTGGTGACTCTGTTGTCAGGGAGATGGGATATGTATATATATTGTGTAAAAAGTATTGGTGGAATAGGACCAGGGTATATCTGACAGAGGCTAAAGTTGATGAGGTTGCCGAGCAGATATCATCTTTTAAGTGTATCAAAGATGATATTGTTGTGCATGAGTAATTATTATATTAAGAATGGCAGATGTGAGGAATTGCTTAACAAGTTCAGGGTAATGCTGAGAAAAAAAAGAGTTGCTGAGAGCTATCAAGCTCTCAGCTACTCAACTCAATGACAGAGCCCTCACTTGTACATCAACCAACACAACGGCAATCCCCAAGGCAGAATGCAATGGTTCTACAGGAGGTAGTTATTTTTGGTGACAGGAAATATATTGTACAAAAAAGGATAGGTGGAATAGGACCAGGGTATGTCTGCCATGGGCAAAAGTAGATAAGGTTGTAGAGCAGATATCTTTTAAGGGCACAAAAGGTGACTGTTGTATGTTGGCACTAATGATATTAAGAGTAGGAGATCGAGAACTTGCTTAACAAGTACAGGGCATGTTGGGAAAAAGTTGAGTTAGGATTAAATTTGAAAGTGTCTGCAATCCTGCCAGACATGATAGTAGGAAGTACATATTGAGAGCCTTGTTGATCAAATGGGACCTTGAGAGACTGTGCAAGGCTCGTGGGGTAGAATTTTTTTCAGCATGAGTTGTGCTTATTAACAGGATACTGTTTATATGGGGATGGGATACATTTTAATAAAACTAATGCAGGAATATTTGCTGATGCTGTTGAGGCAGTGTTAGGTGGGTAGGAAACTGATAGTGTGATGGGGATGTGAGTGGGGGATATACACTAATAGATTAACTAGAGCTGCAGGCAGATGTAAAAAAAGTGATTCTTGCACTGCTCTTCTATTGGAACATGTAGCAGTCTGGAAAGCAAGCTGTTGGGGATTTCAAGCCCTGCTATGAATCATCAAGGAACAAGTAAATACATAAGTGGAATTAGGGTAACTAAGAGTAAGAAAGAACAGGTGCTGTTGTTATTATTTGGTTTTTAGGAGCATTAGCAACTAAGGCCATATTGCTCCGAGATATGCGGTGGTCATTCCCTGACCTTTCCGCATCCTCCGTATTTGGTGGTCACGAGCTTGAACCCCGGTCTAATCGAGAAGCGTCCTGCCCACCTGGCTACAGAGGCGCCAAGAACAGGTTAGGAACACATTAATTGAATTTGATGAAGTACTGATTAAGTCATCAAATACGGACATTGTAGAATATCGGAGAATATCATAGGGATATCACTGAGATATAGGGGAATCAAAATTTGAATATGGGGAGTACAATGTGTAATTGTTTAGATCACACTTGAGAGTCACCCTTAACTCTACATGTCTCTGTGTTGCTACAGACACTGTAAAGTCAGTCAGTGTGTGTAATGTCATGTATAGTGATGTGTGGGTTATGCTGTTCATGTTGTGTGACTGGGAGTTTGTGATCACTGGAAAGCAACCTCTCAACATCCATCCCAGGGATGTGGATCCAGGCTATCTACTGTACATAATTTGACTACTGGACACAATCTTGCCCTGGAATATAGAATTTTTATTGGAGACATGTTGAATTTCTGTTCGAGACTGCTAGGGAGAGAGGAGAGGGTGAAGGGATGAAGATAAGTAAATGGGAGATGGAGTATCCACCAAGGAGCAGAGAAATAAGATTAGTGTGTGTGTGGGGGGGGGGAGATGAAGAAGATAGAGGTAGAATAAGGCAAAGTCATCCACCAGAGGAGAAGGAGCAGTAGGTTGGGGTGGAACAAGTTCGAGACCCAGGATGGAAAACAGTGCAATCTCTGACCTTGGTGGGGAGAATCAGTGGAACCTGAACTCAGCAGGGGAAATCCTGAGGGTTGAGGGCAAAAGGGTAAGAAGGCAGGATGAATGAGGCCAACACAGTTAGGTCAGTAGTATACAGGGAAGAGAGGATAAAGGGTAGTTTTGAAAGAGGAAGAATGGGTGAGGATGTAGCAGAATAGAACAGGAGTGGAGTTGGTCTACAAGATGGGAAAGGTACTGGGTAGTTGTTCATAAGGGTGAACAATTAAGGTGGCAGAAAGGGTTAGAGAATTCTAGGTGGCTAAGGGTAGAGAAGAGGGGTGTTAATTGTGGAAAGGATTGGTAAGGGGGAGATTGGGTAGAGGGGAATAGGTTCAGGAAGATCAAATCACCATGGTGAAGTCAGGTGCTGGGAATAATTTTCTCTGGGGGTGTACACCGCAATATATGAATGGCAGGCAGCAGCAGCATGCTTTTTATCGAGAAGAATTAACAAGAAGGGGAAAAGAATGTTTTGTTGGTAGTGTGTGGCTCATCCCACCACAAGGTAAAATTAGGTTAATTTAGGAATAGAGTGTCTTCTAGGGAGGAGATAGTGGACTAGAACTTTGTGGCTGTAATCTACACTGGAAAGATCCCATGCAGACAAGAGCCAGCATCAGGTGTCAATAACAATTCAGCATTGGGCCATTTGACCCAGTGTCAGCAGCAATTAATAGTTAATAACTAGTTGGACACATACTGTGGGAAATTAGTGGCATTATTTTATATAAATATACACAAAGAAAAAGAAAAATTTATTTTTTTGCTAAGATTATTAAAGGTTAGTTATTCATCTATTAGAGTTTTCCCACCTGTGTTGGCATAGTAGTAATATAAATAAATATAACAAAAATTTATAATTTTAAAAACACTTAGTTTGTTAAAATGTATATAATAATAAAAAGTTAAAATATGTGAATGAATACCTATCCCCCAGGTGGCTGTCAGTCGTTAATAATATGGAAGAAGAAGAAAATTTTTTCTTCTTTTGCTTTCTTTTTATATATATATATATATATATATATATATATATATATATATACACGCAGTTCTTGACTTTACAAGTTAATTCGTTCCTAGTGCGCGCTCGTAAAGCGAAAACTCGTAAAGTGGGAATAAAATCCCATTGATATAATGTTAAAAATAGTGGTTACGTTCTCAACAACGAAATTAGTTAGCTAATTAGTTTGTTTAAATAATGATTGATTTATCCAAAGAAATTAAAATGTAGCCTGTAAAATCAAGCAAATTATAATAATAAAGAAATTATTCATTACTTACAAATTTTAAAGATCGTTTATTCTTCATCATCGACTAAATGCACACTCGTCTATCACTCATTATTGGCTTGGCACTCGTTGGTTTGTTGCACAAGGAGTCTTCTTCTTCAGAAATGCTTCAAGAGGCATTTGTTTCCAAGATAATCTTCTATTTTCTTTATAAATTTCAATAGTTGCATAAGCATTTTTTAACAGAACACACAAATTGCAACTAACACACTTTGTGCAGATTAACAAGTTTACGAAGCTTAAAAAAAAAGGAATGAAGAGACCTTCATTCCTTTTTTTATATTATAAAATTATAAAAATTATAAAAATTTAAGAATTTTTATAAAAATTATAAAAATGTGTTATTGGATTCACATTACGATATTTTCACGATACGGTGGTGTCTCTGGAACGGATTAATATCGTAAAGCTGGTACACTGTATTGTATAGCTACACGTGTGGTTTGAAATGCGGTATTTGTGAATGTTTAACATTCATTTATTTCAATTAATGTTGATATTTTCAATTTTGTTGATACTTGATACTTTGAAAAAAAAAAAAAAAAAAAAAATTGCAAACTTGTGAATTCGTAAAGCGAAAACTCGTAAAGCAAGAACTACCTGTTTGTATATATATATATATATATATAACTTGTTTTTACACTACTATGAGGAATTTTTTTACCAGCAATCCAAATCATAAATTTTTAGCCTTCCGGTATGTGTTAGTTTTAAATTCCGACTTTGAATGTTTTGCTGAAGATATTTACCCCTCTGAACTTAAACTCAATAAAGAAAATGTTGATAATTGCACAGCCAACTTCCTAGATCTGAAAATTACACTCTGTAATGATGCAGTTCCTCATCTTATTGACATTTATGACAAAAGAAACTATTTTAACTTTGAGGCCATTTGCCTCACAAATTGGCAATCTGATATTTCCAAAAAAAAATCACAAAAATACCATTTGTATTCAACCAGCAGATTACCCAACATTTGCAGTAACCGTGTCATTTTCAGCAAAGCTATGAAAGTTTTTTATAGCAAGCTTTTAAATAATAATATACCTCCCTTTTTCATCAAATACTGTTTCAGTATTTGATGAAAAAGGGAGGTATCTTCTAGAGTTTCTTCTATAATTAAAAATAAATTCAATTTCCATTTACTTGGCACCTGCGCGCCTCCGTAGCCAGGTGGGAAGGAGCAGCAGTGCGTAGCACACGCTTCTTGATTAGACCGGGGTTCGAACCCATGACCACCAAATAGGGAGGATGTGGAAAGGTCAGGGAATGACCACCACATATTCCCGGAGCAATATGGCCTTAGTTGCTAATGCTCCTAAAAACCAAATAACAAACAAACAAACTTGGCACCTGTCTATGTTAAAGGTATTGTACAGTAGTTTATTATTTGGTGGCATTCCCACTACTTAGTTAGTAATCACTGTTCATGACTTCCGTTTATGGTTCCTTTCGGAATGAGATTACTGTTGCTTTACTCTAAGTTTTTTAACCCATTTAGTTTGAATTCGTCCTCTCTTCTTTTTGGAATCCTGTACATATGGCTTTTTTCCCTGGACTTATTAAGTGTCTCTTCCCTGATTACAGCCGCTAAGTTTAGCACTTTGCTTCCCTGACACCGGTCTCTGCTCTACTGTCTGTATGTAGTCCTGCATCACTTAACCAGGCCTTTTATTTGGTGAATAAATTTTATCATTGGATACAAAATTCTTCTTCTTCAAGGTTTTTAATTCTCTTTCCATCAAAAGTTTTTCGCCTGCCGATTTTTTGTCATGCTCATCATTGGATTCACTAAACCTCTAATCAACCGCAGATGTGGCAACTGTGCTTTTCTCTTTCTACTGCGGTTTGTCATCTTGGAAGTTTGTAGCCGTAATCTATAAACCCTGCTATCTGATCATCAAAATTTTACCTGATTTTTATCTCCTGTAGTTCGGAATTATTCTTGTTCTATTTTATGTTTCTCATGTTCCTTCACATTCTGGTATGTCTGTATGTCTGACGTTTTATGTTTTTAGGCCGTCTTTCCCAAAATGTTTTTTTCAACGATAGAGGTCATCCCCATCTGTTTCTCTAAATCTATAAAAACTCGGTGACTTGTCATTGTTTCTCCCTTTCGCATCTTGGCTGTATATGTTGCTCCTCCGCTCTACTTAATGACTCCAGGTAACTTTTAGTTTTTGTTTCGAGTTCCCTTCTTCTCTACACCCGTTTTTTGACTTCTCCATTAAAAGTTGGGGTAAGTCGATAACTCTCCTCTGTCTACCAACAACTCTATGCTGCCCACCGATCCGATTACTCTGATTTTCTGCCTGTGTTCACCGATGGCTCGAAATCAGAGTTGTCTGTAGCATCTGCTGCTGTCTTTCAAGATAGTACTATATCTGGGAAGATTCCCCACGAATGCAGCATATATACAGCTGAGTTGTATGCTATTGAGCTAGCCTTGGACCATATTAAAACCCATAAGCACCAAAGATGTATTGTGTACACTAACTCTTCAAGTACACTGCAGGCTTTATCAGGGATGAGGTATAATCCTCATCCGATTGTGACTCGGATTCAGCAGACGTTACATTCCCTGTTTGAGTGTTCATTCGACATCTGTTTCTGCTGGATTCCCAGCCACATTGGGATCAAGGGAAATGAACTGGCAGATGCTGCAGCCAGATCACCAGAACCCCACAACACTTATTGCCTGTTAGTCCGCTATACAGACTACAGGCAGCTAATACAAGCTAAATTACATTCCCAATGGCAACAATCTTGGCATGAGCAAGTCACAAACAAGCTCTATTAGATAAAGCCTGTAATTCGACATTGGCAGTCTAGTCTGCGCAGGAACCGCAAAGAGGAAGTTGTTCTAGCTCGTCTTTGCATAGGACACAGTCATCTTACACATGCTTTTCTGCTGAGGGCAGATGACTGTCCTATGTGCGAGAACTGCGGCACCATTTTAACTATTCATCACATTTTAATCGTGTGTCCACGTTTTAGACAAGAACGTGATTTACATTTTACCGTTTTTAGTCATCCGGCTGAGCCGTATACACTCAGTCAGATTTTATCCGACAATGACCATGTGTCTGCTGTTTTTAGCTTTTTAAAATCAATGAACGTTTTTGCTCGTATATAAAATTTACATTTTATTACGATTTTCTATTGATTTATCTTTTATACCTTTGTTAGATATTTTGACATAGTGACTTAAGTAATTAGGTCACTGAAAGTTTAAAACTTTTTATATATGACCTGGTCTTGGTGCATTATAGCCTTAGCAGCTAATGCGCCAATAAAATCAAAACCGAACCAAACCAAACACCTATTTTTACTAGCACTTGCTTATACCAGAACCCTTTCTTTAAGGTTGGGCCTTACACACCCAGTAAGTTCAGTATTTTTAATGACTTTTTCTACACTTTTTTCTTTATACTGTCTTTTTCTATTTTTTTCCCGTTGGTAAAACTATTAGCACAATACGAGGGGATACGAACGCTCCATCTATCCTAAATCCTATCGCTATTTTCGCCATCTTTTGAACATCTTTTCTCCCCTTACCCTCCCCCTCCTCCTAGAATTTACCATTTGCTTGTCTATGCTTTTTCATGCACTTCACATATATTTGTATTATATTCCATATTACACTTTTGTAAATTTGTATTTATTTAAATTCACATTTTTTACGTAGGGACTTCCTTGTCGACTAGTATTATGATAAAAGGCTGCATATTTGCCCTCCTTTTTCTAATACTACAGAAGTTTTGAAATGCAGTCCCTGATACATAGTCAGGGACTGCGTTTTTTTTAGGAGTAGTCCCCTGATGAATTTCCTGGCTATGTGTCATTTTTCATCTACTATATTCAGATGCTGCATATTTGCCATCCCCTGATTTTGACCTCTTGCTAAAAATTCCCTCCCATACCTGAATATAGTGTTATTTATTCCTTTTTTTTTTCCTCTCAGGCCCAGTTCATTTTTGCACTAGGTTTTTCAAATTCTTTTACCTGTTTAACCACTACTTCACTTCCACTTTCTATTATCCCTTAAACTTCTCTTAGTTCTGGCACCGTGTCTATTTTTCACTTCCATTTTCACAGACACTTTATTTATGGTGCCTCCGTAGCCAGGTGGGCAGGAGCAGCAGTGCGTAGCACGCGCTTCTTGATTAGACCGAGATTCGAGCCCGTGCCCACCAAATACGGAGGATGTGGAAAGGTCAGAGAATGACCACCGCATATCCCCGGAGTAATATGGCCTTAGTTGTTAATGCTCCTAAAAACCAGATAACAAACAGACACTTTATTTATTCTACAAACAACACATTATTTATATTCTTTTGCTTCCTGTTCTGCTGCACTGCATGTTTTGGAGCATTAGATATAACAAAATAACAAAAGTTATAGTTTGGAGCAAACTATAACTTTTGTTATTTTCCTTTATCTGCTTATTTTGCGGCTTAACTGTTATATATTACTACTATATATATATATATATATATATATATATATATATATATGGAACAATTTATAAATAAATATCTTATGCAATGTAATCCAGATCGGATTAATGCCATCTATATTAGATAGATAGAACATTACATCCGTCGTAATATAATTTTTTGATTATAGTTTAAGTAAATTAGATACATGCTGTTTAATAGTATATTATGTTAGATATTATGGTGGTGTCCGAAAATATAAATCCGATTCTGTATAAATATTAGAACTTATGTATATTAACTAGCTGCCCAAAATATACCCATAGATCAAAGCACCAATTAACCCTATAATAGCCGATACTGGCCCCCATGGCCAAACTTAAGAATAATCATTAGTAAAACAAAGTAATAATAATATAATACATAATGTTAATTATAGGTAATTGGATACATTGAAAGGGACTTTATCGAGGGCTAACCCTCTCAATATATCCCACTCATAATTAACAGAGCTATCAGTTTCTGTTGTCATCTGCCTGTTTAACCTGGTCAAATAGGTAATATTAAAAGTGGTTAAGTAGATAATTTGGTTGTTAACAGGCAAGATGACATTTAGCCCGACTGATAGCTAAATTTCATATATAGAAAACTTGAAGCAATTATTTGGAATATAATTGTTATTTATTACTGTCCAACTTCAAACCACAGAACTGACTTTTTATCTTCTTCGTTTATTCATTCAACTGCCGTTTTCTGGAACAACCTTCCTTCATACATAATTCCTGAAAATTACAATCTACAGAAGTTCAAGTCTGATGTCAACAAATATCTTCTTTTGTCTTCTCAACCTCCAACCCATGCATGGTACTAAGTGCTATAGGTTCTAATGCCTCTTCACTTTTGCAGTTTTCATAAAAAAAAAAAAAAAACCTAAATAACTCCTCAAATAGGCCTCTGAGGTTGGGTATATTCATATTACACGTTCTTAGCGTTTTTTCACCAACCTTTCATAAAATGAAATAAAACAAAATAAAATAAAATAAGATAAAATAAAATAAAATAAAATAAAACACAACAAATTCCCGATAACTATATTTACAATAACCTGTATTTACAAAATTAATATATACGTATTACAATATTAAAAGTATTAAAACACAAGATTAAAATGCATTAAAATATACTAAGTTAAAAGCGATAAAATTCCGTAGCTTTCAAAGGCTCCAGCCTTCTTCTTCAGCAGTATTCTCTATTATTCAGTACACCTTTAAATATCAGCAGGGTAATGGTAGACATCACATGTTTTCATTCTCACGTGTTCCGCTCTCTTGCATTGTGGAACCGGAAGTGGCTCGAACGGAAGTCGTACGGAACCGTTCATCCTTTTTTTTTTTTTAGGATAATAGTCTCTAAAAGGGGGTGAATCCGTACACCCCTATCCCTATTAATGTTAGTTGTAGAACTGATCCGCAAACTCTCGAGCCACTTACGGTCCCAAAACCTATGCGCCCGATCGGTGATAGTGGCATCGTCTGGGGAGATCTGGTGCTGCTTCTCCCAAAAATGCTCGGCCACGGTGGACTTGCCATACTCCGCATTCCTTATTGCTTTTTTGTGTTCCCCCAGACGATCTTTGAGACGACGTTTTGTCTCGCCTACATAACATTCCCCACAATCCGGGCATCTAATATTATATACGACCCCACTAACATCCTCTTTTTGAATGGGGTCCTTAACTTGAGACACAACTGTGCGCAGTCTTCGTCCCGGAAGCTGCACACAGCGTGTCTGATATTTTCTTAATACTCTCGTTATATAATCCGTCAAGCCCGGATAATAGGGAATGTATGCAGTAGATACTGGTATAAAAGATTCATCTCTCCTCTGATTTTCATTAATAAATTTATCTATAATCCTCAGGGGGTAACCACATTTAGCAAGATCCGCCGTGACACGTTCATACTCTGCTTTCCTATCATCGGGGTTACTGCCTAAACTAAAAACCTAAACACATGTGTTAAAAAAACTGTTATAAATGAAAACCGCAGTTTTTATGAAAAACTGCGGTTTTCATAAAAAAAAAAAAAAAAAAAAAACCTAAACACACGTGTTAAAAAAACTGTTATAAATAACTGTAAAAAGTTTGGCAAAAAATCACATACAGCTAACAAGTTAGGTAAATTTTCAGAATTGTTACAAGCATAGGACAGCCCTATCATTAAGGTCAAGAATATACATGACATTATGCTTGCTTTAAAGATTAGTAAACTAAAAGCATTTTTAAAATTAAGTATTACATATAATTTTAAAAGACCATCATTTAAATCATTTATTAAATGATATTTTCAAGTTTAAATTAGGTAATAAATCCATAATCACCATAGAATATCTCAATTTTAAAATTCAAAATTTAGTTATGTACAGTATTCATATGGAACAAATAATCAACCGATTTAAACATGCTCCATCTGTTATATCAGTACACGTTTTAGTTACCAATAGGACTATCTGTGTTTAATAACAAACAAGTGGCTAATAATCTCCTAAATAGTGATCTTAAAGCCGAATGCTACTGTCATCTGCCTGAGATACATTTGTGAACAAACACATTATTTCAGGTGATTTAAGAATTGTTCCTCCCCCAGAATTAAGCACACTGTTATCATATGGATTTAAATTTTGACCATGTACAAAAAGTAGCTTAAATCTAATTAAAAAACAAATACGCATTGACTTAATACAACTTTGTTTAAAACTGGCCTACAAATACAAAACACAAATCAAATAACTTGTCCTTAATTGAACAGCAATTATTAGATCTGCAATCTTAAGTTTATAGTAACAACTATTGGTAATTCCTTATGCAATACAGAATACTGTAAAGTTTAACGTAAAACTAGATAGTAAAACGCGTAGCATAGTATTAGAAATCTGTTAGATGAGTGTAGTATTATCAATAAAATTTATTCATGTTATTAAATTTCATTGTTAATTAAATTATACTTAAAAGGAATCATCATTCAGGCCAGAGCAGCAAAGCAGCGTTCACAGAATAGCCAGAGTGCTGTGGCTCGCAGGAGAACCAAAAGGGGTAATTCTACCATGCATCACTGTCTAGAACAGGACATGATCTAGCCAAGGAGGATGTCTTTGTGTGTGTGTGTGCTATGTGCAGAGACTGTGAAGAAATTAGGTGCCAACCTCAGCTTCCCAATGGGAGTCTGAGGGTTTTAGGTGTAAGGTAAATACCCTTGGAGAAATTAATATGAGAGGCTCGTGAAGCTCTGCTGCCCAATTCAATGCCAGAGCTCACTCCTGCTGTATTGCATCAGGCAATACAGCAGCAATCTCTGTGGCAGAATGTGCTGGTCCCACAGGAGCTAGTTATTGTCGATGGCTATTGCCAGGGAGACGGGGAATATATTATGCAAAATGGATAGGTGGAACAGGACCAGGGGCTAAAGTTGATGATGTTGTAGAGCAGATATCATCTTTTAAGGGCACAAAAGGTGATATTGTTGTACACGTTGACACTAAGGACCTTAGGAGTAAGAGATCTGCAGATTTTCTTAACAATTATAAGACAATGATGAAAGAAAGTCATGAGTTAGGGTTAAATTTGAGAGTATCTGCAATTCTGCCCAGACACGATAGGAGGGAGTATATGACGAGAGCCTTGTCAATCAATTCGGCCCTGGAGAGATTGTGCATGGCTCATGAGAGAGAATTTTTTTCAGAGTGGTCTGTGCTTCCTACAGGACAAATTACTTTTACACAGAGATGGGATACACTTAAATAGAAAGGGTGCAAGAATATTTGCTGATGCTATTGAGGCAGTGTTAGGTGGGTCAGAAAACTGCTAGTTTAGGGGATTCAGGGACTAAAAGATTAATGGGAGCCGCAGGCAGAAGCGAAAGTGATTCTTGCACTGCTTCTATTGTAATGAGCAGCAGCCTAGAGAGCAAGTTGCTTGGGATTTCAAGAGCTGCTGGGAGTCATCAGGGAACAAGTATATACATCGGCTGTTTTAGGGTAACTAAGAGTAAGAACAAGTGCATGTATACTTGCATCTACACTAATGCTAGAAGTATAGTAAATAAAATTGATGAATTATTTCAAGATATCAAAGGCAGATATTGTTGGGATATCAGAGATGTGGTGTCACACAGAAAGAAGCAGTGCAGAATTGGAATTTGGGGAGTACAATGTGTACGGAAAGGGTAGGAAGAGAGGAGGGGTTATACTTTTAGTTAAGAAATACACAAAATCTAAGGAAGTGTATCCAGTTGACACGGGTGGACAGTGCAATGTTTAGTCTGTTTGGTGTGACATAAACACTGTGAAAGGGAAATAAGAGTAGGAGTATGTTATAGGCTTAATGACGCTGATGAGTACAATGAACAGTTCTGCAGAGTATGGAGAATATTCTGTAGAATGGGCCAATAAATCAGAATGTCTTGTTATGGGGGGGATTTTAACTTTCCAGATATTGATGGAACTTGTGGGTTGGTCATTCACACACTTGCAGGACTTTTATGGATTAATTGCAGGATTGTTTTGTATAGCAACATGTTCGAGGGGCAACCAGAGGGAGTAATACCCTTGATCTGATTATCAGCAGTGATTATTCGTGCATTAAGAATTTGCAGATAAAGGAACCACTAGGTGACAGTGATCACAGTGTACTGATGTGGGATTTACTTAAAGATGTAACTACCATCAAGGGTAAAGGGGAAGGGTTTTTGTTTTTGTAAATGTGACTACAGAGGTCTCAGACAGTTTTTAAATTCTGTACAGTGGGATCAGCCGACCGGGCTAGCCGAGTGGGTCAAGTACCTGCCCGGCAACCCAAAGGTCGCGGGTTCGATTCCCGCCTCGGTCTTGGATCAAAGTACTGCAAAAACCTTGGGAGGTACAATATGGCCACAGAAACCGATGCGCCAACAACTACCAAATCAAAAAAAAAAAAAAAAACAGTGGAATCAAGTGATGATTGGTGAATTCTAAATGGGAAGTCTTCAGGAACTTAGTCTTGGAGGCTACTAGGCTTTTCATGCCAACTAAGGAATACTGTTGAAGGTTGAGGCCTAAATGGATGTCGGATGAATTAAGAGGCTCGTGGCAGAGAAGAAAAATGCATGGGATGCATTTAAATTATCAGGCGACACAGAAGCCTACGACAGATATAAGCTAATCTGTAATCAAGTCACAAAGGAGGTTAGGCAGGCAAAGGCAGATTACGAGAAATCTTTGGCAAAGGATGCAAAGGAAAATAGCAAAGAGTTCTTTACTTATGTAAACTCTAGAAGGAAGCGGATGAATCAGATTGGTCCACTTTAACATTGATGGTTCGACTATTGATGATACTGCTCAAGTAGCTGATAAACTGAATGAGTATTTTGCATCTGCATGCACACATGAGGAGTTATTCAAGGAGGGTAATGCCAGAGGTTTATCAAACTCTAACAGGGACCTAAGTGATTTTGTGATAACTCAGAGCAAAGTGGAGGAGAAATTGTAGAAGTTAAACATAAAAATGGCATGTGGGTTAGATCGAATCTATGCAGCAAGGGAAGTAAACAAACCCCTTAGCCATAATTATGAGAGCATCCTTAAAGTTAGAGGAGGGCCCCATGGACTGGAGATGTGCCAACTATCTCCAATCCACAAAGGGGGTTCAAAGGGTGGCACAAATAATTATAGCCCTGTTAGTTTAACTTCTGTTCTGGGGAAAATAATGCAAAGGGGTGATACAGGATCACCTAGACAAGACAGCAGCAATAGTTCAGACACAGCATGGGTTTGTTAAGTGGAAGTCTTTTCTGACCAATTTGATTGGATGCTATGATGTCACAAAGGAACTGGATGCAAAATATAATTTTGATATCATATACTTAAATTTCAGGAAGCCTTTTGATATTGTTGCACATGGAAGACTGCTGTACAAATTGGTGTGGTATGGCATTAAGGGCAAGTTACTGCAATGGATAAAGGGATGGTTAAGTGGGAGAAGACAGAGGGTGGTAATCAATGGGTGCTGCTCTTCGTGGACTAATGTTATTAGTGGAGTCCCACAGGGTTCGGTGTTGGGTCCACTGTTGTTTTGTATATTTATCAGTGATATTGATGAAGGTATATCAGGCTTAATGTTGAAGTTTGCAGATGATACAAAGGTTGGCAGGGTTGTTAATGACAGTACTACTGCAACAGGATCTAGAAAAGTTAGGCAGATGCGCTGAGAAGTGGCAACTGAAGTTTATCATTGACAAATGCAAAGTTCTTCATATGGGTAGCAGTAACCCAAGAGAAAGGTACCAACTCTGTGGTACTACACTCTGGGAGGTGGAGAATGAAAAAGACCTGGGGGTGATTGTGCAGTTAAATATGAAGTTCTCTGATCAGTGCAGAAGGCCTGCCGGAGCAGGTCATGGAATTTTGCTAGCAGAGACAAGGAGATGATTATCCTGTTTAAGGCAATGGTCAGGCCACACCTTTAGTACTGTATACATGTCTGGAGGCCTAATTTTAGGAAAGATGTAGAGTTACTAGAATGAGTACAGAGATGGGCATGAAGATTGGTGAGAGGAACAAGGGGGTGTGCTTATAAAGAAATGCTCAAGTTCTGCAAGTTGCAGCATCTGGAGACTAGGCACCTGAGAGGTGATCTGATTGAGGTGTATAAGACCTTGAATGTTTTGAGCCGGCTGAATGCTGATGGGACAATGCTTCTGCTTGTTCAGACTAAGAATCTGAGGGGGACATAGATTCAAATTGAGGAAAGACACTGGCAAACCCAGAGTCCTGACCTGGATATCATCCTTCTTCTCTTTCTTGTTGATTCGTTTCTGCTTCTGTCTCTCTCTCAGGGTAACTCGGGAATTTATTTTTGGCTGGTGCAGCATAAGCCTCAGATTTCCTTGTGCCTTATGGCTAATAATACTAATAGATGTGTAGAAGTTTGCCTTTAGCCAATGGGTAGTTGATTGCTGGAAAAGTCTTCCGTCTGTTGTGGAAGTTGATAGCTTAAATAAATTTAAGGCGAACTATTTAAACATTTGGAGTGACCGGATTGGTGAAATGGGAAGGGTTTTTTTTTTTTTTTTTTTTCTTGGCTGATGCCGCATAAGCTTGCCTTCTTGCATCATATCCCTCAGCTACTAAAGCAGCCAACAATTACAGTATTATATGCAAAAATGCCCCAGGGGCTATTCTGGGGTACTGAGAATTCGAGCAATCGAGAGATATTTGATTTGAAAGTTGAAATTGATTGACTTTTGACTTTTGTCATTTATATTTTTTGTTCGTGTTCAAGTTACTAGTTTAGCAGCCCTACTTCCTCGTAGTCTGGGGCGGGCGAGCTGGGGTTTTCCCAGCTCGGCGAAACGGGCGAATTGATTGAGTTGGGTTCAGTAGGGTTTTCGTTGAGTATTTCCGTGCCCTTGGGTAGTTTACCCCTGGGACCGGTCCCGTTTAACTTGGGACCGGGGTTTTTAACGCTAATTGCGTTTTTAAAAGGTTCCATTCAAAATAGAGTTGCCTGGATTAACGGCTCCTAGTTCTCTGACTGTTTTTGATTGTATATATTGTAAATAGTTAACCAATTGTCACTGTTGACTTTGGTTTTTTAGTTGTAAATATATTTATTTTTTTTATTTATACAATGTCTAGCTCTAGCGAGCTAGATCCTACTTGTGATGAAGTGGTTGCGGCCAGTTCAGAATTAACTGAAGATGAGATAGATGAAATAGCACAAAATGTTCTTGTTCAAGCTGGAGAACTGGCTGAAATAGAAGTGTTTACTGAGAGAAGTTTAGCAGGAACTCCAATTGATAACAGGTCGTTGTCGCTCGCAGGTCCTTCACAGATAACTGGTGATAAATCAGTGAATCAAGGTGCCAGGAAGAAAAGAACTGAGGGATGTGAATCTGATACTTGTATAAAGAAAGGACAATCCCGTAAAAGACAAAGAAAAGATGGGGAAGAAATGATTCCCTCTGATGTGATGGGTTTGACCTCATAAGGGAAGAGCGTGAAAGATTAAGAAGTTTTTTGTGGGCCAAAACGAGTAAAGTGCCGTCCGCTTCGATAAGAATGATTTTGGAATTCTGGGATAAATTAGAAGCAAAGGTTTTGGAAGTGAATATGCAGAATATAATTTTAAAAGAACGTTTGAAGAATGAAGAAGGTAAATTAAAAAAGGACACATATTCGATGATTACAAAGAAGAATGTTCAGAAGGAAGCAAAGACATCTAAAGTTCTAATATTGAAGGCTACAAAGGAGAACTTTAAGACGAGCGATGATGTCAAGGATGGAGTATTAAAGGAAGTTAGACCTATGTTGAAGGATATCAAGGTCAGAAATATAAGGCCAATAAGGGATCGTGGAGTTATTGTGGAGGCGGCGACTGACGACGACCTGAATAAAATTAAGGAATGTTCTAAGCTAAAGGAGTTGGGGTTAAGTTGCTCAATACCCAAGTCGATATTCCCTAAGATTGTACTATTTGATGTGGAGAAAGGACTCAGTCGGGAAGAAATGTCTAAAGAGATATGGAAAAAGAATTTGGAAGACTGTGGTATTTCCGAAGATAAAGCTAAAGATGGAATTCAAGTGTTAACAGTTAATAAAACAAAGGACATAAACATGGAGAATTGGATATTGCAGTTTACACCTAAGATTTGGAAAAGAATTAAGAAAAGTGAAAGATTGTTAGTAGGCTGGTCTGCTTGTAGATATAAAGAAATTTTTAACGTTACTCAATGTTATAGATGTATGATGTTTGGACATGTGGCCAAGTATTGTAGGAAAGAGGCGCATTGTGGTCACTGTGGTGATATTGGACATACTTTTAGGAACTGCACTAAAAAGAATTTGCAGCCTAAATGTATTAATTGTAAAAGAAATAGGGTAGAAGATGGTCATGTTGCTGTTAGCAGAGATTGCCCAGAATATAAAAAGGCTCTGGAAATATATAGGAAAAAAATTAATTATGGATAAGAAATTAAAAATTTTGCAGTTAAATGCCCAGAAGGCAAGAAGCGTGGCCATGCAGATTAACCAAAGGATGGAGAAGGATGACATCGACATAGCCTTGCTACAGGAGCCATTTTCTGTTAACGGACATGTAATGCATTATCCCTTAGGATATAGGGTTTTATCTAATGGGAACTCTCCAAATACTGCCATCATAGTAAGAACAAGAGAAATAGTAGTTACTGTGGTGCAAACCTTATGTAATGAAAATGCAATGTGTTGTGAGGTGATTGGCAGTTTTGGTAGGGTGTATTTAGTTACTATGTATTGTCGGCACGCAGAATCCATCTTGCATGATGTGGAATACTTAGAAAAAGTTAATAGTTTAATTGGCACTAGTGGCTTGGTGGTGTCGATGGACTCTAACTCCAACTCTCCTATCTGGGGCAGTGTGAATACTGATGAAAGAGGTTTTTATCTTGAAGAATTCATAGTTGCTTCCGGAATGGAAGTTGTGAATGTGTGTGGGCACGTGGCTACATTTTCGACTGTAAATGGGCAATCTTTTATTGATTTAACAATGGCTTCTGGTGTGGTGAAAAATAAAATTAGAAATTGGAATGTGGTAGAAGGTTACACCACGAGTGACCATAATGCTATTCTCTTTACTATTGAAAATATTAACGAGGTACGTTATGTATATGATATTGAAAGATATTGTATGAAAAGTGTTGCTTGGCCACTGTTCAATGAAGTATATCAAAATCTTGCAAGTACTATACAATGGCAGGATTTAGGGTTAAACGAGTATGTTGAAACATTGAGTAACATAATATTAAAAGCTTGTGATGTTAGTACTAAGAAAAGATATATAAGAAGCAGACCAGTCTTTTGGTGGTGTAGCCATTTGACTTTATTGCGGAAACAAACAAATAAATATAGGCGGTTATATCAAAGGTGCAGGCGATTGGGGAATGTCGACTTGTTAATTGGGTATTTGAGCATATATAGAGAGAAAAGAAAAGAGTATAATAAAGCTATAAATGATTGTAAAACTTCTAGTTGGGAAAGATATGTCAGAGAGCAGGGAGCCAGAGATCCATGGGGGATTTTTAGAATTCTAACAAATAAAAAAGGAAGCCCAGATATCACTAGTTCAATTGGAACTGGAGATAATCAGACTATGAATTGGGAAGATTCGGTCAGCAGGATACTTGGTGATTTGTTTCCTGAAATCGAAGATGTTGTCTCTACTTCTCTGCAAGTTCAGATGAAGGAGCAAAATGAGCAATATATTACTGAGTGTAAAGAGCAGGAGTTTTCTATTGGGGAGGTCACCATGGCGGTGGACCGAGCAAAGGATGGTAAGTCACCGGGCCCTGATAAAATAGAGGTTAAAGTTATGAAACAGGCTTTTCTGTTAAGACCAGAGATCTTTATAAATTTGTATAACATGTGTTTGAAAATGGGGGCTTTTCCTAGGAGCTGGAAGCGGGCTCACGTGAAGTTGATTATTAAAGATATGGATCGATTAATGAATGAGACTGGCACATACCGACCCATTGCTCTTCTATCAGTCTTGGGAAAAGTATATGAAAGGCTGCTGATAGAGCGCCTAATGATTAAATATGAAAGTAAATCTATGTGCTCTGTAAACCAGTATGGTTTTAAAAAGGGAAAGAGTACAGAAGATGCAGCATATAGGCTGGTCCAGGCTGTGGAATTGAGCAGTGCTAGGTATGTGCTAGGGATCTTTATAGATTTCAGGGGGGCCTTCGACCGGCTCTGGTGGGAGAGCGTCCTTTTTAGAATAAGAAAAACAGAATGTCCTGATAACTTATACAATGTATTTAAGGAATACTTCTCAGAAAGAGAAGTGAATGTAGTTACAAAGTATAGTAGAGTTAATAAAGTTATAACTAGAGGATGTCCTCAGGGCTCGGTGATGGGCCCCTTTGTTTGGAATATTGTCATGGATGAGTTCCTTGAGAAAACGTTTGAAGGAGTGGAGTGCATAGCGTACGCTGATGACCTGGTAATGTTAGTGGAAGGAGATTCTCGCCTGCAGTTGGAGACCAGGGCAGGGAATGCTATGGCCTCCTTGCAGGATTGGAGTAATCAAAATAAATTGACAATATCTATAGAGAAAACAGTGCAAATGCTGTTGAAGGGTAAGTTAAGTGAAAATCGTCCTCCCACTGTAAGGTTGTCTGGTGGAACTGTTCGATATGTCAAAGTGGTGAGGTATTTAGGCTTAATGCTTGAAGAGAGGTTATTTTTTATTGCACATGTTAAATATCTCAAGAACAAAGTTAAATTATTGTATTCCAAGCTTAGGAGGGTTGTAAGGTGTGATTGGGGGATAAGAGGACGATCTTTGAATTTGCTATATAATTGCGTCTTTGTCCCCATTGTGACCTACGCCTCCGGAGCTTGGGTACATCGTGTAGAAAACTCTCTAATTAGAAAGCATTTAATACAAGCACAGCGTTTTGTGTTATTGTCCATCACTAGGGCATGCCGGACCGTTTCGAATGACGCCTTGCAGGTGGTTGCAGGTAAATTGCCGGTATATTATGAAGTTTTATTGGCAGGAATGGTTTATTATATAAAGTATAATATTAGGAAAACCATTTTAAATGTGTCATCCTGTCCATTGGATAATTATGTTTATTCCCGTTCTGACATTAGAGCAGAAAAGAAAAGAATAGTTTCAGAACTGATGGTGCAGTGGCAGGAAAAATGGCAAGTATCTGAGAAGGGCAGGCAAACTTACTCCTTTTTTCCAATGGTAGATATTGTAAACACAAGAGTTAAACCATGGCTTCAATTTGGAATGCGTGCTATGTTTCTACTGACAGGACACGGGTTAGCACTCAGATTGTTTGAGTTAGGGCTCAGAGACTCTGCCCTCTGTTCTTGCGGTGAGGTGGAGACTTCGAAGCATATAATGTTAGAGTGTGTACAATATCTAGAATATAGAAATTTATTAGAAGTTTCAGTTGGATTGATGGAGATGAATTGTCTAAGTGTCTTGTTCGCCACAAAAGAGAATTTTAGAAGTTTTAATCTATATGTCGATGCGGTTTTTAAAAGAAGAGCGCGAATGCTAGAAAGTAGTCACCCGCCTCCTCGAGGCAGGGACGGTAACCGCCCTCATTAAGATATGTGGTTATAAATTAAAACAAGACATATAGTTTCTGATGGCGGGCTAAGTGGTGTTTTTAAAATTTAAGTTCATTTTATCGATTGTTTAACAAAATTCTAATATTTGAACTCTGTTGCCATTTTTCGAGGACCCAAGCCACGGATGTGCTCTTGCACCGGGAGTGGTTGGGTTATGGTATTTTGAATGGAATATACCTCCACTTTAAATATCTAATACCAACACTCTCACTAAGAAATTACTGGTTTTGTTCAAAAAGTTAAAATTAAGTAATCCTAATACTATATTTCCTTATGTATATTGGATTCTCAAATTCCGCAAAACCGTATAGGTTTTAGATTTATAACATCATGTAAAAACAACTATGCTGAGATACTCCATAAAAGTCAGAATCACTATTTAGTATCATTGTGGGTGATCTAGGAGAATCAAATATGATTCTCCTCTATATTAGATTGTTTAAATTATACAACACCTCTATATTAGATTATTTAAATGATAACACCAAAGTTATTGTTCACATAAGTACATTTGACTTTAAAAACTTATTTACCTATTTTCTAGTATTTCTTATAATAATTTAAAATCTGTTTTTAGTCATTATTATAAAAAGTATCAAACACATAGCATCATTAATTTGTTTATTAAAAGCTACATATTTAATAGTACTAATGTATATAAACAACACATAGGAATAGCAATGGGGGGCCTGCAGCTCATGCATACTTGCTAATCTTTATTTGTATTATTTTGAAAGAGTTGCTACCTTTATTTGCATTATTTTTAAAGAAATCTAAATAAAATCTTAATTCTTTACCGCTACATTGATGACCTTATTGTATTAAATGAACCTAACTTCCTGATAGACAGCCAAACACTATCCACTTGAATTAGAATGTACCAATAAATATAGTACCATAGCAGCTGGTTATTTAGATATAGATATATAAAAAATAGATAATAAATTATACACTAAAATATATGGCAAATGTAAAGAATTTTGTTTTGAATCCATTAGCTTAACACATTGGCATTCCAATATTTCAAAAAGAATTCACAGCAATATAATTATTTCACAGAGCTTTAGATTGATAAAAATATGTAATAATGTCAATAATATTATTGAATTGCTTAGCAACTTGAGATCTAAGCAGATAAAGAATGATTTTCCATCTAAGTTTGTCTCTAAACATCTTAACAAAGCTAGTATTATTGCAGTTTACAAATGGCACAATAATATAAATCAAGTTATGTTATAGCTAATGTATGTAGTAAATAAATATTTCAGTTCTATTGACTCTCACTGTTCACTGTATTTCGCTTTGTTTAGTTTGCAAAGTTCTCTCTATTACAGTTCTATTGGTTCACTGTAATCTCTTAATTGTCATTTTGAGAACTAGTGCATATGTATATAGTAGGAACTTCCCTTAGAGCATTTTAAATTTATCTTACGCTGTTTCAAAAAGTTGTACCTGTATTTGTTCTAAGTCTAGTAATTAATTTTAGTTTTTTTTTTTTTTTTTTTATGAAAAGCTCAAACACGAGAGATATTAGAACCTATAGTACTTAGTACAGTGCTTGGGTTGGAGATTGAGAAGACGAAAGAAGATATTTGTTAACATTAGACTTGAACTTCTGTAGACTGTAATTTTCAGAAAAGACATATGAAGGAAGGTTGTTCCAGAAAACGGCTGCTGAATGAATGAACGAGGAAGATGAAAAGTTGGTTCTGTGAGTTTGAAGTAGGACAGTAAATGGATGTTGGCTGGTGACGGCACGTATTCGGACTCTTTTGAAAGAGAGAGCAGGAATTATAGAAGCTAATTCAGAAGAAGTGCCCATGGAAGTATCTGTAGAAAAGCAAATTAAGTCTCTCCACTCTGTTAGAGATGAGTCATTAATTAGCCTAACTGCCCTCTTCTGAATGGAATCTAGAAGCCTGAGAGAGGCTTTCGAGGCACCGCCCCAGATGTGGGAACAATGTTCCGTGGTATGGCGGATTTGCAATTTGTACTGAGTGAACAGCTGTTTGGTAGAAAAGTAACGCCGAGATCGAAAGAGTAAACCAAGTTTTTTAGATGCAGAGGAAGCAATATTTGTAATGTGCTTATGCCAAGAGAGATTAGAAGTCAGAGTAACCCCCAAAAGAGATATGTCATCTTGCCTAGAAATCGCAGTGCCACCAAAGATAAGCCTAGGAGCAGAAGAATCCTTTTTGTGGGATATAACACAGGACTGAGTTTCAAAAGGATTGAAATCAACTAAGTTGTCTTTGCCCCACTGGAGAATTGGCGATTTAAGGAATGGAGATCAGCATTTAAGGAATTGGTAGCAGAGATTCTAGAAGTTGAGCTGATTGGGCAGGGCAAGGTTTCTCAAAATGGAAAGTGGAATGCAATGTGCTATCATCGGCAAAACTATGGATAGGATTTCTAGTCAATGGAAGAAGGTGGGATTCCATTCCTACATGAATAATTTCACTGACACGATCTTAGCAAATGCTGACATCAGAAGTTTTGAAACAGTAATCTGACCAGGGAAAAGAAGAAAAAAAAATCTCGCAGGTCATCCCATTTTGCATTTTTGTAATGCTAAACAAAAGTTTGTAGGCATTTAATTTAAATTTTAATTTGGTTTATAGGTATTTCATTTATAATTTGCACATTTTTAATTTTTTTAGAAATTTTGCATTATAAAAAAGAGGGTGTTGAGTGCCATTGTATGTGATAGCAGTGAATTCAAGTTCCAAGAAATATAAGTTTTTTGAAAACTTTTGCCATTTTTTTAATTGTCATATTATATCATACTTTATAAGTAGCTTTATAGTCCTAGTTATGCTGGTTATTTTTAATTTTGATAGAGATTTTGTAGGTTGCAACTTAATATATGTTTCACAAAGTTCACAAAGGGGGGGAGTGCTGTGGCTCGGGGAAGAACCGAAGGGGGCGATTCTCTCAAGCATCACTGTCTAAAAAAACGTGCAAAATGTGGAATGTTTGCAGACTTTTCTGGAACAGAGCAAGATTTAGCCATGGATGTTGTCTTTGTGTGCGCTAGGTGGAGAGTGGAGTGTCAAGAAATTATGCGCCAACTCAGTTCTGATGTGTGTCTATGAGAGTTTGAAGAGTTGGGTTGATGCCCTCAAAGGAATTAAAATGAGGGCCCATCAAGCTCTCAGCTGTCCAAGTCAATGCCAGAGTTCACTTTTGTACACCAGACAACACAGCGGCAATCTTCAGAGCAATTGTCGCCCACTCCATTGTCTTCGAGACAAATAATATATTGTGTAAAACAGATAGGTGGAATAGGACCAGTATATATCTGCCAGGGACAAAAGCTGATGATGTTGTAGAGCAGATATCGTCTTGTAAGGGCACAAAGGGGTGATATTGTTTTAATGTTGGCACAAATGACATTAAGAGTAGGAGAGCTACAGTTTACTTAACAAGTACAGGTCAATGTTGAAAAAAAAGTCATGAGTTAGGGTTAAATTTGAAAATGTCTGCATTTCTGCCCAGACACGATAGGAAGGAGTACATGATGAGAGCCTTGTCAATCAATTCGGCCTTGGAGAGATTGTGCAAGGCTCATGGGGTGGAATTTTTCTCAGTGTGGACTGTGCTTGTTAACAGGAGAGACTGCTTTTACAGGGATGGGATAAACTTAAATAGAAGGGGTGAAAAGAGTGTTTGTCGATGCTGTCGAGGCAGTGTTAGGTGGGTAGGGAAACTGCCTGCTTGGGGGCATTCACAGACTAATAGATTAACAGAAGGCACAAGCAGAGGAAAGTGATTCTTGCACTGCTTCTATTAGAATGAGCAGCAGCCTGGAGGGTGGGGTGCTGGGGATTTCAGGGACTGCTGGGAATGATCATGGAACAAATAAACACATGGGTGCATATATATAAAATAAAGAATTGGTGCATGTATATTTGAATATACACTAATGCTAGGAGTATAGTAAATAAATTCGATGAATTTGGAGTGCTGATCTAGACCAGTGGTGCGCAAAGGAGCGGGAGTGCTGTGGCTCGGGGAAGAACCGTAGGGGGCGATTCTCCAAAGCATCACTGTCTAAAAAAAATGTGCAAAATGTTAAAGGGGTCGCAGAAATTTTTAAATAAAATTATTTTTTGTGTACATAAAAGCTAAAAAAAACCTGCTGTTAAAATTACTCACAAAAAGCAGCTGACCAGCGAATTCTCAATATGTATTAATACTTCTCGGTACACTCACTGAATGGTAACCCCTTTAGTGTTTCATGTTTCCTACAGCAGAATTCTCAAATTGCATAAAAGCTACGGTGCAAATATGCAGTGGCAGTAAATATTTTATATAGTCTGTCTCTTGCGCACATGCTTTATTCTGCTTTGTAATTTGGTGCTTTCATGTCAACTTGGATGTGTTTTTCATTTGTCTGCTACTTTTCTACCTTTGATATTGCTTGTTTCATGTTATTGTTGTTTTTAGGAAGAAGAAAAAATATATATATTATACCATGGACAATTGGGTAATCAGAACAAAACAGCCTAGGAGTGACGACAATAAATACTTCAGAAGGTAATGAGGTAACAATATATCATGTGAGAATTTGGACACTAATATTATTTGAAGTGTAGTGCAACCACCAATTTCTGGCGGCGCCTCCGTAGCCAGGTGGGCAGGAGCAGCAGTGCGTAGCACACGCTTCTTGATTAGACCTGGGTTCAAGACCGTGACCACCAAATACGGAGGATGCGGAATAGAAAATATCAAGAGGAATTTATAAAGTACAGCTTCACCTACAGTGTTGTTTTGATGATGAGCAATGTCCTGTGTGCATAATATGTTACGAAAAACTGCATAATGAAAGCATGAAATCTAAATTAACCTAAAAATTGAAAGCATGAAACCTAAATTAAATTAAAAAGACACTGCATAAGAAACATCCAGAGCTAATGAAAAAAACTGAATTCTTTTTCAAAAGACAATCCAACACCATACAAGATATGAAATCTTTCATGAAGAAACATACGGCAGTTCCTTTAAAGCTTTAAGAGCATCATATTTAGCAGGAAAAAAATTGTAATCACACACTGTTGCTGAATCTTTTGTTCTCCCTGCGAAGTTTTGAAAGATGCAGTAAGTGTGATCAGCTTCATTAAAAGTAGAAACTTAAATAGCAGATTTTTCACTTTTCAACGAATTGGGATACGCTTATGAAATGCTTCTTTTATGTACGAGAGGGGGGTTGTCCAGTTTGAGATTTTTTGACCTCAAACATGAAGTTTTATTATTTTTATCAGATAAAAATCAGAATCTTGCTCAATTGTTTATAAATCAAAAATGGCTTGGAAAACTTAGTTAACCCATTGATATATTTGAAAAACTTAGTGATTTAAATTTAAGTCTTCAAGGACAGGGAACAAATATATTAATACTTGGTAATAAAATAGAAGCTTTCAAAAAGAAGCTTAATCTTTGGAAAACTGAATTTGAGCGTAATAATACTGAAATGTTTTTCTGAATTTTTTTAATATTAATATATCACAATTTAATGATATCATGCCATCTACCTAACAATGCTAATTAAAAATTTTTCCAAACAATTTAATGTATCTCCAGACAAAAAAAAAGAAAAAAGTTGTATTGAATTCGTGATCCCTTTGCTTTTGAAATTTCTTCATACCCCTAAATTACCATTCAGCAAAAGGAAGATCTCTTCGATCTGTCGCTGACAATACATTACACGCTCGTTTCAAGGCTACAACTTGTGAAAAATTTTGGCTTTCTCTTCAAGCCAATATTCAGTATTATTGAAAATGGCAATACAAACATTGCTACCTTTCAGGTCTGCATATTTATGTGAGGTTGGCTTCTCAAATTTAACAGCTATAAAAACAAAGCAGCATTCCAGACTTGATCCAGAAGATGACACGAGATTAGCAATTTCAAATATGGATCAAATATTATCTGTTATCCAAGCTTATCCTTCTCATTAATTGTTTTGTTTTTTTATGAAATTGTTTATTTTATTTTTTTTTTTTATTGTTTTGTAATCTAAATTGAAGAATAAGAATTTGATTTTTTGTTTTTGCTGTATTCAATTAAAATATTAAACAATTATTTTAATGTGAAAATTAAAATGGAAACAATTTTTTATATCTTTCTCAGTAGTTGAATAAAATTTTTCTTCTACATAATTTATAAAATGCTTGCTGAAAATCTGGTCATCTTACCTCGGATTTTACATTGAAGGGTCGTATCAATTTTTTATTTAATAAAGGGGATCACGAGCAAAATAAGTTTGCATGCCACTAGTCTATACATCAAAGGCAGATATTGTTGGGATATCGGAGATGTGGTGTCACCCAGATATGAACAGTGCAGAATTGGAATTTGGGGGTACAATGTGTACAGAAAGGACAGACAGGTTAGGAAGGGAGGAGGGAGGATTATGCTGTTAATTAAAAAATGCAAAGTCTAAGGCAGTGCATCCAGTTGACATAGATGGACAGTGCAATGTTGAGTCAGTTTGGTGTGACATAAGGACTGGGAAAGCAACAATGAGAGTAGGAGTGTGTTATATGTTTGCTTGGGGGGGGATACACAGATTACTAGATTAACAGTAGCCGCTAGCAGAGGTGAAAGTGATTCTTTGCACTGCTTCTATTGAAATGCAATTGAGCAGCAGCCTGGAAAGAAAGGCAATGGGGATTTCCAGGACTGCTGGGAGTCATAGTGGAACAAGTAAATACATGGGCTATGTTAAGGTAACTAAGAGTAGAAACAGGTGCATGTATACTTGCATGTTCACCAATGCTAGGAGTATAGTTAATAAATTTAATGAGCTTGAAGTGCTAGTCACAAAGGCAGGTATTGTTGGGATATCAGAGAAGTGGTGTCACACAGACATAAGCAGTGCAGAATTGGAATTTAGGGAGTACAAGGTGTACAGAAAGGATAGACAGAACAGGAAGGGAGGAGGAGTAATGCTGTTAGTTAAGAAACACATAAAATGAACACACAATCTAGGGAAGTGCATCCAATTGATGTTAGTGGATAATGCAATTTTGAGTCTGTTTGATGTGACATAAGCACTGGGAAAGGAAATATGAGAGTAGGTATGTGTTATAGTAATGAATCTGATGAGTATAATGAGCAATTGTGCAGAGAAATAGATTGATCCAGTAAATATGAGTGTCTTATAATTGAGGATTTTAATTTCCCAGAGATTGACTGGAATTTGTGGGTTGGCACTCACACACTAGCAAAGTTTTTGTGGATTTATTGGATGATTTTTTTAGAACAGCAGCATGTTTTGGAGGCAATTAGAAGGAGTAATACTCTTGATCTGATTATCAGTAGTGATTCTTCATGCATTAAGAAACTGCAGATAAAGGAACCACTAGGTGGCAGTGATCACAGTGTGCTGAAGTTGAATTTACTCAAAGAAGTAACTACCATCAGGGAGAAAGGGTTTTTGCTTTTGTAAAGGTGACTATGGTGGTGTGAGACAATATTTAAATTCTATACAGCAAACTGATGATGTTACCAACAGTAAATTCAGAATAGGAAGCACTCAAAGAATTAATCTTGGAAGCTACTAAGCTTTTCACACCAACTAAGAAATATTGTTCAAGATTTAGGCCTAAATGGATGTCACATGAACTAATTAGACGTGGCAGAGAAGAAAAATGCATGGAATACATATAAATTAACAGGTGACATAGAAACCTATGATAGATCTAAGGTGGTCTGTAACCAAGTCAACAAGGAGGTTAGGCAGGAAAAGGCAGAATATTTTGCAAAGGATGTAAAGAAAAACAACAAAGAGTTCTTTACTTATGTATACTCTGGAAGGAAGGAGATGAATCAGATTGGTCCACTTGAAATCGATGGTTCAACTGTTGAGGATCCTGCTCATGTAGCTAACAAAGTAAATGAATATTTTGCATCTACATTCATACAGGATGTAGCTCAGGTAGCTAACAAAGTAAATGAATATTTTGCATCTACATTCATATGAGGAGTGATTCATTCAGGCAGGGGAATGCCAGAGGTGTATTAAACTCTGGCAGTAGGTTAGATAATCTTGTAATAACTGAGAGGAAAGTGGAGGAGAAATTGTTGAAGATAAACATAAGAAAGGCACCTGGGGTGGATGAAATCTATCCAATTATATTAAAGGTGGCAGCAAAGGAAGTAAGCAAAACCTTAGCCATAATTATGAGAGCTTCCTTGGACTCAGGGAAGGTACCCATGGAATGGAGATGTGCAAAGTTATCACATTTGCATGATAACTTTGATATAATGCAAATGTGACCCCAGTCCACAAAGGAGGGTCAAAGGGAGACACAGGTAATTACAGACCTGTTAGTTTAACTTCTGTTCCATGGAAATTAATGGAGGCATTGGTTAAAGAAGCATTGCAGGATCATCTAGTCAAGACTTCAGTTATAGCTCAGACACAGCCTGGGTTTATTAAGGGGAAGTCTTATCTGACCAATTTGATTGGATACTATGATGTAGTCACAAAGGAACTGGATGCAAAGAATAACTTTGATATCATATATTTGGATCTTAGAAATGCTTTTGATACTGTTGCACATGGAAGACTGCTGCACAAATTGGAGCAGTGTGGCATTGGAGGCAAATTGCTGCTATGGATAAAGGGGTGGTTGAGGGGGAGAAGACAGAGTGGTAATCAATGGACACTGCTCATCGTGGACTAATGTTATTAGTGGAGTCCCTCAGGGTTCGGTGTTGGGCCCATTCTTGTTTTCTGTATTTATCAATGATATTGATGAAGATATATCAGGGTTAATGTTCAAGTTTGCAGACGATACGGAGGTCGGCAGGGTTGTTAATGACACTAATGGCAGTATGCTGCTGCAACAGGATCTAGAAAATTTGAGTAGATGGGCTGAGAGGTGGCAACTGAAGTTTAACATCGAGAAATGTAAAGTGCTGCATATGGGAAGCAGTAACCCCAGATTAACATATCAACTGTGTGGCACTAAACTGACAGAGTACATAGTATTTTCGGGTCTAACGGCACCAGGGATTTACCCCATCTCCGCTTATGTTCTTTGTATTGAGGACAGTACTCTGTCAAAGCCAGAGTGTGTGGATCATGTGTAGTGTAATATGTTGTGCCCATTGTTGGCCGCCAGGCCCGCGACGTTGCCATACTCTGTCACGTGGAGGCCAGGCAGTGTATCCATTTATTCATATGTTTCTCTGGCAGATCCTGCCACCTACTTTCCAGAGATTTCGGTGGCTCGGATCTTAAAAAATAAATGTATACGGTATATCGCAGTTCTGTTTTGCCTAATTAATTCATTTTAAGAATGCAAGTTGGGTTTGTACGCTGAAAGGATAATATTAATGCCTGAAATGTCGGGCTAAATTTTTGATGTTTAAAAATTTTGACATGTGGGACTGCGCACTGTGAAAGATAAAAGTAAGGTTGAGGGGAGACTGAAGACTGGGAGGGTAGAAATAGAAATAAGTGGTCAATAGGGAGAATGGCCCTTTGTAATCAGTGGGATTTGCCCATGCCTCACTAGAAAGAAAAGAGGGGGTTGAGGAGGAGAGGAAGCAGGTAAAGCCACCTCCTTCCCTCCCCCCAGGGAAATGGATATAATGCTCCATGCAAGGGAGCATGAAGGATGTGGGCCATGTGACTGCCCCATTCATAAATATCATGATGGTCACTCCAGGAACAGGGCCCTCAGGAATCCGGAGAGAGTCAGTTGCGATAATATCATCCTAGGGAGAGATGGAATACAGTGGCTTAGCCTTGGCAGTTGGGGTTTTCTTCAGCGATTCGAGTGTAGATGAGGGTTTAAGGTCTTGGCAGTTCCAGCCCACGTACCCAGCTGCTTCGTTCAATTGTTGATAACCGACAATGATAACCCTGAAACCTGGTTGGGTTTCAGGGTTATCATTGTCGGGTCCATTTTGGACCTGTGTCCACAGGTCCAAAATGGACCCGACAATGCTCCTGCCCCTTTGGCGTGAAATGCAGCTGAGTTAAGTCTAGATCTTAGATCCTCGTATATCAGGTGGTCCCAGGTCTCCTGGGCACCACAGGCACATAGTGGGTTGTGAGAGATCCCAAGCAGATTCAGCTTGCTGCAGAAAGGGCCATGGCCCGTGAGGAGGTAGGTCATTAGAAGGCCTGGGAAGAACCAAGGGGGGTGATGTGGGCTATGTCTTAGCAATGCTTGGGAGAAATTTCCAGGTGATGGCTCCCTTTGTGGATTCAGACCACCTTGTCTGCCATATTTGTTGGAGATCGTTATTGAGCCCTTTGCTTTTCCAGGGATCGTGCATTGGGTCCGAGGTGAAGCCACGGAAGGTGGTGGAATGCCCTCTTCCAAGCAGATATAGAATTCCAGCTCAAGCGACCTTGAGGTCCAGGGGCAGGAAGCCAGTAAGTACCTGCAGGGCATGGGTACTGGTGGTGCCGCATGCCCTGGAGACCATTAGAAGGATCAGCCGCTGAATGATGTTCAGTTTCCTGCTGCCCACCACTGTGGCAGCTCTGTGAAACCAGGGACTGGAGCCATACGTGATCGCAGGTACAAACACTGCTTTATAGTACAAAGCCAGGGTACACTTCTTTAATCCCCACTCTCAGTGAGTTACCCTAGCAACCATAGCCGTGTAGTTTTTTATCTTTTTCTGGAGATAATTTAGATGTGGGATGAAGGAGAGCTATGTATGAGCTGTCTATGACAACCCCAAGGAACTTCAGTTTAGATACCAGTTTGATTGTTGTGCCATTAATTTTGATTTATGGTGGCCTCTGGGGATCCAGGTGTCCCCCCTGAGCAGGATGGACTGTGTCTTTGTGCCTGAGATTTTGACATGATGTTCCTGTACCCAGTTCTGCAGGGTAGTGAGTGCCCTGTTGCCTAATCGGTCCAGCTCTGCTCGGGAGTCAGCAGCAAAGATAAGGGAAAGGCCATCCGCTTAGGGAACTCTAAGGTTGCTCTTAGAAAGCAAGGCATAAGTTTTGCAAAATACAGTTTCTGGAGACACCTGTGAGGTGATCTGATTGAGGTGTATAAAGCCTTAAATGGTTTTAGCATGCTCAATGCTGATGGGATTCTTTCTTTTTCGCTCAGAATAATCGCCTGAGAGGGCATAAATTCAAATTGAGGAAAGACAGTTGTAGGATAGATGTGTGGAAGTTTGCCTTTAGCCAGCGGATGGTTGATTGCTGGAACAAACTGCTATCTGTCGTATAAGTTAATAGCTTAAATAGATTCAAGGCAGAACTTGACAAACATTTGGAGCGAGTGGATGGGTGAAATAAGGGTTTTTTTTTTTTTGGCTGATGATGCTATATAAGCTTGCTTTCTTGTATCATGTGCCTTTGCTAATGGGGTAAGGTCTGTACTCCGGCTAGATCTGTGTTGAGGAATTCATCTAAGACACAGTTCCAGAGTATGGGTCCCAGGATGGAGCCCTGCAGGCAGCCCCTATAGACTTGTCGTTCAACTTTGAAGAAAGGTGCCTGAATCACCACCTTCCCCGGCGCCTCCGTAGCCAGGTGGGCAGGAGCAGCAGTGCGTAACACACGCTTCTTGATTAGACCGGGGTTCAAGCCCGTGATCCACCAAATATGGAGGATGCGGAAAGGTTAGGGAATAACCACCGCAGATCCCCGGAGCAGTATGGCTTTAGTTGCTAATGCTACTAAAAACCAAATAACAAACAAACGAAACAACAATTACTTTCCGATTTTTAACCATATCCCCGTCCGTTGGGGTACGTACCAGCCCCAACTGGGTTCAGCAAGTTAATTCTATAATTTTTACTCTAATTACAGAGCTGAAACTCGCTAAAAATGTGACATCAAGTATGCATTTTTCTAGGCCTTTTCAATTAATTTTTTTTACCCCCGCCCTAACCAGCCTAGAGCTTATGAAACCCGACACTTGATTCGTTTCTTGGTGTAAAGCGCGCGAATTTCTTTTTATGGAGAGTAGCAGTTCTGATAAACAACTCCGGCTGAATATGAGTGGAGCGTGGGAAGTATATATCACGTCACCCGTACAGCTACATCCAGATGGAAAGGGAGAAGTGTAAATAAACAAAAGACGAATGGGAGCTACTGTTTTTGACATAAGAAGCAATAAAGCGATACAGTAACAATAACAGTTTATGAAAGGTGAACAGATCGTATATCCTATCTTCAACGTGTATTGCTCCTATGAACAGAAGATCAAGGAAATTCATCTGTTGGAAATGGGAAAAACTGGTGTAAAACTGATAACACTGCAATGCGCATTTGATAAAAAAAAATTTGTTTGCTTTATTGTAATTGTTTTTAGTAAACAATATCGGAACAGCAGTTTCCTGGGTTTGATCTTCTAACCAAATTTCGAGAAAATATTTCTATTTATAGCTGCGTTAAAAACTTCAAAAACTGGTGCATCAAAAGAAAGAAAAAAAATCATCCGCTATGAATAACGTTCTTTCTTGAAATGTGTATTCTTCACATAACTGCAATATTTCTAACAATACAAAGCTAACAGATTGCGACTAACGGCTGCTCAAAAAAGTATCGTTAGAAGATATTTGCTTGTTATGCTTTGATGTCATCGCAAAGGGAGAAATTCTGTTTCACCAGCTCAGAACAGCTTTATGACTGTGGATAGTGAATAAATTCACTATCCACGGTCATAAAGCTGTTCTGAGCTGCAATAAACAGATAAACTCCGCTGACAAATAGACTTACTCCCCATCACTTTTATTGTTTTACTGTGGTTTTTGGCAGATGAGTCGGTGACTGCTAAATTCAGTGCGGTTTTTTGTATTCTCTCTCTCTCTCTCTCTCTCTCTCTCTCTCTCTCTCTCTCTCTATTTCGGGATCTCTGACCGTGTGGTCATCACGGAATATAAACAGCAAATTTGTTTGTTGGAATGCTGCCCATCAATTATCAACTCTTTTACTGACCTAATGTATGTTGTGTTCAAATAATCCACTTTGCAAAATTCGAAAGTGCTACATCAATTAGGAGCAAAAACGGTTTCCCCCAACATAATGAATTACTTTATAGGTATAATAATGATTTTACTGACTGGAAGAAAGTGTCCACAATAAAACAATTGTACAAGACAAAAACATGCGGTCACTTAAAGGATAAGCAATACAGCGATGTTTGAAATTTATAATGCAGTTCACTAGCTAATATTTCCAGAGGAATTATTCTGGATTTTTTATCAAATGAGCACCAGACCAA